>NC_134082.1:125068853-125375025 GCF_000715075.1 Nicotiana tabacum
GGCAACACTTGCAGATCCACCAACCGCCCCAGTTCACGATCAGGTCCTAGTTACGGACGCTCTAGTAGGACCAGCTCAGGCACAGGCTGTGCCGATTGTTATTCCAGGCCTTCAGGAGGCCTAGCCCAGATTCTATCAGTGTGCACTGGTCTGGCTTAGGCAGTCTAAGTTATTTACTGATTGTGAGGTATTTACTGATCATCGTATCCTCCAGCACTTGTTCAAGCAGAAGTATCTCAATTTGAGGCAGCGGAGATGGTTAGAGCTGCTAAAAGACTCTGATATCACTATTTTGTACCATCCGGGGAAGGACAATGTAGTAGCCGATGCCTTGAGTAGGAAGGCGGTGAGTATGGACAGTTTGCCATATATTCATATTGGGTAGAGACCTCTTGCAGTGGATGTTCAGGCCTTGGGTAATCGGTTTATGATGTTGGATATTTCGGAGCCCAATCGGGTCTTAGCTTGTGTGGTTTCTCGGTCTTCCTTGTTTGATCGCATCATAGAGCGCTAGTATGATGATCCTCATTTGCTTGTCCTTAAGGACAGAGTTCAGCACGACGATGCCAGAGATGTGACTATTGGTGATGATGGGGTATTAAGGATACAGGGTTGGATATATTTGCCCAATGTAGACAAGCTTCGGGAGTTGATTCTGGAGGAGGGCTATAGCTCACGGTATTCCATCTATCCGGGTACCGCAAAGATGTATCAGGATTTGAGACAGCACTTTTAGTGGAGGAGAATGAAGAAAGATATAGTGGGATTTGTAGATCGGTGTCTCCATTGTCAGCAGGTGAAATATGAGCATCAAAGACCAAGTGGCTTGCTTCAGCAGATAGATATTCCAGAATGGAAGTGGGAGCGGATCACCATGGATTTTGTAGTTGGACTCCCACGGACTTTGAAGAAGTTTGATTCTATTTGGGTGATTGTGGATCGGCTGACCAAGTCCGCGCACTTTATTCATGTGTGTACTACCTATTCTTCAGAGCAGTTAACAGAGATTTATATCCGAGAGATCATTCGCTTGCATGGTGTCCTAGTTTCCATCATTTTAGATAGAGGTACTCAGTTCACTTTGCAGTTTTGGAGAGCCGTGCAGCGAGAGTTGGGTACTTAGGTTGAGTTGAGCATAGATTTTCACCCCTAGATGGATGGGCAGTCCGAGCGCACTATTCAGATATTGGAGGACATATTGCGCGCTTGTGTTATTTGTTTACCGTGAAAATAGTAATAACAATTAAATTTGTTGATGTGACTCTAAAAATACGTGATCTAGTTTTATGCTAGTTGTTAAGTAGTTGATGCTAGATATGTGAAAAATAAAGAGGAAATGCGAACTAAAGTGGAGTTATAACCAAACCGAAGGGTTAGCTATTTGGGCCTCAGAATAACCGATGAGGGGCCTCGAGGTCGATGCTTGGGATCGAGATCGAGCTATCGGGGATAATCGGGAAAGTGCTAACAGTTGGGATATAATTAAGGGAGGCTCTTTACGGCCAATGATAAGCAATAAATGGAGAACAAGTATGAAGGCAATAAATATAAGCAATAATATCGAAGGAATATATTAGAGAGAAGAGAGAGAGAGAGAGAATTGTTATTTATCTTGTGTAGAATAGTTGGAGCAACAGCCAGGAGCCTTATAAAATGACAAGGATCCCCTTTATATAGGAGGTGAATCCCAACATAGTACAAAATACATTAATTGTAAAGGTATGGAGATGAGACTGCTAGACGTGACACCAGGATCTGTCAATACTATCTGCTTGCCTTGGGAACTCCCCGGCCCCGGCATTGTCGTTAGGCAGGCGTAAATGGACGTCGAGGGAGAGAACTCGACCGCGACCCTGCAACCTCGAGATCTTGAGATGGCTTCCCGAAACGCCTTAATGACGGGGAATTGGACTCCCCAATTTCACCGTATACAAATAGTCCTTGCATTTCTTAGAGAGAAGCGACAAGAAACGATTCTGATAACGCAAGCCTCCATGATTACCAAAACATTTCGTCGTTTCGCTTTTCCAAGACCATTCAACGCGTTGCGGTTTCTCATTCTTCAGAGCCATAGTGTCGCCATCGATTCAACTCCCATGGATGCATTGAATGCGCCTGTCGTAACATTTTTCGAGGGCGATAATAGCGCCGTCGGTTACGTTACCCCTCTTTCTATAAATGGGGGTCTCCTGGGATCATCCTTTTACCCAAGTATCTTTCCATACCTATCCATTCCTCCTTTCTCGCTATCTTTATTCTTTGTCACTTACCATGTTTGGGGCTCATGGCCTTAAGATTTTATGGCGATATCGGGCATGCAACGGCCTATATCCCGGACCTTCTCTGATGGAGCGAGATTATGTTGTTTTCATGTTGTTGTTGTTTTTGTTGTCATCTCCGTCGGCTCGGGACGACGAAGCAGAGAATCGATTTCCTCCGGCCCGAGGAAATATTTGGATTATACACCACTGCTCAAGAGGGGGCTCGGATTATACACTGCTGCTCACCCTCTTCCCTCGGCTTGGCGCATTACACCCCTTTGGGATTCCTTGGGATGTGGCAACATTGTCTACTAATTGTTGCCTCCCATGCCGGGGCAACGTCTCAAGAAGTGTCTTTACAGTAATAGCCTGGCGAAATTCATACTAGCCAGATTTTCATCCAGCCACTTCTTCATTCCTTCTTGCCTTTTCCGCGTCACTTTGCTCTTCTCCATCGCTTTCCCCTTCATCGTCTCTCCTTTTGAAGAAGTCATTCTAGGGAATCGAGATAAGACTCCCGAGGGGATTGTGCTTGGAAGATATTGTCTTTGAGGACGCGTGCTTGAGGAGATGATATCGAAAATGTTGCCATTGAGGACGCACCTTTGAGAATAGGCTAGGTTCTTAGGCTTTTATTGTATGTACACTCTTCTGCTTCTTTGTTCCCGTATAAGGACCCCTCGTGGGCTTTTGTAATCATATGTAAGGACCCCTTGTGAGATTCTGTAATGGAATATTTCATGAATACAAAGATTTCTTTTCCCGATTTGTCTTTGATACTTGCTACATTCTTTTATGTTTGTGGAGACTCCGAATGCATGAATCTGTCTGTCGTTGCTAATACCGAACCCGGATGCGAGTATACCTTCCGGCCTTTGGTTGATAAAAACGGCTTCGCACAGAATCCTTTGAGATCCCTTGGATCGAACCTGAATATAGTCGATAGACTCGGGTCACCGGGACCTTGACTTCGAGTGATATGAGAATAATGTTTCTGGCCTTGGAATTATGACTTACTAGTTAAACTCCATGTTAACCTTTGAGAAGAAATTTGCTGGGGGCCTGTGGACAAGGCTGCCTTTGATCCCTTGAAGGCAGTCCCCGAGCGGAGATTCGTTCAAATTCAGACCACCTAGAAACGTGCTCTAGGCTTAGTGTGAATAGCCTTATGGCACTGTAGATAGGTTTTGAAATAGGGTTTGTCCGATCTTGGACGGTACCCGGGGCCAAGCCCATATGGGTGGAGTTCAAATGCTTATTTCCTTAGAGCCTGATTCCCTTTTGACAAAAATCCCCCGAGGCCGAGTATAACCTCGGGTCTTGTCATGATGCTATTGGCTTCCTAGAGCCTACACTTCCCTTTGATAGAGATCCTCGAGGTTGGGTACCACCTCGGTATTGGCGAAGGCATCATCGGCTCCCTGGAGCCTAGCCTTGTCTTAATGAAGGTCCTCAAAGTCGGGTACCACCTCGGGACTGGTGATGGTACTATTGGATTCTTGGAGCCTAACCTTGTTCTAATGGAGGTCCTTAAGGTCGGATATGACCTCAGGACTGGATAAGGTGTTATCGGTTAGTGTTCTTAAACGGCTTTGAGGCAGGCGAATCGTCGCCATTTTTTCCATATATAAATAGGGTTGTTTCTGCCTTTTCGTGGGTTACCCCATTTTAAGTAGTTGTCTTCTCTTTCTGCGCTAGCCTTTCGGCCCTCCAGCACTAACGCATCTGCACATACTCCTATTTTTAGTTCTCTAATTTTGTGACTGCCACGGCGGTTGTGTCGGGGTCTGTCTGACAGGGTGGGGAGAGCTCCACCTCCGGTCTTCAGGACCATCGAGGTCTTCTAACTTTGCAGTGTCGATCGACTACGCCCTTTGTTGTTGTTGTCGAGGAAAATAGAGACCAGGTATGGATGAGTTGCTTTATCCGGGTGCGGACTATTGACATTATACCCGAGGAGCTCATTCCATTCACTAAGGAATGGAGCTATACTCGTAAGTGGTGCATCTTGTGCTTTATCAATTTTGTCTATGGCGAAAGCTGGTTTCATAATCGTGCCTTCCTGTCTTTCTCTACAACGATTTCTTGGGCGCCGGGTGGCGTTCATGATCTGCCGGATTGGGTCCAAGAATTGGCGACCCACTTGACCTGTGAGGAACGCGAGTGGCGAGCTTTGTCACGGGGCAGGCGGGAAGCAAAATACCATGGTGAGCGTTGTGCTATTCCTTCCTTGCTATCACCTTCCTTTTCAATTGACGGCATTTCGGGAGATACTAGAAACAAAGGGTTGCATACATCGAGTGACCGTGCTTTGACCGGAGCAGTCTCTTTTAGGGCCGAAGGGACTAGATTGGCAGATGTGCGTTCGCCCTTCGAGGAAGCCCAGCGGCTTTACTTTGCGGTGAGTTTCGGCATAGGTTTTTCGAGCTTTGCGCCTTGCTTTCCTTACTGAGTTTTCTTTTGCAGGCAGCTAACAAGCTCGAGTCTAGGCTGCTTCGTTGTGAAGCCAGGCTATGGAAAGATTTGGATGAGGAGAGATCCTTGAGGCTCCTTTGTGATGAAAAAGAGGTCGAGTTGGTGCATTTTACAGTGTGAGGCAAGCTGGAATTTAAACTGCGAAAACCACCAGAAGGAGCGGGTAGTTTTCTTTCTCGGATGAGTGTGCATTCCGCCTTCTGGCTCCTGGGGCTAATACTTAGTTTATTTCAATTGTAGAAAAAGACGGAGGCCCTGGAGCGCCTTCGAGGTGAAGTTGGCTGGGCCAGGTGTGAGCGTGATGAGTTGAAAGCTCGGGCGGAGGCTCTGGCTTTAGGGGGGATAAATGCTCTGGCAAAAGTTCCTGCTTTTGAAGATCAACTTCGCCTAGCTTGCGACAGTGCTTTGGCTCAGACAGAAATGATTGTAGAGCTCGAGTCTGAACTTTCAAAAGTCGGAGTTGAGGTCATTGATGCCCGGGCAGAAGCTGCAATGAGCCAGATTGAGGCTGATAAGGAGATCACTATCTATTCAAAGGATGCTGTTGTTGCTCAAGCCGAGCTGAGAAAGATCCTCGATCGTGAAGGGAGGATTGAAGAATATGCTCGTTGCAAGCTTGAAGAAAGACCCTCAAGGAGACCCTTGATAGGGGTTTCGCCCTCCCGGAGGAGCTGGCGCTAGCAAAGGCAGATAAGCGTGATGCTCGATTACTTTCACCCGATGCCGAGGAAAGCGAGGATGAAACCGGCAAGCCGTAGCCCCCAGGGGGAGGGCATAGATTTTGTCATCTGTATAACATTTCCAAAGCATGTTTGTAGGTGGAGGTTGCATCTCTTGCATGTGTATAAAAGAAAACCTTGCGGCTTTACTCCTTTTGCATCTTTTTTTGCCATGATCTTGGCCAGGCGAGCTGGTTCTTGGTTGGTAAGAATCCTCAGAGCAGTGATGTGGCCCCGGGGCTCATTGGATTGGCGACAATGGCTCTCTCGCTTTGGGTCGATGCGACCTTTAGTGTAAGCTGGCATTAGAGCTCTTATGCTTTTGCTCAACTATTTTGGGTTTATTCTCCGAGTCGAGGTTCAACTCGAGCTCATTTGACCCTAAAGCTTTTGTGTTTGTATGGGCAGGCGACAACGGCTCTTACGCCTTGGGTCAAAGAGACCTTTTATATGCACGACCCTGAGGTTCAATAAGCTGGCGACAATGACTTTTATGCTTTTCCCTTAGGCATGGATAATTAGCTATTTTAGGTTCGGTCTCTGAATCGGGTTAAGACTCCAGCTTATTTTGACCCTCAAGTCTTTCAAATTTTAAGATAGCGATAGTGGCCCTTACGCTTTTGGTCGATGCGACCGTTTAGTGTGTTTGGCCCTGAGGCTCATTAGGCTGGCGACAATGGCTCTTACGCTTTGCCCTTAGGCATATGTAGGCATTGTTTTCCTCTCGTTAAGGACTTTTTGAAATGATTTTGCCTGACCTATCATCGGTTCGGGAAGAACTTCGATTTCAAGTCGTTTGCAGTGATGTTCGAGCACCTCAGAAGGTTTGGCTCATAGGCTTAGTAGCTTGAAGCCTCGTGATTTGGAGCTGACATGGTCGAAGCTCTTTTGCCTGTCAAGGGTAACCTATTTAACCAGTTCTTTTCGAAGTAGATTCAAAGTAATGGCCTATGATTTTGTAACGACGGTCGGGCGTCCCCGAGTCGCTTTAATTCAGCTGGTATAGCCGTATGACCGTAGTCATTTGTGTTTGGCCGGAGCTATTTTTGGTCCTGAGTGCAGTAGTTTGGGCGTATATATCGAGGGTATGACTTTTTAGGGGTCTTACAAATTCAATATATAGCATAAACTTTGGGATTGAGTTTATGCCTGTAGTAAGGTCTTACAAAAAATTTCATGTCGTTGAGGTCTTACAGATTTATCATGTCGTTGAGGTCTTACAAGTTTTTCATGTCGTTGAGGTCTTACAGTTTTTTCATGTCATTGAGGTCTTACAGTTTTTTCATGTCATTGAGGTCTTACAGGTTTTTCATGCCGTTGAGGTCTTACAGGTTTTTTCATGCCGTTAAGGTCTTATAGTTTTTTCATGTCGCTGAGGTCTTACAGGTTTTTCATGTCGTTGAGGTCTTACAGGTTTTTTCATGTCGTTGAGGTCTTACATATACAGTTGCTGCCTTATGTAGGTCTTACAGGACCAAGTCTACCCGCTCGGGGTCTTATGGCCTCGTGTTTTGCTGAGTCAATAGAGGCGGCATTTTGAGGGCAGTCCTCGAGTCGTCGAGAGCTTCTTGACTCGGGAGCCATTTTTTGTAAACTTTGCATTGCCTCGTCGAGGGATTACGATTTTGGAGATCCCGACCCTGAAGTTGTGCACTTTACTTTTGAGATTTTGACGCCAGTCCCCGAGTAATCGAGGTGCTTTTGGCATTGGAGATGTTCAATGATTTTCGCGTTGCCTTATCTGAGGGATTACGATTTCGGAGTCCCGACTCGAAGGTCATTTAAGTGTTGAATTGTTGACGCCAGTCCCCGAGTATTTGGGACGTTTCCGGTGGAGGAGTTGTTTTTGCGAAGGTCCCGAGTCTCTTTTGGAGCGCGAGATGCTTGACAAAATATGTTCTTTGATATAAGTGTACATGTATTCGCCATCGGGGGCCCGGTTATATGGACACAGTTCGTTTGAGCGTTTAGCCCGGTAAATTACTTTCCTATAGGGACCCTATTCAGCGTTTCTTGGTTTTTTTGAACGAATGGCTTCCGGTGAGAATGTCCCCCAGTGTTCGGGGTTGATTGCAAAATAAGTCTCGAATATTTGTTGAGTTTCCCTTTGGTAGCATGCAGATGTTGCCTCATTAAAAACCTTGCCGGCAAAACCCTTTTTCGGGATAAAAACTCGGTCAAAGGAAAAGAGTGCAACTGATGTTTTAAAACCTTAAGGTCTTCGAGCTGGGTTGACATTCTGACCGCTTCGTTCGGGAGCCTGCATAAAGGTTAATCTGAAATACGAAATGAAAAGGGAGATGGTCGTACCTTAATGTGAGACGCGCCGACAATGTTTTGAGGATCGATATGTTCCAATCACTCGAGATGAGGATGTGGTACGGTCATTTATTTCATTTAATAGGGCTTGATCGATGGTGTGGATCGATTACCTTTCGGCTCTTTTGCGGGCAAAGGTGCAAGCGTTGGTGCCATGTCATGCACCGCGAACATTTCTCTTGCCGCATGATGTTCCCCATAGACGGTTTTTAATTACGTCCTTTGTTGGGAATTTTATCATTTGGTGAAGAGTGGATGGTACCGCTCTCATGCAGTGTATCCACGACCATCCGAATAAGGCGTTATACCTCATGTCTCCTTCAATGACATGGAATTTGGCATTTTGGGTCGTGCTGGTCACGGTGACTGGGAGGATGATTTCTCCTTTTGTTGTTTCACTTGCCATGTTGAATCTGTTGAGGACTTGAGTGGCGGGCACGATTTGATTGAGCAATCCGAGATGCTCTATCACCCTCGACCTGATAATGGCCGAGCTACCTGGATCCATGAGTACACATTTTATTTGAAAAGAATTTACAAGGAAAGAGATTACCAGTGTGTCATTGTGAGGCAGAGACAAGGTCTCGGTGTCCTCTTTGCTGAATGTAAGGGCATCCTCGGGAATATATCCCCGAGTCCGCATTTCTCTGGTGATGGATATTTTTGTCCTTTTTATTATAGGTTCCTGCGGGGCATCAATGCCTCCCATGATTATGTGGATGACATGTTGTGGCTCGTTTGCCTCGTTATTCTTGGTTGCCTTTATTTCCTGAAACTGATTTTTAGCTCGATCGCTAAGGAATTCCCGGAGATGCCCATTGCTAAGTAATCAGGCTACCTTTTCTCGGAGTTAGTGGCAATCCTCGGTCCTGTGGCCGTATGTGTTGTGAAACTCGCACACTAAGTTGTGATTCCTTTGTGAGGGATCTGATTGTATAGGCCTGGGCCATTTGGTGTCTCTGATTTTTACTGATGGCAAACACGATGTCTGATACATCGATGTTGAAGTTGTATTCCGACAAATAAGGTGCACCCGTTGGCCCTGCATTCCTATCGAATCTGGCTTTGTTGATGAGTCCTCGAGGATCCTATCCTCGATCTATTCTCCGATCGTTGTGAGGTAGTTTGTGCCTCGAGGAGTTCCTCCTATCTTCGACGTACGTCTGATATCTTTCTTTGTTTGATTTTGGTTCCTTTGCTAGGAGCCTGCTTGGGTATACTAAGCTCGAGGGGGCTCCCAATTGGTCATACTCAGCCCTAATTTTCGATTGGTACCGATTGTGGATGTCCGACCAGGTCATAGCTTGATACTCAATCAAATTCTGTTTCAACTGTTTTGAAGCCACTGAGCTTCGTTCATTCAGACCTTGAGTGAAATCCTGCACTACCCAATCATCGGAGACTGGCGGTAGCTCCATCCGTTCCATTTGAAAGCGAGACACAAATTCCCGCAACATCTCATTCTCCCTCTGCTTAATCTTGAATACGTCAGACTTCCTCGTTGCTACTTTGATAGCACCGGTGTGTGCCTTTATGAAAGAGTCTGCTAGCATGGCAAATGAGTCTATGGAGTTGGGAGCTAGGTTGTGATACCATATCATGGCCCCCTTTGAGAGCGTTTCTCCGAACTTCTTCAGTAAGACGGACTCGATCTCGTCATCTTTTATTTCATTGCCCTTTACTACGCACGTATAGGCAGTGACGTGTTCGTTGGGATCTGAGGTCCCATTGTATTTTGGGAGTTCTAGCATTCTGAACTTCTTTGGAATGGGTTTCGGAGCCGCTTCCTTTGGGAACGGCCGTTGCACGAACTTCTTCGAATCTACACCTTTCAGGACAGGGGGTGCACCTGGGATTTGATCGACCCTGGAGTTGTAGGTCTCGACCTTCTTATCGCTGGCTGCTATCATTTTCTCACCTGATTTGATCCTTTTGGTGAGGTCTTTGAGCATTTTACTATGGCAAGGGCGGCTATCGATTAGTTATTGCTCGATCTCTTAGGTACTTATTCGGCTGGGGGAGCTGTCCCCGGTGCTACCGTGCTGGGAGTCTTCGGGTGGCTTTGTAGCTGAGCGATAGCCAGCTGTTGTGCGTGCAACATTTCAAAAATAACATGATGGCTAACTTCTCGTTCTTCCCGAGCTGGGTTTTTTGGGCTTCCTATTGGTCGCCATGTTGTATGCTCTTATCGGTGTGTGAGGTTTTGTCGACCTGCTGTGTGTCTTGCAAACCCGCATCCGCTGGAATCGGTCCAGGTGCGTTATTTGGGTTCTGTAGTGGCGCGCTAATAATTGGAATAGCCATACCGTTTTCTCTATGGTTTTCAAGGTTGTCGTTCTCAACTCTGCTCACTTAGCCATAAATTTTGACCTGAAATCGAATATCTTGGACAAGAAAAAATGTGAAAGATAACTTGTGTTGTGTAACGAAACCAGCAAGAAAATAATCACTATTATTTTTAGCCCCACGGTGGGTGCCAAATTGTTTACCGTGAAAATGGTAATAACTATTAAATTTATTGATGGGACTCTAAAAATACGTGATCTATTTTTATGCTAGTTGTTAAGTAGTTGATGCTAGATATGTGAAGAATAAAGAGGAAATGCAAACTAAAGTGAAGTTATAACCAAACCGAGGGGTTAGCTATTCGGCCTCGAACTAACCAATGAGGGGCCTCGAGGTCGATGCCGGGCTCGGGCTCGATCTATCGGGGATAATCGGGAAAGGGCTAACAGTTCGGGTATAATTAAGGGAGGGTCTTTATGGCCAATGATAAGCAATAAATGGAGAACAAGTATGAAGGCAATAAATATGAGCAATAATATCAAAGGAATATGTTAGAGAAGAGAGAGAGAGAGAGAGAGAGAGAGAGAGAGAGAGAGAGAGAGAGAGAGAGTTGTAATTTATCTTGTGTAGATTAGTTGGTGCAACAACTAGGAGCCTTACAAAATGGCAAGGATCCCCTTTATATAGGAGGGGAATCCCAACATAGTACAAAATGCATTAATTGTAAAGGTATGGAGATGGGACAGCTAGACGTGACACCAGGCTCTGTCAATGCTATCTGCTCGCCTTGGGAACTCCCCATCCCCGGCATCATCGTTGGGTCGGGTGTAAATGGACGTCGAGGGAGATAACTCGATCGTGACCCTACAGCCTTGAGATCTCGAGATGGCTTCCCGAAATGCCTTAATGACGGGGAATTGGACTCCTCAATTTCACTATATACATCATTGATTTTGGGAATTCATGGGATCAGTTTCTACCGCTCGCGGAGTTTGCATATAACAACATTTATCAGTCGAGTATTTAGATGACTCCATATGAGGCTTTATATGGGAACGGTATAGATCTCCAGTAGGTTGGTTTGATCCGGGCGAGGCCAGGCTTTTGGGTACAGACTTGGTGCAGGATGCTTTGGACAAGGTGAAAGTGATTCAGGAGTGACTTCGTACAGCACAGTCAAGACAGAAGAGTTATGCTGACAGAAAGGTCGTGATATGTCATACATGGTTGGGGAGAAGGTTCTACTGAAGGTCTCACCCATGAAGGATGTTATGAGATTTGGGAAGAAGGGTAAATTGAGTCCTCGGTTCATTGGGCCTTTTAAGGTGCTTCGGAGGATTGAGGAGGTGGCTTATGAGCTGGCTTTGCCACTATTTTGTCGAGTGTGCATCCGGTATTTCATGTTTCTATGCTCTGGAAGTATATTAACGATCCGTCTCATGTTTTGGATTTCAGCACGATTCAGTTAGATGGTGATTTGACCTATGGTGTGGAGCCAGTGGCTATTTTGGAGCGACAGGTCCGAAAGTTGAGATCGAAGGATATAGCTTCAGTGAAAGTGTAGTAGAGAGGTTGGCCCGTAAATGAGGCTACCTGGAAGACCGAGCAGGAGATACGGAGTATATATCCTTGCCTATTTGAGGTTCTTGGTATGTTTCTTGACTCGTTCGAGGACGAATGTTTGTTTAAGAGAGGGAGGATGTAACGACCCGGCAGGTCATTTGATGAGTTACAGTCTCGTTCTCCCCATTTCTACTTCTTTATATGTTGTTCAGTTGTATTTCATCATATTGTATTGGTTGTTCTATGTTCGGAATGGTCATGGAGTGAAATGAGGCACTTAATCTCTTATTTGGAAGCTTAAGTTGGAAAAGTCAACCGGATGTTGACTTATGTGTACAAGTTCTCGAATGTGAATTCTGATGGTTCAGATAGCTTCGCTAGGTGATTTTGGGTTTAGGAGCGTGTTTGGAATGTAATTTGGAGGTCCGTGGTAGATTTAGGCTTGAATTAGCGAAATTGGAAATTTGGCATTTTTCGGTCGGTAGTGGAAATCTTGATATTAGGGTCGGAATGGAATTCCAAAAATTGGAATAGGTCAATTGTGTCATTTGTGACGTGTGTGCAAAATTTCAGGTCATTTATATGAGGTTTGATAGGTTTTTGGATCGGTTGCGGAATTCAGAAGTTTGGAAATTCTTAGGCTTGAATCCGAGGGTGATTTGGTGTTTCGACATTGTTTTGAGTGTTCCAAGGGTTGGTATGAGTTTGAGTAATGATATGTGACTTTTTCGTATTTTTGGTTGAGGTCCCATGGTCCTCGGGATGAATTCGAAAGGTTATCGAAAAGATTGTACTTGAAATTGAGCAACTTCAGCTGCTACTTCTGCCATTTTCCACACCTGCGGATTGGGATCGTATGTGCAAGGTCGCAGGTGCGTGGAGGAGACCACAGATGCGGAAGTTGGCCATCAAAAGAAGAACCGCAGGTGCGGTATATTGAGCGCATCTACGGGACCGCAGGTGCGGTGCCTGGGCGCAGATGCGGACCTGGGGGCTTTAAGTGAAACCGCAGGTGCGATTGGTTTGACCTTAGAAGCGGTCCACAGAAGCGAGAAAAGGATCCGCAGGTGCGGAATCCCTGGGCAGAAACTATATAAGCATCACTTCACAAATTTTAGTCATTCTTCCACCATTTTTGGTTGATCCAAGTTGTGATTTCAAGAGGGAATCAAGTGTATTCAGAGAGGTAAGCTACTTGGGTTTTGTATCTTGTGTTTATGGTGATTATTCCATCGTTTAATCATGAAATTTATGGGAAAATTAGAGAATAAATTGGGAGATTAGGGCTTGAAATTGAAAAGTTAAAATTGGGGATTTGATGGGTCATTTAAGGTCCGATTTTGATGATCTTCGTATGTATAGACTCGTGAGAGGATGAGGATCCTAGTGATGTGATTTTTATCGAATTCTGAGACGTGGGCCCGAGGGTCGGGTTTGGCCAATTTCGTGATTTTGAATTTAATTTGATAATTTTCGCGTGGGCTTTGTCCCTTTGGCATATATTGATGATATGATTCTGATTTTGGATAGATTCGGGATGATTTGAGGCCGAGTCGAGAGGTAAGGGTTTTGCGGAGTATATTTTTGTCTGCGTCGAGGTAAGTAACAATTGTAAATCTCGACCTGAGGGTATGAAACCCCGAAAAATTCGTACTACTTTGATAAATGAGGTGACGCACATGCTAAGTGACAAGCGTGTGGGCGTGCACCCGTAGGGATTGTGACATGGTCCGTCCCGTGGCAACTGTAGAGTTGCATATTTTGATAAACTCTGTATGATATCTATGTGTTTAGAAATGAATCTGTTAACTTGGGCTGAATGCCATGTTTGTGGCCTTGTGCCGAACTGTTTTGACCCTCAGGGATATTTTACTACTATCCTCGTATTGTTTTAATTCAAAAGCATATCCTCAGTCATGATTTTTCCTGTTTATTATTTGATTCAGTTTCATTACTCTACTTTCAAATATATGAAAACTCTTTGGGCTGAGTTCCCTGATTTTTTTCGCTAAAATGCTCGAGTGGCTGTGTGGTTGATGACTGAGAGAGTTCGAGAACCTGATGGTGAGGATTATATATATTTATGGATCGGGTTGCATGCCGCAGCGATATTTATATTTATATGGATCGGGCTGCAAGCTGCAGCGATATGTTGGATCGAGTTGTACGCCGTAGCGATATAGCGCTTGGGCTGTAGGATCCCCTCTAGAGTCTGCACACCCCCAGTGAGCGCAGTCAACTATATATATATATTTACAAATCGGGTTGCACGCTGCAGCGATTGTTATTATGAGATATCTATTGAGCGGGAGTGCTGAGTGTGAGTGCTGATTGACGAGAGTTGAGTCACGAGTGACTGAGAGGCTTGTCCGAGGGGCTATATATATATGAGTGATACTTTGCCCGAGGGGCTTGTTTATAAAATTACTATTTTTACTCTTCTTTTATACTGAGCATATATTGAATAATGTTGAACAAATTTTTTAAATAACTTTCATTGAAATTGGAGTGTTTACGAGATGTTCGAAAATTGAACTACGGATTTGACTTTGTTATTCCTATTGAGATTCCTTGTTAGACTGTATATGATTTAAATGCTCGTCACTGCACTCAGCCTTTATTTTCTTTGGTTACTTACTGAGTTGGCGTACTCACGTTACTCCCTGCACCTTGTGTGCAGATCCAGGTGCCAGAGCATCCGAGTGAGAGCATCCAGAAGCTTCTAAGCATTTTTTCCTGAGATAGCAAGGTAACTGCACGGCATCCGCAGCCCCGCCTTCCTCCTTCCTATCCTTAGTATTATATATTTGAGTCTTATCTTGTATTGAGTAGACAGTATTGGACTGTATCTTAGTGGCTCATGACTAGTGACATCATGATCGGGCAGTATTGATGTATTTGCGTATTTGTTTTCCGCTTATTTTGAGATATTAAAATGAAAGATTTGTCATCATACTTGATTAGAAAAAAATGAATTTACAAAAGACATTTATGTTATTAGTGTTGAATCGGCTGGCCTAGTACTGTGATAGGCGCCATCACGACCCAGGTGATTTGGGGTCATGACAATATTCCACAAGGCATTACTGTAACCAAATATATACTTTTAATTAATTTAAATATCTAAAATAAACCAACTCCAAAACTTTATTCGTAGTAACCAAAGAAATACTGCTAAGTAATTATCAAAAACATCTGAATCTTAACCCACCGACTGTGTCTATGAAATCTCTACTGATAAACTGACGCACTGCTCAGGACATGAGCTTGACTGGATAGTTCTCCAAGTAAAAAAAGAAATAACTAAATAAATATGACTCTAAGGAATACTCCACGAACAAAAGCGGACCTCACCAATAACACTAGAAGAGAGGGAAGTCCTAACCCGTAGCCTGCTCGCCTGCAAAACCGGTCCTACGTTGTACCGCAGACCAACAAAGAAAACGTTAGTATCATCCATTTTACTCAGTGAGTCTCAACAACAAGGGGACGAAATATTAATAAAATATACATTACGAGCAAACATTCTAAATGCATGGAAAATATAAAGCATCTAAGGACAATTCTAAAATAATTGCAGTATACCAGTTTATGAATATTCTAAAAGAAATTCCTTTCTTTTTCTTTCTTATAAAAATTCTTCACTTTATACTTCGGGAGTTCCAACTATCCTGACTTATTTTTGTCTTAGTCACTGTGTGATCGGCACGGGTTCGATCCCAACCTGATCGAATAGGCCCAATCCGCGAGATGCCACTTGCTTCATGGTTATCGGCACTCATGTATCATACCTTATCCTGTCTAAGTAAATTCTCAGCAATGAGACCCTCGGCTCGTGTGCTCCCTACTTTGGCACAAGTAGTTTTAGGAAGTCAACGTCTTGGTCAGGACCCTCGGCCTGGACGATCACCCTTTCTCAGAATAGAGGATACTCCCAAAAATCTTTTCTTTCTAAAACTTCTTCTTTTGACTTTTTAAGTCTAAATCTTGTTTGAAAGTGATTTATCAATATTCATAATAAAATTCTTGAGTGTGTATATAGCATAAGCATGAAATAAAATTACACAAACTATTTTTAAAAGTTATATCTAACTCTTGAAACTTTAACATGTAAGATCATGTAATAAAGCATAAAAATATGAAAAATAGACGTTTATACTTCTCGAGTAAAATACATATGCTTTAACTAGAATATACTTAGTCAACATTAACTTATTCGTTCTAATTAAGCACATGATGACTCGTTAAAGCATTTTATCAAACACTTTGTGGGCATATTTTTGTGAGTAGAACCACTTTAGTAAAGGGTTATATCCACTCACCTCAAAACTCCTTGAGCCAATACGTAGGCTCCAGTCCAATTTATATCCGTTAAACAATTGATTCTACAACAACCAGTGTATTTGAATTAATTTTAAAATTTCAAACCTAAACATGGAACTTATTGTTGATACAGAGGAGAAGGGAATTAACTTTTCAATTCTTACCTATTACTACTGTAGGATAATTGACCATAATGAATTTTATATACCTGAGTTCAAGAATAAGCGAGTTGTGAAGAACCCTATATTTTTTCGTGCAATTTCTAGCTGCCTCTGTTCGTAATTCCGTGTGTTTGTGTTTCTATTTTCTCTAAGGCATTAAGCCTTTATTTGTGCCCTTCCAACCCTTTAGTCACGTGACTTTCTTTTTGCTTAATTGCATTCTCGTTTTTTATTTATTTATTATTTTTCTCTTTTTGTTTTGTTTTGCCTTAACTAATAATTAATGATATCCATTTTTAAATATTACTGATATTAAAATCATTAATATTTCCCTAATTGTATATTGAATTCTTTATAAATAGAGAAGTAACTCAAGAATCAATCATAAGGGTTTAAATCCGTAATAGGAGTATATTTTAAGATAAAATAATTTAAATTCTATATTTAGTGAGTTTTGAAACTTTTACAGATTTGAGGAGTGTTACATGCAGAAGGCATATGATTCCTTAGAATAGCCATACCTACAACAAATTTTGAGGCTGATTGGATTGCCAAAAATATTTATTGCTTGGATAATGGAGTGCATCACCACTGTTACTTATTCTATCATTATCAATGGCAAGCCGTTACAGCTATTTGCAGCCAGGAAGGGATTGAGACAAGGTAACCCTCTCTCCCCTTACCTATTTGTACTAGGAATGGAGTACCTAAGTCGACTAATGAATACCTTGAAGACAAGAAAAGGTTTCACATATCATCCTAGGTGTAGTAAGTTCAACTTGGTCCAGCTTAGGTTTGCAAATGACCTCTTGCTATTCTGTAGAGGAGATGTTCAGTCAGTGCATGCTTTACATGATAAGTTTCAAATGTTCTCTAAAGTATTAGGACTAATAGCCAACCCCAACAAAAGCTCAATCTACTTTGGAGGTGTCTGTCAGAATACGCAGGGGCTGATTATGAAGGCTTTAAACTTTGGAAGAGGAGAGCTACCCTTTAGGTACTTAAGTATGCCCCTAAGTACCAAGAGACTGTCGATTCTGCAATGTGATCCATTTATTGAAAAGATGCTGGAAAAAATAACCTCGTGGACAACTAAATTCCTCTCATATGCTGGCAGAACATAGCTGATCAAGAGTGTATTATATGTTATTCAAATTTTCTTGGCTCAAGTGTTTATTCTTCAAAAAAAGCATGTCCAGTTTATAGAGGCAATCAACAGAAAGTTCCTATAGACAGGCACTGCTGAATTCGCAAGGAAGTCCTTAATTGCATGGAATAAAATATGTGCTCCTAAAGCAGCTAGTGGCCTCAATTTTTTATATGTTAACTGTTGGAACCAAGCAGCTATAGGGAAATTACTGTGGCATGCATGTAGGAGAAAGGAAAAGCTTTGGGTCATTTGGGTCCACACATACTATATAAAAGGGAGATCATATTGGAATATTGACCCTAAGAATGCATCATGGGTGGTATAATAGATTTTCAAGGTGAGACACTACCTAGAAGAGGCAGGCTACACCCACAATGATATCAACAATTGAACAAATACTCAGTTAGAGAGGTGTACCACAAAATACTAGGGGAATTCCCAAAAGTGTCATAGGGAAAGATTATATGAAATAATCAGGGAGCTCCTAAATGGCTGTTCATTTTGAGACTAGCTATTTATGGAAGGTTGGCTACAAAAAAGATAGAATTATTCAATATGGCATTACCATTGATCTTCTATGCCCCTTTTGTAATAAAGAACATGAAATCACTCAACATCTCTTATTTGGATGTGAGATAACTGGTGGCATTTGGAAGAAGATATTGTTATGGCAAAACATTAACAGAACCAACATGGTATGGAATGACGAAATCTAGAGGGCTATCAATACGAGCTGTCACACCTCCTTTTTCAGCCACACCCGCAAAGGGGCGTAAAAGGGAGTTTTTCCAATTAAAGGACAATCGAAATGGGATTTATTTATTTATTTTAGAGTCGCCACTTAGGAGAATTATGGTGTCCCAAGTCACCTGTTGAATCCCGAATCGAGGAAAATATTGACTATGTATTGCAGTCCGCGAACCAGAAATCCGAGTAAGGAATTCTGTTAACCCGGGAGAAGGTGTTAGGCATTCCCGAGTTCCATGGTTCTAGCACGGTCACTCAACTATCATATTCGGCTTATTTATCTGATTTTAATACATGTTGAACCTATATGCAAATTTTAACTACGTACCGCTTTTATTATTATTATTTTAACAGAGAATTGCAACGTTGTGAAAACGTATCTCGAACCACGTCACATCAATGTACCCGTGGTTATCGACACATTTCTACTCCGTTGGAATTTGGATTTGGGTCACATAAATGTGCACCCGAGTTTAAGAAACTAAATTATTAAAGGCGTGCCTAAAGTGACTAGCGTATTGTCATTTCGGGGAAGGCCGTGAACTTTTGCTAAACGGCTCATCCCGAAGTCTAAGGAATTTTACAAACACTTATAGAGGGCCCCGCAGCTTTTGTTTGTCGAGGCTCGTCCCATTCATTATTTTAAAAAGGATTGCAACGTCATGGAAATGCATCTCGAACCACGTCACAATCAATGTACCCGTGATTATCGACATATTTCGACTTCGTTGAGATTTGGATTTGGGTCACATAAATGTGCACCCAAGTTTAGGGAGGTAATGTTATTAAAATACGCGCCTGAAGAGACTAGCGCGTTGTTATTTTGAGGAAGGCCGTAAAATTCGCTAAATGGCCTGTCCCAAATTCAAAAGGTTTCATTTCAACCATTCATTGAGGGCCCCGCAATTTGCATTTTTTATTCGGCGAGGCTTGTCTCATCATTTTTAAAGGGCTAATCCTAAAGCAATCTATCATTTTATTTTTTATTTGCATTATTTAAGGATTAGAAGACCTGGGTCTATTGAACTCATAGAAATCAACTTTTGTTCATTTTTAGGTTCTGAATGCGGTCCGTATAAATAGACCCTTATCTAAGTGTGTACACAGAGCAAACCAACTATAGATCTGGGCCCAGGTCCAAATGAACATGCAATCAGAGCTGGACTTGGGCCGTTGTTGACAGTACCGAAGCCCAAAATGTCCAAAGTGGATCACTGACCTCAGCTTCAATTCTAGTTTAACGCAGAATCAATGGAACAACTTCAAGTTATCTAACATGCACTCAACAAGTTATGAGAAGAGAGAATCACGTTTATCTACTCAAACTAAGGAACAATTAATCATTGGAATCTCATATAAAAATTCAGCTTACTCCACCTGTTTAACTAATGGTGACTCCTAATGAAGGATCGTGTTTTGGACTAAACAGCTAACATCCACGAGCAGATTCAAAGCAGTCTTATTAATAAGGCATGTTCAATTCGATTAACTACTGCTATGAACTATCAATCCAGAATTACCAACACTTATGCTGTAATAATGAATTCCGGGCCATCAAACTTAAAGTGGCCGTCCTACTGATTTCAAAATCAATTGTATCCTAGGAAAACAATTTAGTGGAATGTGTCTAAAAAAAACTGATCTTCCATTAATCAACACAAGTTAAATCAGATTGTTAGCTATAGAATTCTTAGGCTTCCAAGAATACACATCTAATTAGTTTAACTAAATCAGATTGATGTTCTAAATTCTAAAATCTATTATAACAGTCCAACACAGTCCACAAGTTAAAGCAAACAGTCCATCACAATCCATTGGAGTTCAGAATACTTAACTACAGTGGACGAATACATGCATCATAAACAATTTATCTATATATGTAACAGAAATTTTCACTATAATTCCGCAGCAGGAAACTTGCTTCATTTCATTCCAATATCCAAGAATATACAAAATGTGTACCTGGTATTGACAATACAAGAAGAAGAAGAAGAAGAAGAAGAAGAAGAAGAAGAAGAAGAAGAAGAAGAAGAAGAAGAAGAAGAAGAAGAAGAAGAAGAAGAAGAAGAAGAAGAAGAAGAAGAAGAGGAGGAGGATCAGCAGCAGCAGTAGCAATACAATACAGCAGGACAACAAACAATAACCAGGAGCAAATCCACCCAAGTTCGAAGCCCAGAACAGTATGAAAACCCAACAGAGTTGATAGAACAAGCTCAAATAATGCCAAAACCCAAGAACGAATCAGGGACTGAAATATATGCAGTCAGCTGATTTATCCACTAACTCGAACTCACAGACTCGAAATAAATAGATTAAGGGACTAGATTCTAATTCAAAACTGGGATCCTTTCTTTTAAACTCTCTCTCAGAACTGATTCAAGACTCAGAAATCTTCTCCTCAGATTTTTCAGGATTAATCCCGTGTGTCCAAAAAAAAAACCACCCCTCTATCTGTCCTAAGTGACTCTATTTATAACCAAACACTGCCCTGCCCCTCAACTTTCAAAAGCACTTTGGGCAGAATTTTTTCCCACTAATTTGCCCATTATCTTTTTAATTCCACTAGTATGTGTTTTGTTCCCCACTACACTTGTCTTCTCTTTCTTTAAATCCCAATAGGTATGGGCACCCTTTTCTTTAAACCTTTCCCCCACCATTATGTATTGTTCCCCATTAGCACTAAACAATTGTATTAGTTTAATGGTATTTTAGTACTTAGTGGACAGAACACTCAAACTACCCATTTCTTCCTGTTTTCAATTCCCAAATAACCCCCTAAAGCCCTGAAATTACTGTCCTACCCACTCCCTTTCATCCTGCATTGAACCTTTCAACTCTAACCTATTCAAATCTACCCACTAACCAAGTTGAATCCAAAAACTAACAGCTACGACCAATTCAAATCAGCTAATAATTCAATCAGTAATTCAAACTATTAAATCAAATGGCATTAAAATGAAGACTAAGGGTTTAGGGTAGCACACATTGAACTAGCTATATTGGGGAAACAATCTTATTTAGCTCAGCAACAGATGAGCTGAAATCAACTAGACGAGCATGTGCCTTAATCAGATTGGAATACAAAAGAAGAAACAGTCACCAGGGCTTTAAAGGTATTGACAGATTCAGGATAACAAATGACCAATAAATCCAGTTCAATGAACTGAATATACCAACAGGCTCAGTTCTAAGTTCAAATATACCAACGAGCTCATTTTAATACAACCTTAGAACACAAACGAGGTAGGAGGGGAAACAGACAAGCATGAACCAAAACTTAGACTATTATCATGCTAATCTAACATTCAAGCATACCAGACTAATCGACGACACTTATTCAATCGATTACACAAATTATACCACATAACAATTGACAGCAAACAGAAGCAATGATAAAATTGGACCAAATAAAAGGTCTGGTGGAGAAGGACAGAATCAATCGACAACAATTGAAAATCAATAAAGCTACACTAAACAAAGTAAACAGAATAACCAAACCTAAAAACGGAACAAACAAGAAAGGAAAAATACCTCAAGAACTCGGAAACATGGACGACCCTGACTTGGACCCTGACTCGGACCATTTTTGAGGTCGAACGGACCTTAATCGAGTGTTCTCAACTGAGAACACTTCGACTAAAGTTGATTAGACCCCAAATCATCCTTTAATTTGGACAGATTTCAACTTTCGATTTTTTAGGGTTCTTGGGGGTTCGATTTGGGATTCGTCCATCTCTGGTCAGATTCGAACCCAACCAAGTGTGTTTTGGGCATGAGGGAGGTCAGGGGGTGCTAGGGTGTGAGTTCAGGGCGGCTTGGGGTAGGTCCAGGTTTTGCTCGAATCTTCAAATGAAGATTCGAGAAGTTTGAGGATGATTCGAAGCAAACGAGTACTGGATTTGCAACGAGGGTGGTTAGATGGCTTAGGGGTGTTAATTGGGTGGCCAATGGTGACTGACCGCCGCCATGGGCGATTTCCGGCGGGCGGTCAGTGGCGGAACGAGGTTTGGTCTCTGAAGACCCTTTGAGGGAGACGAATAGGGGGTTCTAAGGGGGGCGGGGTGCGGTCTTAGGATTATATACCGGGGAAGGGTTTGATCCAGGCCGTTAGATCGATTAAGATCAACGGTTTGGATAAATTCACTTAATAGAACGGTGTCGTTTGGACACTCTTGAGACCGGGTTGGTTTCTGGACAAACGGGTCAGGTTCGGTTCTTGGATACGGGTATTGATCTGTGACCGTTGGATGTGGTTTGGTTGAATGACTGAGATTTTTGCCATTGAAACGACGTAGTTTGGCTCCTATACTACGTCGTTTCACCGTCCTGTGAGAGGGGCTGCCTGGACCGGGTTTGGGACATGCCATTGGGCCAGGGATTTGAGCCCAATCCGATTTTCCTTCCTATTTTTGTTCTTTCTTCTTCTTCTCTTTTTTTTCTCTTTTTCTAATTATTAAAACTAAAATTCTAAGTTAAATTATAAACCAAATTAACTTATTAAAATACTAATTAGCTCTTAATAATAATTATCACACATGATTAAGTACCAATTTAAAATAAAATCACACAACTAGACCTTAAATGCTAAAAAAATGCAAAGTACATTATTTTTGTGATTTCTCATTTTTGGCAAAACACCAATTTTCTTGATTAACTAAACAATTGCAAAAATCAAATCCTAAATGCAAATGCCATATTTTTTGGTATTTTATTCTTAATTTAACAAATAAACAAGCAAGAACGAATGCAAACAATACAAGAAAAATAACGCAAAATTCGCAACAACTGCAAACAACACAAACTATTTTATTTTGAATTTTCTGGGAGTAGTTCTCGTAGGGAAAAAATTACGTGCTCATAGCTGCCCCTTTTTGTCCGGAAACACGAAGAGTTTTCGTGCAAAGATAAAGTGAGCGGATACGAGCGATTTTTGCCCGTTGGAATACTCCGTGTGAAGCATTTTTTGAAAAGATTTTAACCGAACCTTTGCTTCAAAGGTTTCCTACATATCCCTGGCTAAAAGGGAATCAGGTCAATGTAGTTCGGGAAGTTTCGGTAGCTAGGACTACCATGGGACTGCCTTTTGCTGTTACTGCCGTTGCTGCTGATGTTACCGCTTACTGACCTCCTTATTACACCTTGATGAAAGATAAAGAAGTTATACTAAGCTATGATCTATGAATTACAAAATTTATTCTCAAACTTGGTCTTGTGACTGTTGTTGTCTTGCTGCCTTGTGTTTCCTCTGGTATTTCTTTGCTTCTGATTTGACTTGTATTCCCCCTTGATTGCCAATCTCGAACTTCTTATTCCCTTCTTGTGAGCTTCGAATCATTTTTCCTCGAAGGATGGACTGCCTTCTTCCGACCACTGTTGCCTTCCTTCTGATTTCCGAACTTGAATTGATGCTGGGGATTTTTGTTGTATTCCTCTACTTTACTGACTTCAATAACTTCTTAAAATATAACACCTCCATTCTCCAGGCGAGCTCCTGACTTCAACTAACTCTTCAAAATATAACACCTCCATTCTCCAGGCGGGCTCTTGACTTCAACTAACTCTTCAAAATATAACACCTCCATTCTCCAGGCGGGCTCTTGACTTCAACTACTTCTTTAAAATATAACACATTCATTCTCTAGGCGGGCTCCTAACTTCAACTAACTCTTCAAAATATAACACCTCCATTCTCCAGGTGGGCTCCTGACTTCAACTAACTCTTCAAAATATAACACCTCCATTCTCCAGGCGGGCTCCTGACTTCAACTAACACTTCAAAATATAACACCTCCATTCTCCAGGCGGGCTCCTGACTTCAACTAACTCTTCAAAATATAACACCTCCATTCTCCAGGCGGGCTCCTGACTTCAACTAACTCTTCAAAATATAACACCTCCATTCTTCAGGCGGGCTCCTGACTTCAACTAACTCTTCAAAATATAACACCTCCATTCTCCAGGCGGGCTCCTGACTTCAACTACTTCTTCAAAATATAACACCTCCATTCTTCAGGCGGGCTCCTAACTTCAACTAACTCTTCAAAATATAACACCTCCATTCTCCGGGCGGGCTCCTGACTTCAACTACTTCTTAAAAAATGTGTTTTACTGATGTTGTTCCTTCCTGCCTCCCGAACCATTTCCCTTCTAACTTGAATCATCCTCTTTCAGAACTACTTCCCTCAAAACTGGTGTCTTACTCCTCCGAAAACTATTGGGAACAACACCGGTGTTTTATTCACAACTATGTTATTTTCCTTCTTTACAGTCTACTTCCTTTAAAGCTGGTGTCTTCCTTCCACTGGAACTACTTTCCTCAAGCTGGTGTTTTCACTTCTCTGAAACCTGTCGGGGATAACACTGCTGGGGAATTATCTTCCTTCTTTAAGACTAGTTACTTTCCTCCCTTTAACAATGGTGGGGATGGCATTGATTCAGAGACGACTACCCTTAAAACGTGGGTTATCTTGCTTCTTCCAAGATTGCTTTCTTTAAAACTTGTATTGCCTTCGCCCGTAAGCTGCTGGGGATTCCACTTCATTCAAAACTTGTGTTACCTTCCATCTTTCCCCCAAGTGGTTATCTGATTTCAAGAAAATTTTTGCAATGAGAGAAAATTTTCTGCCCCAGTTGGATAATCTTCTTTGTGGCCATGTCTTCCCTCTGTCAATAACATTTCCTTTCCCTGCTTCAAAGAAAAGAAAAATTTGTTAGTTTAAAACGTGGTGAGTGGTCGTGCCACTCCTGCTGGGGATGGTTTTTCCCTTTTTCCTTTCCCTGCTTTGCGCTTTATTACAAAACTTGTTGATGATGATATTATTTGTTGGGGATGATATTCCTGCCGGGGATGGTTTTCTTTTCTCTTTCTTCCCCGCTCTGTGTTGTCCGACCATTGCGGAACTTGGTCGATAATCTGTCGGAGTTGTTCCTGCATCTCGCAAATCTGCCAGGGATCCTCTTGGAATTTGATCCATAACTTCTCAACTGTTGTTTTTCTGTATTTTTTCCAACTTCCCATGGAAATTTGGTCTTCTTGGAATCTAGACCCATTCATCATTTGGACTTGCGACAAACTTCTTTTTGCTGTGTCGCCTTATCTTTGGCCTGTCCTATTCGCATTTTGCTTTGCACCATTTTGGCAACTAGTAGTAAGCTCTGAAAATCCTTTTCAAAAACAAACTGCTGGGGAGATAAAGTCTTTAGACCAAGAAATGAAAAAGTGATGATTTCAAAAGATAGAAAAAGAAGAAAACTTTCTGAACAAATGCTGGGGAAAAGGAAAGAAAAGAACTTATCTGAATGATATAACTGATCCCAACGATCATGTCGTGCATTCCAGATTAATCCACCCAGTCTACTTGTATCAATCAATCTTTCGAACGGCCTCAACTTGCTGGGGATAAACAGGCACTCAACTCTTTGCCAAATGCGGATCCTTTCCACTAATCTTGTCTTATCGCCTCATAGTGCCATTCGAGGGGTTTTCACTAATAAGACTCTCTCGTTTCTCTCAACTCCGGTCGCCTTATGGTGCCTGTGAAGGTTTTCACCGATAAGACTCTCTCGTTTTATTTCTCTCAACTTACGTCGCCTTATGGTGCCTGTGGAGGTTTTCACCGATAAGACTCTCTCGTTTTATTTTATTTTTTCCAGCTGGGGATCGGAGTGTTACCGATATGACTCTCTCTGCTGGGGATTCTTTCGGCTACCAATTCATTTCCAGCTTATGATCCTCTTCTCTGCTGGTGATCAGAGTGTTATTCCCGACTTCCGTTTGCATGACTTGGCACTTCTCGGATACTGATCGGGAGGTCTTTTTTTTTTGGACATCAATATGGGTTTTTGTGTATGGCTAAAAGAAAAAGGGTAAAAGGTTCAAAATAATTTTGATGGGTAAAACATTACAACTCTTCGAAATTATAAACACAACTTCTGCCCCAGTTTTTCTTGGTTGGAGATTTTTTCATTTTTTGTTACACTATGACCGAGCCGTGAGGCGCCTACGTATCCTCTTTGAGGAAACAGGTCAAATGTAGTTCCCAATTCCTTTATTTTTCTTGTGACTTTCTTTTGTCTTTATTATCATTATTTTTCTCTTCTCTTTTTCTTTCATTTTCATTACTGATTCCAAAAGAGAGATATGAAAGAATAAATAAGGCTCAAAGGGGGAAGCAAAGGTTAAAGTGTTTGATAGAAGAAAGAATTGTCTCCGTCATTTCATTCTCCGATAAATGCCAAGTACAAACAAACATCAATTACAATCAAAAGAAATCATACATAATATCTCTTAACTGCGTCAGAATTGATAGCCATGTCGACGCATTTCCCTTCGATATCTGTTAAACATAAAGCGCCATTGGACAACACTCTAGTTACAATGAATGGCCCTTGCCAATTCGGGGCGAACTTGCCCTTCGCCTCAGCCTGATGTGGGAGGATGTGTTTCAGCACTTACTGGCCCACTTCAAACTTCCGGGGACGCACCTTTTTGTTGTATGCTCTTGCCATTCTCTTTTGATATAACTGGCCATGACACAGTTGCCAATCTCTTTTCATCAATCAAGTTCAACTGCTCCAAATGGGTTTTGACCCACTCGTCATCATCAATCTCAGCTTCAGCGACAATCCGAAGGGATGGAATTTCAACTTCCGCCGGTATTACTACTTTAGTTCCATATACCAACAAATAAGGAGTTGCCACTACTGAAGTACGAACAGTAGTGCGATAACCCAACAATGCAAATGCTAATTTCTCATGCCATTGTCTGGATCCTTCTATCATCTTCCTCAGTATCTTCTTTATGTTTTTGTTGGCCGCCTCGAGCGCTCCATTTGCCTTGGGGCGATATGGTGTGTAATTGCGGTGTGTAATCTTGAACTATTGACATACCTCTTTCATCAAATCGCTGTTAAGATTAGCACCATTGTCCGTGGATCACTTTTGGGATCCCTGCTCGAAGAATCTTCTTCGCCAATACATATCCGCTCATATGTGGCCCACAAACTCCAGCATGTACCTCTGTCATAACTGTTGTGGCTTGACTAGCATCTATACATCTCAGTAATCCCAAATCTGGGGTTCTTTTGTATAACACTCCCCCACTGAGGAAGAATCCATTTGCCAATTGCCGAATGGCTCTCTTTTGATCTCCGGTGGCCTGCTCCGGGTATATCCCCATCCTGAGATATTCCTTGACATCATAAAACCATGGTTCGCCATCCATTTCTTCCTCTATCATGTTGCAATAAGCATGCTGATCACAAACCTGAATATGTAATGGGTCAACATGAATTTTGTCTGGGTGATGCAACATCGATGCCAAAGTGGCCAAAGCATCGGCAACCTCATTATGAACTCTTGGGATGTGTCTGAACTCCACTGATCGAAATCGCTTGCTCAAATCGTACAAACATTGTCGATATGGTATGAGCTTCAAATCCCTTGTTTCCCATTCACCCTGAATCTGATGCACCAAGAGGTCCGAGTCTCCCAAGACCAAGACGTCCTGGACATCCATGTCTGCAGCTAACCGTAAGCCCAGAATGCATGCCTCATACTCAGCCATATTGTTGGTATAATAGAAACGTAGCTGAGCCGTAA
The DNA here is from genome assembly GCF_000715075.1 of Nicotiana tabacum. Taxonomy (NCBI): domain Eukaryota; kingdom Viridiplantae; phylum Streptophyta; class Magnoliopsida; order Solanales; family Solanaceae; genus Nicotiana; species Nicotiana tabacum. Next base: position 125,096,459 of record NC_134082.1, read on the forward strand.
TAGGATAATGATGTCCTGTTTCAAAAATAAGTACCGCTCCTATTCCAACTCCTTTCGCATTTGCGGCTCCATCAAAGAAGAGCTTCCAACCTGGTTCCTCAGATAATTTCAACTCATCTATATGGATCACTTCTTCATCAGGAAAATATGTCCTCAATGGCTCGTACTCTTCATCAACAGGATTCTCAGCCAAGTGATCCGCCAATGCTTGGGCCTTCATGGTCGTCCTCGTCACATAGATGATGTCGAATTCTGTGAGTAATATCTGCCATTTCGCCAAACTCCCTGTAGGCATAGGCTTCTGGAAAATATACTTCAGTGGATCCAAGCGTGAAATGAGATAAGTAGTATACGATGACAGATAATGCTTCAATTTCTGGGCCACCCAAGTTAGGGCGCAACATGTCTTCTCGAGTTGAGTGTACTTAACCTCGTAGCCTGTAAACTTCTTGCTGAGATAATAGATGGCTTGCTCCTTCCTTCCTGTAATATCGTGTTGCCCCAGTACGCAGCCAAACGAATTCTCCAGGACCGTTAGATAAAGAATTAACGGTCTTCCCGGCTCAGGTGGAACCAACACAGGTGGATTTGATAAATATCCTTTGATTTGGTCAAATGCTTCCTGACATTCTGCCGTCCATTCTACCGCATCATCTTTCTTCAGTAGCCGAAAAATGGGTTCACAAGTTGTTGTGAGTTGAGAAATAAACCTGCTGATATAATTCAATCTTCCCAACAGACTCATTACTTTTGTCTTGTTCTTCGGCGGTGGCAAATCTTGGATGGATTTGATCTTTGACGGGTCCAACTCAATACCTCGCCGACTGACGATGAATCCCAACAGCTTTCCAGATGGAACACCAAATGCACATTTGGCTGGGTTGAGCTTAATATCATACCTTCGAAGTCTTTGGAAAAACTTCCTCAAGTCTGCTACGTGGTCTTCCTGATGCTTGGATTTTATGATCACATCGTCCACGTACACCTCAATCTCTTTGTGTATCAGGTCATGAAACACAGTAGTTATTGCTCTCATGTACATTGCCCCAGCATTCTTTAAACCAAATGGCATTACCCGGTAGCAGTAAGTCCCCACGGCGTAATGAAAGCCATCTTTTCCGCGTCTTCTTCATCCATCAGAATCTGATGATACTCACCATAGCAATCTACAAAAGACCCGATCTCACGTCTGGCACAATTATCGATCAAGATATGGATGTTGGGTAATGGAAAGTTGTCCTTGGGGCTTGCCCTGTTCAAATTGCGGTAATCGACACAAATCTGATCTTCCCATCTTTCTTCAACACTGGCACCACATTAGCCAACCAATCAGGATATCGAGTGACCCGAATAACCTTTGCTTGCAGCTGCTTGGTTACTTCTTCTTTAATCTTCACACTCATATCTGTCTTGAACTTCCTCAATTTTTGCTTGACGGGAGGGCACGCCGGGTCAGTGGGCAATTTGTGAAGCACTAAATCCGTGCTTAACCCCGACATGTCATCATACGACCATGCAAAAATATCTTTGAACTCAATAAGTGCTTTGATTAGTTCTTCCCTGATATTTGGTGCAATGTGGATGCTTATTTTAGTTTCCCGGATATCATCTGCATCCCCTAAATTGATGGCTTCTATGTCATTTAAGTTGGGCTTGGATTTCTCTTCAAACTGGCTTAACTCTCTGTTTATCTCTTCGAAAGCTTCATCCTCATCGTGTTTCGATTCATCATTATAATTGACCTGTAGCCTTGTTCATCCAGAGTACTCAGGGAGATCAAATTCTTCTTCAGATTAGGAATATGACAGATTTGTGTAATAGTCCTCACGACTCCATCATGGCAGCGAACCCGAACTGAGCCAATGCCAACTATTGCACAAGTTGCATTATTGCTCATTACTACGGTTCCTCCACTTTTCTCATAGCTGCTAAACCAGTCTTTTCGGAACGTCATATGCAGAGTGCAAGCAGAGTCTAACACCTATTTGTTTCCATAACTATTATTATTATTACACGATATTGTTAGTACATAATCATTATCAAAATCATGTACTTGTTCAACTGTGGATGCACTCGCCTTTTCCTTGGACTTTGACATTGGGCAGTCTCGTTCAAAGTGCCCCTTCTTGCCACAACCCCAACACTCTGTATTCTTCTTGTTCACACGAGACTTTGATCTGTGCTTTGATTTGCTCTTTCCCCGTTGGCTAGTCCGGCCTCTCACAAAGAGCCCACTTGCCTGGTCATCTCTATCTCCTTCAATGTGCCTCCGCACATCACTAGAGTTAAGTGCCTGCCGCACTTGCTCAAGCTTGATAGGCTCCTTGCTATACATCATTGAATTCTCAATATCACGATATCCTGAAGTCAATGAAAATTGCAAAGCACATGCAAGCGTCTCCTCTTCCTTTTTAATTCCTGCAATCTGTAAGTCCATGACAAGTTTATTGAACGCATCTAAATGATCTTGTAACGAAGTACCTGACCCCATCTTAAATGTGTGAAGACGCCATTGTAGCAACATTTTTGTTGTCACTGATCGGTCTTGGTATAGCCCTTCTAGCTTTTCCCATAACTGTTTGGCCGTCTCTTCGGTACTCGTACTCACTTCACAAAGCACGTTAGGTGCAAGGGATAGTTGGATTGCACTCAATGCATCCCCTTCAATCTTCTCCTTGTCGGGAGTTGATATATCCTTAGGATACTTTCCGTCAATAGCATGGATTGAACCTTCCCTCCGCAGTAACGCCATCATCTGGATCTTCCAGATATTGAAGTTGTTGCGTCCACTGAATCTATCAATTTCAAACTTCATGGAACTCATCTTTGCTTGTTCTTCTACCTTGGATCGTTAAAGAATCTTGTTGCTCTGATACCAATTGTTAGCGGAAACGTAAAAGAAAGAACACAAGATTTAACGTGGTTCGGATCAAAATAATCCTACGTCCACCAGAGAATATTTGTCTTTTTAATATTAACAAAGGAAGGGGAGAGTTCCCAATTACACTTAAAAGAATTTCTCTCTTAACTCTCTACTCACTATAATGTGTTGTATTATTTTTGGGATGGTTTCTACAAATGAAGGAGTGTATCTATTTATAGAGGTAAAGACCTCCTCTTGATGTCATTGGTGACAACAAACTACCTCCTCTTGATGTCATGACATCAAAGGAGGAAGCTTCCTCCTAGCATCCACACCAACTCTTTCCAGCAACTATTCCAATTGACATACCATTGTTAACTAAACATAAACCATCACCTTGACTTAGCCTCTTCAATTCTTTGAAAAATTAAAAGAAAAAAACCTCGACCCCTGCAACCGAGGATCGATTAAAAATTGAAGGATTGTGTTGGATATATATCAGGTAATTACAGCTGAAAATGAAGGCGAACTGGGAGATTAAGGATTGTTGTAACCACGATCAAGTCATCTTCCTTGTCACCATTGGTGTTTATACCGTCTTCATTTTTATCGTAACCTTCTCTCTCTATCTACTTCTCTTTTTATATCTTAATTACCTAATGTTTATCATGGAATATAATATTGCTTTCTTTTTGAATTTTGATATTCAATAATTGACTGATTCTTTGGATAACAGCTATGGAGAACATTTATTATAACCCCTTTCAAGCTCATCACTCACTGTATTTCTTCATGAACTAAGCCATGCAATTGCTTGTAAGCTCACATGTGGTGAGGTAATAATGTCTCTCCTCTACACTTTAAATTTAAATGATTTAGGAATCTCATCAAAATTATCGCTTCTTCTAGTCGGATATTGATCCAATTCCATTCTACTAAGTAACAGTTTTGGCTTCACCACCATGTGTGTATATATATGTTCTGCAATTTGCTAGCATTTGGTTAATTGTTTTGCTCTTTAATGTGTAGACAGAGAAATATAGATATCAGTTATTTCAGAAACCCTAAAGACTCAATTTACATCACATGTTTATATTCACTTTGAACTGTTGTGCAGATCAAGTTGAACCTAGACTAGATATTCGTCCAACATTGTAGTTTGTAGATGAATTTGACCCTTTCCTGTTTTGGTTTCGATTTCTCTGTTATTCCCTTCTTGTCTTTTGAGCATGTGCTACTTAATTCAAACAGTCATGCATGAACTTTACAACTTCTTACCATGAGAAGTCATTTGAATTTGTCTGAGTTCCAGAATTTCTCAAGAAGTCCTATGTACTTTACAGGACTTACTAATTCATAATGAGAAGTTAAGAGGAAAATATTATGGTAGGATCAATAAGATTCAAAAAGAGAAGTCTGAACTCCAAAGTTAAATTGGGCTATTAAAATGAGACAGAGTTAGTATTTCTCTATGGTATAGTTTATTTTGTAGAAACTTCACCTTCGGAAAGGTGCAGAAAATTTTGGGATAATCCATAAAGGAAAACAGAATTCTTTTGGGTCAACGGGATCTGTTTCTTTATAGTTTATACACTGTATCAAAGAACTAGCTATAAAACCTTAATGAACTTCTATTATTTCCTTTCTTTCTTTTATTTTTTTCCAAGAATTAGCATATTAAATACATGACAAACATCATGATGGCTTAGTGGCACAACAAGAAAGATTAACAAGATATGAAGAACTTCAAGGAATAAAGTAAGAAAAAGAAATTTGAGAAATAGTTTAGTACTGACTATTGAAGCTGAGTTCAGAGAAATGGTTAAGCTGGCTTGGCTATTTCGACATATCCAAAGAATGGCTGGCACTGGCCCTTACATAAAAAAGGGAAACTAGAAATAAAAAGGATAGAGGAAAAGAAAAAATGACAATGTACAAATAGTGGAATGGCTGGCACTGGCCCTTACCTATGGAAAAAGAAAACTAGAAACAGAAAGGATAGAGGAAGAAGAAACCTAAGAACTTATGACGGATGGTTCCCCAGATCAATACAAGTTCATAATATAATAAGTTCTTAGTCTTTATATTCTGAACCACACTTTTTCTGGTTTACTAGTACAGGTGGTGGGCATAGAAGTTCATGCCAATGAGGGGGGAGTGACACAGACCCGTGGAGGTGTTTCTTGGCTTATCTTGCCTGCTGGATGTAATTTCTCTTCCTTGAAACAATTTCCAATACAACTTTAAGCTTTCATTTCCTAAATGACATAATGAAGTGTCCGCTTAAGTTCCAAATTCATATGCATTTCAAATTAGCTCATCTACTATAGCTTGCTTTGTCTATTTCAGTGCTGACCTTTCTTTCACTGACTATTGTTGTGCTCGTTTTTTTTTTTTTTTTTTTTTTTGCCTAAAGATCTGGGTTCGTCTTTTTGGGGAATGGTTCTCATACTTGTGTCGACATATGTTCTCACAGCAATGATAGCTGCTGGTTGTTTTATTGCCGGTTTGCTTATCGTGTTCTTCCTTGCAAAAAATGTATGAAACTAAGAAAAACTTGCATTTATGTGTTGTACAATGATAGCAGATAATCAAGTCCTTAAACTTATTATATCTCAAACTTTTTACTTGTGTAATCTAACTTGCTTTACGTTCTTGAACAGTGGACACTTCGAGGACTTTGCATCGGTTTGTACATTCACTATCCTGATAAGTTTTAGTACTTGATTTACAACTGCTTTTTATGTTTAGTCGTTGATCTCAACAAACTGGATTTTCCAGGATTTATCATTTTCATTGGTGGAATTTGGGCTCTGCAAATACAAACGGAAGTTCGTATGCTTCGTTACGTAATTCTCTTCATAGGTATGTGCTTCTCTTCTTCCTTTCTCTCTCTTACAATTCAGTTGTGTTGCTGATATGGGTTCTCTTATATACTGCAGGTGTTATGAACAGCTTGTTTTCAGTATATGGTACGAACTATCCTTTTTCTTTGTGGAATTATAAAATTCTGCATTTGGAATGTGAGATGGCCCAACAAATATGACATTGCACAGTGGCGGATATAGTGTATTAAGTTATGGGTTCAACTGAACCCATAACTTTTGACACGGAATAAAAATTTATATGTAAGAATTCATTAAAATTACACGAATAGTAGATATGAACTCATAACTTTAAAAATATAATGGGTTCAATACTAAAGTTTTAAAAGTTGAACCCACAAAATTTAAATCCAAATCCGCCTCTGACATTGCAGATATCTATGATGATTTAATATCTCGAAGAGTGAACACAAGCGATGCTGAGAAATTAGCTGAACTTTGTCCGTGTTGTTGTGCTGGTATTTTTTGGGGAGTTCTCTGGTTAGTCATAGCATTAAACAGGATCTGATTTTTCTCATCATTTTGCGGTCATGGATTGCTCACTTGTGGAGATTTTGCAGGGGAATGATATCATTTGTTTTTCTTTGTGGAGCTATGTACCTTGGACTTGTCCTTTTATCTTGAGGTATTTTCCTGGTTGCAAACTTCCTCTTTTTTTTTTTTTTTTTTTTTATCTCTACGGTTTTATCAGTCTGTATGACGGGTGTTTATCAGATTTTACATGGTCTTCATTAATGCTATGAGAAAAATTGATTTGTTCATTTAGGTTCTCTGTGACTTACATTGTTCTATATAATTCTTTTGGACTAAAGGGGCTAGAGTTATGTGCATCATAAAGCTTTTAGTTATGGTTTACATCTGAATCTGATTCTTTTCACCTTTTTAGGTTCATTCGAATGGGTTTAAGGTCCTTACAATATGGCAGAGCAAACTTGTCGTCTCATCTTTCTTTTTATTCTTTAAATGGCTGTTGTATAGCATTCACCAACATTAGATGCGACATTCATTTTTGTCCAGGGGTGCTCTTATCATAAACCTGGCCACATTTGTTTTACCCTTCTTAGAAGGGATTAGTACAGTTATGACTTACTTTTGTATAGCAAAATCAAATACCCTGGCTTCTAGTTCACATTAGATACATCAAGGAACTTGTTCTATTTAGAAATCCTTCCATTGGTCCATTTCACTTCCGCAGAGTTGAACGAGGTGATAACTGAAATTCTTAATCATATCCGTTCTGTCATTTTGATTTAAAAAGTTACAACGTACAGAATTTGTAGTGCAAGTTCTCGAAATCTGAAGTCTGTTTTAAGAAATTGAATCAATCTACTTTCTACTTAGCTCCCCTATACTGGACCAATATATCATTAATATTCAAAGAGAGCTAGCAATTGGGGCAGTTGAATGCACACAGCCAAACTTCAGGTAACACATGTAACAATCTAAATTATAGTTTAGTAAAAGTTGCAACACTGTTGCACAATCACAGGTATGAGCAAAATTACCCCGTACTAATCCCAAAATGGTTAACTGGTTCAGTAAAATCCAATACCTTATACCTACGAGTAGTCAAAGGCAACAGGCACCACACAGTAAACACTACTTGGTGATAACCCTGCGCTTAAATTACTTGCAGCGTACCAACTAAACCGACAACTTACCAGGCATGCCAGTCAACCTACAATTCGAGTAAGGTCAAGGATGTTCCATTGTACATGTATCCTACCAGCAAAAGATTTGGGACATGGACTTGGTAATAGCAGCCTGACCTTTTGACATAATTTAGATTGTAAGTTGGTCGCTAGAAGCTTCATCCTATAAATCTGGTATCCTGATGTTTAAAAGTGGTAATACGCATTATCATATGTCCAAATCATCGTCGGGGTCCTCATCTGAATCTGGCATCTCATCATCTGAATCCCGAAAATATATTATTTCACCCCTGCCAGAATCCTCAGTTGTTTGTGGTTTCTCAACTGACGCTTGTTGCTGCTCAATTTCGCTTTCATTAAGCGATTTGCGACCATCATAGATTTGAATGGGTTTACCAGTTCCTAAGAGAGGTAAAACAACAATTTTTACTTCCAAACTAAAAGATAAACAAGCCGAAAGGAATGAAAAAGTAGGTTTATAGGCTGAGTTTCCATTTTATCTTCACAGAAAATGAGAAAAGGGCACCTAAACTAGAGGTCCACCCATACCTTGGTGCTCAAATGGGAGTACGACTTTCGCCCGGTCCAGTCTCTCCTTCTCTGACAGCTCTAAATTGAATTGAACCTACCACAAAAATTATTCATTAACATAGATGTAAAATGATCTGACTTCTAACTCCTCCTAACACGTGGATGTATCTCAAAAGGAGCTAACTGTAGCTGTATGCTGCACCATTCAAGGAAATGGGAAGAAACTACTACTAGGTTTGAACTGCAAAATAACTCACCTTTGGAACAAGACTTTGAGCAGTCATTCCATCTTCAGATGAAACTTCTTTAAATTTGATGTCTGATCCCTCAACATAAAGCTCTTCCCTCTAAGAATAGATCATTAACAGTATAAGATAAATAAAGTGCTCGTGCTATCTTAATTTGCAAAGGAACAATAGCTTTTCCTTTACCATCACTCTGACACGTCCATTTCTGCGTTTAAAGCGTACATGAAATTTCCCTCTTTTAAAGCATTGTTCCACCATTGGGAGGTCCTCTGAGGTGCTTCTCTGTCCGTTTGTTCTTTGAACTATTGGCTCCACATCCGCATGCATAGTGGACAAATATTCAAGAGTGGCAGCCACCTTGGCCTCATGAAGGTCCACATGCAACAAGCAAAATATGCATGAGACCTGGTCTGTGAGAAATATAAATTAGTTTAAGCAACTCCTTGCGATGCAAACCAGTGAAAGCAAATTTGGTTGCAACAAAAATACAAAAAAGAAATTCTTTGACAAATTCTTCCATTCTCAATTTTTCCCTCCTTTATTTTTTAGGAATTTACTGAAAGGAATATTTCAGCCAAGAAAAGCATTTTCACATATCAGGTGATAAAAAAAAGTTGCCTAATACATTCCAAATAGGAGAACAAGGTGACCAATTGATAGTTTTGGAATCTAACCTTTGAAGAATGTCCATCCTTATCTATATCAAAAAGGTTCAAGCTAACGATGATTAAAATGATGCCTTTGTAGGATTTTGATTTCTGATTTCTGATTTCTTAGTGCACACAGTAATAGCTAAGAGACTCCGAGAATAAATTAATGAAGTGAACTGATATGAGGACCTTAAGCCTACCTCAAAGATCAGCTATGTAAATGAACCCACTACATTAGATGCACCTTAACAGAAAAAAGAGTTCTTGGGCAAATGACAGCTAAGCTTCTTCTGCCAATGTGTCTTTTCCAGACAGGATACTGTACACTGTATTGATATTTGATACCAAGTAATCTTTTAGCTATAAAACTTGCAATACAGAGCAAAGTCAATATGTTCGGTTCAATGGCTAATGCACCTGGCATTCATATTCCATTTGGGCTCTGTTTGACGGCATTAACAAAACTTGTGAACTTCTTTTTTCGACTTCCTCCATGCGTTACATCATGTTTATGCCAGGTAAACAAAAATAGTGGATCAAATGTTTCCAGAATAAGATACATCCAGACAAAGCAGCAGTTATAAGAACAAATTACAATTTGCTATAGATAGCAAGGCCACCACATCTAAATCAGAAAGAAGTTATGAAGGCAGCATGACATCTCCTAAAGCATACCACGATAAAATGAATACAGCATATATCTAGCACAAGGAAAACTTTGGGGCCTAAATCTGGGAGATGCAGATATCATGAGTTTCTGGCAGGAATATCTAGTTGTCTAGGTTAACATATAATGTGGGGAATTGATAAAGATGGAAACCAACAGCAAATCTTGATTTCATAGCCAGCTGTCATAACATTTTCACCACATATTTTCATTACTAAGCTACAACACATGATAGCCGGAAAAAATTGTGCCTACCATGACTGCGAAGATGACTTAAGATTCTTGCAACAGAAGGTAGAGATGAATGTCTCAAGATCTCACTTACCTGGAAAAGGAATTCGAAAGTTAATATGATGGTATTAAGAGAAATGGAGGAAGCACAAGAAGGGAGAGATTTTCTGTATCGAAATGAACACTAATATGCAAATGTTCAAACTAATATCAAAGAATTACTGAGTATTAAAAGCTACGCATGACTAAATCTTAGTGCGGAATACAGTTGGTCTCTTTCAAAAACTGAAACTTACGTAGCTCACTTCTTCATTTCATCATCATAGCCTTCACTGTACGTGCCCTAGTATATTTTGTAATGATAAAACATTTAAAAAAATGATTCACTGCTATCATAAGCAATCAACCAAAGCTGTAGCTTATTTAAAGTGATTCATTTTAGAGTTAATACTAAAGTGCAGATTTAAGCGGTCAGTTTTTCTTCTTTTATTTTGCTTAATACTTTTATTTCAATTTTACCTTTTAGTGTTGGAAAAATTTCGCATTAGAATTTCGAATTAAACATCAGAAACAGAACATTAGTTTACCTCAAAAGAGGAGGATATATCTAGTTAACCAATATAAAGTTTTAGGCAATGAATACATTACCAAAGAGCATCTCAAAATGTACTTGTACATAAAATTGCCAATCTGGATATACTGCCTCCACTCAACCTTTCTCAAGAGAAACTCTTACCATTTTGGAGCTTATAAACTGATCTAAGATGAAAATGAAATATCAGTTATTTTTTGAGAAGTTAAATAAGCAAGTTAAGGATGGTATATCACAGACTTTATCATGCCCAAGTAAATGAATTACTATGGTGCAGTGAATGTCCAAAAGCAGGTGCACATGCGATGGACCATTGCATTCTAAACAGAGCTCAGTTTCACAGAGCTAGTGGTGTTATTTTGAATGAATTAATGCATGATCTGAAAAATGTGATCTACAGATAAATTATGCTTCACCTCCTATTTAGCGAAGACAAATAAATAAACTTAAAAGAAGTGAGAAATCTAATAGAACAACATGTTTCAGTGAGATATAAATGCCTTCATAAAACATTTTCTATTTCTGAAGTGTCAGCTTCTGCACAAACTCATCATAAAAATATCTCGATCCATTCAACTAAAACAGTTCTTTTGAGTAGAAAGAGTTCAAGGTTACGCAACTATTTAGGAACCATATCTTATTTACGTTCCATCTTTTGATAGTTAAATCAAGAATGGTAAAACCAGAATGCTCTAAACCTAATCAAGGTTTTTATTACTTAAGAAATTTGACAAAACAACTGATGCCTCGACTGCATATGCAGAAGATTTTCCCATTGTGGTCAACCAGATGAGGCAATCAGTTACATTTTCCATAATTTGACAAATCATGGAACCCCAACTTATTATATCCACAATTTTCTAAGCATCACTCAATGCAAAAAAACTAGAGTGGATCAGTTGATGAGAGACGATAAGAAATTATCTGTGTATAGCCACTAATGCGAAGATAGGCACTGCTAATTGTAGTAAAACAAAATGATAGCTCTGATTTAGTACTGGATGTATTAAAGTTGTTAAAATAAGAAACAGAGAAGTTTCCTCATGTAAAAGTACATCAACACTGAATGCGTGCAATCAGCCATTCACTAAGTGACAAAAGAACTATCATGTCTTATATCTGGAAAGCAATGCAGAAAAACTAAACTAAGAAAAATCTAGGAAGTTTCCTCATCAAACGAGCACACAGTTCTAACTGCCATAGATAGCAGGACCAATAACATAGTGACAAAATAGTAGGTGCAATAGTACATTAAGTCTGCTGATTGCCATGCTTTCTATGTGACTGATATTTCAACTTTAGAGAATGTATAGAATAAAGTTTCATCCGTCGAAACTCATGACCGAAGGTATAAGTACTTTTCGCTTAAGTCAGGATTCCTATTTCAGAGTAATAAGAAAAGAGAACCTTCCCTGTGAATGCAGGACCAAGTTTTCTACACGACTTCTTCTATGAAGAAGTTTCCTTCAACAAAAACTTACTAAGGACAAACTACTTATTGGTTGCTCAATATCTATTGATCACTACACATCTTCGCAACAAACTACAGTATGCAGATATGAAAACCAAACCAATTGTTCCTAATTAATGACGAAGTCACTTGACACACAAGCAACATCCACCCTTAGCTCACTAAACCAAAACTGACATTAAGTAGCATTACCGAGTCTATTGCAACTGCAAATCTCCCTTTTCCCTCTTCAACTATTTCTGCCAATTACAACAAATAAGATCAGTCTGAATTCATCAAAACACAACATGATTTTTACATTAACAAAAATTCTCAAAGCCTTACCGTTTCCTAGTTCAACAATTGAAGAAAAAACCTTGTCCAATTCTTTCAAGTTTTTACATAAACTAGTTCTAAGTAAGGTGTCTTCGTACGGATTTCTTACAGTTCCTCTCTCCATCAACTTTTTTTTCCATCCAAGAGGATCCGAATAGCAATCTAAAACTCTTAGCCTGAGCAAAATTCAGTACATTAACAAAAAACACGCATTTTATTCTCATAATAAATAAAATTGATTCACTAAAAGAAGGATGATTCTAACCATTTACTTGATGAAGAAATGTCGAAACCTTTATTTTTCAACAGTTCAGCATAGAACGACGGAGGCCGAGCTAAAGCAACCAGCACAACGCCTCTGTATGAACCATCCGTCAACAAATTTATCAAATTATCACATAAATTAAAACATGATATTCTTATTAGTTTGATAAATATTAAGTAATAAATTGCATGAAGAGGTGAACTGACCGAGACTGTGATTTACCGGCGAGGATGTTGGACGTGAGTTGCGTGAGATTATGGTTGAAGACGAAGGAACCGAGAGGGGTGTGGATAGTATCCTTTATGCTAAGAACGGGAGCGTGTTCTCCTTCGAATGCTCCGTCACGGAGAGCTCTGTTGATTGTTTCCGCCATTGTAGAACACACCAAGAGCTGCAAAGGGGAAAAATGGCGGAGAAAAACCCTGGGTTTAAAGAAGTTCCTAATTTTTATTTTGGCCCCTTGGATTTGCACTCGACACCCACCTCTTTTTTCAAAAACTCTTTTTGATCAGTGTTACCCATTGTTTTTATAATGTAGTCTTTGGGTACGCATATTATATGTCAATAATAATAATTTTTTTAGAATTATATGAATAATATCCAAAATATGTGTTTGCGTTATAAAATAAAACTTATTGAAAAATTGTGTCTTCCTAAAACTGATTAACATTAATCATTTTTAGGAAGTCGGGTAGAGTGGTTCGTACTTCAGTTTATTTCGATACGTGCTTCATCATACAAATATATTATAGTATAATAACTATACTATATATTTCATCGTTACGTAATGAGAGATTTGACGATATGATACTATAAAATATAAGTAACAATTAAAACAAATATCGTATTTAAAGTAACAGTACGATACAATACAATAGGTAACAACCATCCAAACAAGTTGTTAGTCTCGTCTAACAACATGATCTATATAAAGTGATATTATACAGAAATTTTAGTAAAAGAATCCTAGTTCTAGAGCATTAATTGTTGCGTAAATTTTGAAAGAAGAATCCTAAATCTAAAGTGAGCGTAATTGCTTGGATGCTATTTGTTAGCCATATTGATTAGAGTTACCCACTTATTACGTGTTTGGCACAATTTTGGTAAAAGAATACTAAGTCAGAATTGACATTAATTCCTGGTTCAATTTCGAAAATTTGGTTTATTATATTTACATATTACAATTTTATCCAACATAAAATATACTTACGAGGGGCAAAAAAGGCAAACGACATTTCGCTAAGGGACTTCATGCTTTTAATATAGTACTAGTCCCTATGTTCGTGCGTTGCACAAGAAATACATATTAAAAATAATAAACTTTCAATTGCTTATACTATTGAATATGTATACAGTAGGAAGTTTAATAATCAATTTCTTAAAATAAAAGTAATATAATATATAATTCAAATCAAGTTATCAATAACGTTTTTGGCTTAATATATTAAAATTTTTTAGAATCACAACGTTATGTGATTAAAGCTGTAAAATACAATATTATTCACTATTATTTGTAAAGCGATAATTTACTTTAGTTAAGCCTTAGAGCTTTATGAAAGTCTAATGTGTTAAGCGTGTTGAACTCTACTTCATGCCTCATGGCCCTAACGTTTTCTTTTTGCGTTGGAAGTTACTTTGTTTTAACTATTATATATTTTTATGTCTAAATTTTTTAAATTTCTTGACCGCACATCCAAAACACATTTGTTTTAACATACGAAGAAATCATATTGTACAAAAGTTATGGCAAAGAAATAATTTATGTCAAACATTATAAAATGCATATCGAAATAATAAACTTTTTATTACGATAAGTACTTGACGTCACTTATTACTGAATATGTATGAAGTTCAATAATTCTGTTTAAAAAAGTAGTATATATTATCCAAACTAAGTCATTAATAAAATTTTGACACAATTACAAAGTAAAAATGGAACTAAACATTTTGAGAGTTATGTTAAAAGATTTAAAATCACTTCGAGAATGCAACAAAAACTTATGGAGAATATATATTCAAAATTTATGATCATGTCATGTAATAAATTAACTTTGATAACTGAGGTGTAAAGATTGCTATTTGTGGTGATTTTTGTACTTGGTTCTGCAGAAGAATTGAAATATATCTAATATTTGACTTGTTTTGGTTCTAATCCACAATCAACTTCCCAATTGTCTAATATTTATAGCACAGAACTATATCTAACGAATATAGAATTTAATTTTCATTCAAATAATGAATGGACAAATACTTTCCTTTACGAACTGGACTCTAAGAATGATATCTTGACTTGGACTCTACAATATTTGAATTACTTTTACTTTTCTAGGCATAACGTTTAAGATATAATTTAATTATGGAAGGGCATAATAGGCGGCTAATATTTTAAGTTTATTTTTGTCGTTCAACATTTAGCGTAGAATATTCGTGCTTTTATAATAATGTAGATAGATATAGATATAGATTGTATTGTATTGTATTATTTTATGAGTATAATTTTGAATAGATTATATTGTTTGCTACTGTTAAACAATATTTTATTGTTTGATTTGATTGTATCGTATTATACTATAACGGATAAATTTACTAAAATACCCTCAATTGTTAAATATTAAATTTATTAAGAATTACGCATAAAAATAATTTAAGAAAATCTCTTTCCACTAATTTATCACCAAATATGTCTTATAAATAGATTAAGCAATAAAATTCATACAAATTCTAACAAATTAGTAGAACAATATTAAGAAAAATAATAAGTACACTCCATTCCTAACTAGATAATAATAATAGTAATAATAATAAAATAAAAAATAAAATAGTAAAGAACTATGATAAAGAGAGGAACGAGAAATTGGCGGAACAAAGGAAACAAAAAAGGCAAAACACTTTTGACGCTGGATAGTTCAAAATATCCTCCATTTCCTGAGTCGATAGTTCAATTTCGATCATACAATTAATTCAACTTCCAATGATGATATATATTTTTTTCAATTTTTATATTTTATATGCACGCAAAAAATATTATAGAAGTTAATAGAAGCAAGTATAATTTGAGAAAATAAGTAACTTTCTCAATCTTTTTTCGCCTCGTCATTAGAACGGTGAGAGAAATATTTTCAGGAAGAGTCATATAATATTCCTCGAATGAAAATTGGACCAATCACATTTCTCTCCCTCAATTATTAGTTCAGACTAATTACAAGTAAAAACATAATTGAACTTTTGTTAAAATTTAATTGAAACAAACCATGAATTGTGGGGAAAAAAAAAAAAGAAGTTATACGGGATGATAGAAATTAGAAATAAAATGAAACAGCTACCGAGTTTGCACAACAACCTTCTTAAGTAATATTCTTCTGGGGGATTTGCATCTATTACCGCTTTTTAGGTCACGTTTTAACTTGTACCCGCTCTATAAAAAAATTGTAAGTGTACCCACTTTTTCGTGTAACTTCAGTATACGGGGCTGAGGGTACCAGCCATCTATTTCGTATTTCGTATTCTGTACTTCATATCTCTTATATTGCTGTTATTTTATTATGCATTTTTATGGTACTATTATATCGGCTCCTATTACCTTTTTGAGCTGAGGGTCTCCTGGAAACAGTCTCTCTACCTTTCGGGGTAGGGGTAAGGTCTGCGTACATATTACCATTCCCAGACCCCATTTGTGGGATTATATTGGGTCGTTGTTGTTGTTGTTGTTGTCAGTATACGGGGCTGAAGTAACAAAGGCAATCACGCGAACTTCAGCATTCTAGTAGATGGGCCTAAAGTAGCAAAAATTGTTGAACCAAGTGTGCTGAAGTTTTTGTTTGTTAGATGAAGTTTTGTTCTCTATTTGCTGAAATTTTTGTTTGTAATTGCTGAACTTAAGCACTCTAGTAGCTGAAGTTTTGTTCTCTATTTGCTGAAGTTTTTGTTTGTAATTGCTGAACTTAAGCATTCT
This sequence comes from Nicotiana tabacum, assembly GCF_000715075.1. NCBI lineage: Eukaryota > Viridiplantae > Streptophyta > Magnoliopsida > Solanales > Solanaceae > Nicotiana > Nicotiana tabacum. The sequence continues at coordinate 125,112,781 of NC_134082.1, forward strand.
AGTAGCTGAAGTTTTGTTCTCTATTTGCTAAAATTTTTGTTTGTAATTGCTGAACTTAAGCATTCTAGTAGCTGAAGTTTTGTTCTTTATTTGCTGAACTTCAGCATGTTTTACCTGAAGTTTTTCACGTAAACTTAGCGTTGGCTGAAGTTTTTATTTGTAATTGCTGAACTTAAGCATTCTAGTAGCTGAAGTTTTGTTCTTTATTTGCTTAACTTCAGCATGTTTTAGCTAAAATTTTGTATTATTAATGGAGAAAGTTCAAATTATATATTCAAGACGACATTTCTCAACAATGGCAGTGTCATACTCAGTTTTTAATTTAGAATATTCCTCCTCCGGTTTCTTGTTTTTATAACGTGTCCTCCTGCTCTGAAACCAAACAACAACTTGGTGAGGATCAAGGCCAAGCTCAGAAGCAAGCCTGTCCTTCCTCTCTGTCTCCGGTTTGTGTTCGTCCTCAAAGCTTGGTCAAGAAGATTAACTTGTTCTTCGCTAAACTTCCTCTTCATATATATAATTTCTAGTTATTTTTCCTTCGTTTAATAGTTTTATTTGTAATTTGTTTTTAAATAATCTGGTAAATATACTTATGGCAATCATCCCCATGAACTGAAGTTTCATAGCAGCATCAACAGCAGCAGAAGAAAGAAGAAGAAGAAAACGAAAGAGGAGAATGAGGAGGAGAAAGGGACTGAAGTTGTTTAAAAAGTAGGTACAAGTTAAAACTTTAAAAAAAAATAGGTATAGGTTAAATGGGGGCAACCAAATAGGGCGGCCCATGCAATTTTTATTATTCTTCTTTATCTTGTTAGCAAGGGTGGCTTTAGTTTAGACCTTTAGGGTAAGGCAGGTGTACTATTTGCCTTAGGCCCCAAAATATTTAAGGTCTGATAATATGAATTACTACTATTTTATATAATATGTATAATTTATATTTAAATAATTATTAATACAAGATTTCAAATTTTTACATTTTTTAAATTTGATAAAGGTAGGATTGAGTGAATTCCTTAATAGGTAAGAGCAAGATTTGCGTACACACATCCTCCCTAGATTTCACATATGAGATTAAACTGGGTTTGTTGTTGTAGGATAGAGTGAATAAATTCTATATATTTTTCTCTCATTAAATTAAATAATATATTTGCCTTCTCATTTATTCTATTTTTCTTCCTTTATGTATAGTTTCTTTTTCATATGTCTTATGTTTTTTTTTATAAATAAACCAATGACAATCTGTACAAGAAAAAAACCTGCAGAGTGACATCTCTAATCTGCAGCAACTTCAAACTTACCTCTAATTCTGCTTGAGCGCTACTAGACAGGGTAAAAATTTAGCTTATGTAGACTCTTAGCTAGCCTACTCTTCATTGATTCTATATAAAAGTCTTCCTGTATGATTTTTCTAGCTATTATCCTTGCTTCAGTTTGTTTGGCTTGAAATATTGTGGCATTTCTTTCAATCCAAATCTGGTAAACACAAGCGGCTAGTGACATTCTGTATATAGCTGTATTTGAGCTCCTTCCTCTTGCATAGTCCTCGGCCCATTTCAACTCCCCATGCCATGGCATTGCTACTCTGTGAACCCCCTACCATTGTAGTAGACTGTTCCAAACTTGTGCTGAATAATCACACTGAAAAAATAGATATCCCCTCCTCCTCTTTTACCCTAACCTTCGCTATTCCCCTCACCCTATTCTGTCACGACCCTAACCCTAAACCTGATCGTGATGGCGCCTCTCTTGAAGACAAGGCCAGCCAGTCTAACCCAATTCATCTTTTAAAGTAGTTAATTAACACAAATATAGATAATAATGCGGAAGTCCAGCCCGACACAGCCCTAACCGGGGTGTCACAAGTCACGAGCATCTATATGAATGAAATTTTCACTTTACAGTCTAGAAATACACTGAACAAGAATAATGAATAACATAGAAAGACAGTGGTGCTGCGAACGCTGGCAGTCACCTCGCTAAAACCTCTACAACTCTGCCTCCATGCAGCCAATAAACGCTACCGGGTGAACAAATACCTGCAACTGCACGCGAGGTGTAGGGAGTAAAGTGAGTACTCCAAATAAGTGAGTAATAAAGGTAAATAATAACTGAGCAACAAGAAATCACGTAAAGCAACCAACATGCTATATAGAAGCAGTGTAAAACTCCTTGAGAAAAATCAGTGAAACTGTGAATTCTTTAGAAAATACCTTGGCTCAGTTTTAAACCTCTTTTGAAAATGATCTTTTCAACAGTTGTGAAATAATTTCAAAACAATTAGTGCCGCTATGCACAGAAATCCGCCCCTCGGGCACAAATACCACAATTAAACAAGTAAAAGACAAGTGAGTATACAAAATGAACATATAAACCTCGCCCCTCGGGCAATCATATAGAATAGTACCAGCCCCTCGGGCACAAATTAGTTCCTGGTCAGCCATTGTTACTTGGCCTCATGGTGTTATTCCTGGTCAGTCATTGTTACCTGACCAAATTGCATCATACAGTGTCATTGTTACCATTGTCTCAAATCACATGGGTACCCGCTCTCACTGTGGGTGTGCAGACTCTAAGGCCTGAAAGCCTTCTCACTTCACTCATAAGGCCTGAAAGCCTCCTCACATCACTCATAAGGCCTGAAAGCCTCCTCACATCACTCAAGCCACCGCGTGGCATAAATAGTAACTCAGGCCCTCGGCCTCATATCACTCAGCATATCCTCACATATGGCCCTTGGCCTCACTCAGTCCGAAAATCATCACAAGCCCCTTGGGCATTTGTAAAACAGTAGTTCTCAGCCCAAAATATCATCTAGAAATATCATTTGAGTTTCAAATCTGTATAAAAGTGGCTGAGTTTGTAAAACAATAATCATCAACAGGACTGAGTTTAAATATAAGTCAAAACAGTGAGGAAATGGTGATAAAAATTCCCGAAGGATTCAAATAATTGGCACGAAACCCAAATATGACAAACAACCCAAATCAGGATGATAACAAATCAGTTTCAATCAAATATGCAGTAAAATCATCAATACGGGATGGACCAAGTCACAATCCTCAGTAGTAAAGGACCCCGCACTCTTCATCCAGCTCGTGTCTCACCTCAATATAGCACTATGATGTGCAATCCGGGGTTTCAAACCCTCAGGACATCATTTACACTCATTACTCACCTCAAACCGGCCAAAGCTCTAGCTCGCTATGGCCTTGCCTAAATTAGCCTCCTAGTGCGGCGAATCTGCTCAAAATCACAACGAATATGTCGCATTATACTAAAGGGACAATACCCAATCGAAAACACTCGAAAAAATATCAAAATTCTCAAAATTAGCAAAAACCCGAGCCCGGGCCCACGTCTCGAAATTCAGAAATTTTTACATCAACGAGTTCCTTATCTCTCCACGAGTCTAACCATACCAAAATTTTCAAATTCCCATAACATTTCGACCCTCAAATTCTCAATTCTATTCGAGAGGGTTTCTAACTTTTCCCGCTAAATTCACGGATTTAATGCCAAAACTTGTAATAGATTCGAGTAATCTAACCAAAATTGAGTTAAGAATACTTACTCCGTTGTTCTCTCCGAAAATCTCCCGAAAAATCGCCTTATCCGAGCTCCAAATTGTTAAAAATGGAAAATCTCCCGAACATAACATTCTGTCCGGTACTGTTCACGGGTACTGTACACGGCACCGTTCACCCCACGCGGTTACTGTTCACGCGCAGTTACTGTTCACGGTACTGTTCACTGGGTACTATTTCTGCAATTTTTCTCCAAATTTTCCCAAGTCCGAAATCACTCCGAGACACCTCCGAAACACTCCGAGCCCTCGGGGCTCCTAACCAAACATATTCACTAACTCAACAACATCCTACGAACTTAACCGTGCGATCAAATCGCCAAAATAACGTCATATACCATGAATTAAGCTTTAAAATCCAAGAATTCTTTCAAATTTCATAAAACATCAAATTTTCCATTTTGAGTCCGAAACACATCAAATGACGTCCGTTTTCAACCAAACTTTACAGAAAGTGCTTAAACCATATATAAGACCTGTACGGGGTACCGGAACTAAAATACGGGCCCGATATCATCACTTTCTAATCAAATTTCATTTCCATTTTCCTTAAATATTTTCAGAAAACAATTTTTTCTCAAAAATTCATTTCTCTTGCCTGGGACCTCGGAATTCGATGATTCTTATTCCTATGAGTCACAAATAATGATACAAACATATCCCTTCAGTCGAAACTCAATTCGGAGATCGTTTGCTTAGTGCGATATCCATTTCGCTCGTTAAACAATTATCAGATGTTTCGCGTCGAAAACCCAATCGTGACTTGATGGAATTGGACCAAACTTTCCAGATCAGTACTATAATTCATTATCAAAATTCTGGAAGTCTCGAAATCAAATTTCAATGTCGAGAACTAAAAATGGACATTTGGATCATTACGTGCTTATGCTCAAAACGGCAAAAATCTTCCAAAACTTATCCGAGCCTCATGTGACCCCGACCAAACATGACAACACACCCCATAACATCATTCAAACTTTTTCCAATCAATAAAACACCTCAAACAACATCAAAACCATCAATTCACGTCGAATTCAAGCCTAAGTTTTCCAAAAACTTCCGAAACACGCATTTGATCAAAAACCCGACCAAATCACCTTCCGAATGACATGAAATTTTGCACATACATCCCAAATCATATAATGAAGCTACATCAACTCTCAGAATTCCATTCCGACCCTTGGATTAAAAATTTCACCTATTAACCGGAAATCGCTAAAATACTACTTTCGCCAATTCAAGCCAAATTCCACACCGGACCTCCAAAACCAATTCCGATCGCGCTCCTAAGTCATAAATCACCTAATGGAGCTAGACAAATTATAAAAATTCTGATCCGAGATCATTTACACATAAGTCAACTCTTGGTCAAACCTTTCAAATTCAAAGCTTTCAACTGAGACTATTCTTCCAAATTCATTCTGATTAACCTGAAACCCAACACCAATGATTTACATAAGTCATAATGCACCACACGAGGCAAGTAATGCCCAAGAACTGGTGAGCGAAGTGCAAAAGCTCAAAATGACCGGTCGGGTCGTTACATATTCCCTATGCAGTTCGGCCATCAATGGCTCAGAAGAAGGCTCAAGCTCCTCCTCCATCGTTTAAGTTCGTCAAGTATGATGGTGTTTAAAGAGGAAGGTTGCTGAATGAAAGGAGTTAATTTTATTAATGAAGTAGGAGCTCTTTATCTAAAGCAAAATTATAACGACCCGGCCGGTCGTTTCGAGAGTTATAACCCCATTTCTCCCATTTATTGTTTTTTTGTGCTTTATAGTTGTTATATGACTTGTCAGGTTAGTCGGTTCGGGTCCAGAGGAATTTCAGAATGAATAAAGACACTTAGTCTCAAAGTTGAAAGCTTAAGTTGAAAAGGTTAACTGGATATTGACCTATATGTAAACGACTCCAGAATGGAGTTTTGATGGTTTCATTAGCTCCGTTGGGTGATTTTGGACTTATGAGCGTGTCTAGATTGTGATTTGGAGGTCTGTAGTGGAATTAGGCTTGAAATGGAGAAAGTTAAATTTTTGGGAAGTTTGACCGGGAGTGAATTCTTTGATATCGGGGTCGAAATTAGATTCCGGAAGTTGGAGTAGGTCAGTGGTATCATTTGTGACTTGTGTGTAAAATTTAAGGTCAATCGGACGTGATTTGATAGGTTTCGGTATCGTTTGTAGAAGTTGGAATTTCCTTAGTTCATTAAGCTTGAATTGAGGTGCAATTCATATTTTTGATGATGTTTGATGTGATTTGAGGGCTTGACTAAGTTCATTCGGGTTTTAGGACTACTTGGTATATTTGGTTGAGGTCCCAGGAACCTCGGGTTGATTCCGAGAGGTTAACGGATTGAATTTGGAGTTAAGTGAATTGCTGAAGTTGGACATCGCTGGTGTAATCGCACATGCGGAATTTTCATCATAGGTACGATCTCGCATGTGCGAGCTGGGGATGCGCAGAAATGGAGTTTGAACGAGTGAGCTGTGGAGCGTAGATGCGGAAGGACTTCCGCAGGTGCGGACTCGCACTTGCGCTTGGAGGGATGCAGAAGTGATTGGTAGCATAAGGAATTTTCGCAAATGCGGTTTATGGACCGCAGAAGTGGCTAGATGTCCGCAGAAGCGGAATGACTAGGAAGAACATATAAAAAATAAGGGTTCGCGATTTTTCTTTATTTTGGACATTTCAAGCTCGGTCTAAGGCGATGTTTGAGAGGCTTTTTGAGGATATTCTTGAGGTAAGTCCCTTGTGCTCATTTTTATTTAATAATCTTGTTTCTCCATTGATTTTTCCACCTAGATTGTGTGGTTTTGAGGTGAAATTTAAGGGTTTGACTCTAGGAATTTAGAGAGTTTGATTTGAGAATTTGGGTGACGATTTGGTGTCAGATTTTGATAAATTAGGTATGGTTAGACTCGTGGTTGAATGAACTTTCGAGTTTTGTGACTTTTGTCGGATTTCGAGACATGGGCACGGGGGCCATCTCTGAGTCAATTTTGGATTTTTGATTAATAACTTTGTATTTTCTTGTAAAATTGATTCCTTTAGCCCATGTTGATTGCATTGTACTGCTTGTGGCTAGATTCAGGATATTTGGAGGCTGATTCGCAAGGCAAAGGTGTGTTGGAGTAGAGACTTGCTCGGATTGAGGTAAGTAACAATTCTAAATCTGGTTCTGAGAGTATGAAACCCTGTATTATGTGCCTTGTGATTGGTTTGGAGGTGACGCATATGCTAGGTGACGAGCTTATGAGCGTGCACCATAGGAATTGTGGCTTGTTTCATTTCATGGAACTGTGAAGTTGAACAACCTGTTGTTAGCTATATGTCCCCCTTGTGTTATAGAAATTTGACTGTAAATCATGTTAGAAATCATGTTTAGGCTATGTGTTGGTGTCGTTGGTACCCATAGAGGCCGTGTTATATGTTGAATTACCTGCTAATTGCTGTTTGTACTCAGTCTCAGTTTTACTCGCATATCATATCTCAATCTCTATTATTCCTTATTGATACATCATATCATTGCTGTTTGGGCTGATTTTTATGATTTTTGAGAGCCCGAGAGACTGGAAAGATTGATGATTGAGTGAGGACGAGGGCCTGATTATGAGGATGTTTATGGGATCGGGCTGCACACCACAATATATTTCATTGATATATATCATGATTGGCTTGATATAGCGTTTGGACTGAAGGAGCTCCTCCGGAGTCTGTACATACCCCCAGCAAGCGCATGTACCTACTGAGTGCGAGTACCGAGTGCCGAGTGCCGAGCGACTAAGCGGAATAACTGACTGTAAGGAATGAGTGATTGTAAGGCTGGAGTGAAAGGAAGGACTGAGTGACTGTTGATCTGAGAGGATGCATTTGATTTCATTATTGTTGTACTTGGCTACCATAGATCTCTGTTTTGAAATTTTTTGAGAGATATTACATCCTGTTTTTACTTGAACTTGACATGAATCAACTGATTCTAAAATTGCCAGATTGAAAGCATGCCTACTTTCCTATGTTGAGATTACTGAAATTGAACTAAAACTATGTAGCTCATCACTATCTTCAGTCTGAGTTGGTTGTACTCACGCTACACTATATACTTCGTGTGTAGATCTAGGTGTTTCCATATACGGTGGGTGTCGATACTCTATGCAGTTGATCCTTTGGGAGACTTCGAGGTAGCTGCCCGATGTTCGCAGACCTTGTTTTCTCCTTCCCATCTTTCCTTTTATTGTGTTTTGTTTCGGACTAACATAGACAGTGTATTCCATACATGTGATATTTAGATGCTCATGTACTATGTGACACCCAGATTTGGGAGTTTTTTCGCGTTGTGTTTTAAACCTTTCTATCCTGTTTATGAGAAGTTGCTATTTATACTACTTTAAATCAATTTTTGTTAAAGATGTTAGAGTTATTTGTAAATGCCGGCTTGCCTAGTACCACGATAGGTGCCATCACGACATGTTAGGATTTGGTTCATGATAAATTGGTATCAAAGCCTAGGTTACATAGGTCTCACAAGTCATGAGCAGGTTTAGTAGAGTCTTGCGAATCGGTATGGAGACGTCTGTACTTATCTTTGAGAGGCTGCCAAACCCTTAGGTGTCGTGAAGATTCGTTGATTCCGGTAACTAAACTTCTGTATTCTATTCTACCGCAGATGGTAATGACACGTGCTACCGGGTAGGATGGTCAGCCACTAGTACCACTAGTTAGGGTTACGAGAGGCCGAGGTCGTGGCAGAGGCAAAGATGCAGCTCGTACAGCCGCTAGGGCAGCACCTACAGATCCGCTAGTTGCCCTAGTTCAGGGGCAGATTCCAGTTGTGGATGAGCCAGTAGGGCCAGCTCAGGCACTAGCTGTGCCCATTGTGATTCTAGGCCTTCAAGAGGTTTTGGCCCAGATATTGACTGTATGCACTTGCCTAGCTCAGGCGATTTTTGTTTTGGTCGCAAGTCATTTCTCAGGCTGCGGGGGGTATTCAGACTCCCGCCGTCCGTACACCAGAGTAGGTGATTCAGGGACTTCAGACACCAGGGGCACTACTAGCCCAGCCGGTTGCAACTACTCAGGCCCATGTAGTTCTTGTTATGACTTATGATGAGCAGAGGAGGCTATAGAGGTTTGGGAGGCTCCAGCCTCCAACTTTCAGTGGGGCAGAGTCGGAAGATGCCCAGGGTTTCTTGGACATGTGTCAGTGGATTCTTCATACAACAGGTATTCTGGAGACCAGTGGGGGTCTCGTTCACTACTTTTCAATTTTCTGGGGCTGCTTTCAGTTGGTGGGAGGCTTATGAGAGGCGCAAGCTGGTCGGTGTAGCACCACTTACATGGCATGAGTTCTTTGTTCTCTTCTTGGAGAAGTTCGTGCCGCAATCTCGTAGAGAGGAGCTGCGCAGATAGTTTGAGCAGCTACATTAGGATGGCATGTCTGTGATGCAGTACGAGATGAGATTTTCTGAGTTGGCTCGTCATGCAGTTTGGTTGGTTCCCACCAATAGGGAGAGGATTAGGAGGTTCATTGATGGCCTCACATATCATTTGTGGTTGCTTATGACTCGGGAGAGGGTGTCTGGTGCTACTTTTGACGAGGTGGTCGACATTGCTCGGTAGATAGAGATAGCCTGCAGTCAGGAGCGGAGCGAGAGGGAGGCCAAAAGGCCTCGTGGATCAGGTGGTTTCAACGGTGTTCCTTCTGGGGGTCAGTTCTACCACGGCAGGGGTTGTCCCTATAGGCAAGCTCAGACGGCTTGTCCAATTCACCATAGTACATCATCCAGCCATGGTTCATACAGTTCTCATCAAGGTCATCATCTCTTAGTGCCCTTCCAGCTTAGATTTCATCCCCTACTCCATCTCTCCAGGGCTCATTTGTGCCAGGTCCTTCTACTAGTTATCCCACTGCTCGGGGCTCCCTTCAGTCCCCACCACCAGTTCCAGGGAGTTTCTTTGAGTGCGAGGAGTTTAGGCACTTGTGGAGGCAGTGTCCTCATCATCTAGGAGGTCCAGTGCAGTGGAGGAGTCAGGATGCGGCTTCAGCACCAGCTACTTCACCACCTGCCCAGCCAGCTCGGGGTGGGGCTCAGTCAGCTAGGGGTCGCCCTAAAGGGGGAGGCCGATCAGGTGGCGGTCAGGCCCGATTCTATGTTATTCCTGCCAAACCAGATGTTGTTGCTTCAGATACAGTGATCATAGGTATTGTCTCAGTTTTCCATAGGGATGCCTCTGTATTATTTGACCCTGGTTCCACTTATTCGTATATATCATCGTATTTTTCTCATTATTTGGATATTCCTTGTGAGTCCCTAGTTTCATCTATTCATGTATCTACGCCAGGGGGCAATACTATTATTGTTGACTGTGTATATCGATCATGTATAGTGGCTTTTGGGGGATTGGAGACTAAAGTTGATCTCTTGTTTCTTAGTATGGTTGATTTCGACATGATCTTGGGTATGTATTGGTTGTATCCATGTCATGTTATTCTAGATTATCACACTAATATCATGACATTAGCGATGCCTGGATTGCCAAGGATTGAGTGGAGAGATTATCTGGACTATGTTCCCAGCAGAATAATTTCATATTTGAAGGCCCATTGGATGGTTGGGAAGGTTTTTTTAATTCTATTTGGCCTTTGTGAAGGATGTTGGTGCTGATACTCCTACTATTGATTCTGTCCCGGTGGTGCGAGAGTTTCCAAATATGTTTCCTGCAGACCTTTCGGGCATGCCGCACAACAGGAATATTGACTTTGGTATTGACTTGGTGCTAGGCACTCAGCCTATTTATATTCGTCTGTACCGTATGTCACTGACTAATTTGAAGGATTTGAAAGAGCAGCTTCAGGAACTCCTTAATAAGGGGTTTATTAGGCCTAGTGTCACCTTGGGGTGCACCGGTGCTGTTTGTGAAGAAGAAGGAAGCTACTATGAGGATGTGTTTTGATTATAGATAGCTGAACAAAGTCACAATCAAGAACAAGTATTCTTTACCACGTATTGATGATCTATTTGACCAGCTTCAGGGAGCGAGGGTGTTCTCCAAGATCGATTTGAGGTCTAGGTATCACCAGTTGAAGATTCGGGACTCGGATATTCTAAGGATAGCGTTCAGGATCCGTTATGGTCATTATGAGTTCCTTGTGATGTCTTTTGGCCTGACCAACGTCCCAGCAACGTTCATGCATCAGATGAACAATGTATTTCAGCCTTATTTTGACTTGTTTGTCATAGATTCATTGATGATATCCCGGTGTACTCTCGTAGCTAGGAGGAGCATGCCCAACATTTGAGGATTGTGTTGCAGCGGTTGAAGGAGGAGAAGTTTTATGCCAAGTTCTCCAAGTGTGAGTTTTGGCTCACGTTCTTGGGGAACGTGGTGTCCAGTGAGGGGATTCATGTGGACTCAAAGAAGATAGAGGCAGTTAGAGTTAGTCCAAACTGTCCTCAGCTATGGATATTCGGAGCTTTCTTGGCTTGGATGGTTGTTATCGTCGCTTCATGCAGGGTTTCTCGTCTATTGAATCGCCCTTTACCAAATTGACCCAAAAGGGTGCTCTTTTAAGGTGGTCGGATGAGTGTGAGGAGAGCTTTTAGAAGCTCAGACTACCTTAACCACAACTCCAGTTCTAGTTTTTCCATCAACTTCAGGCTCTTATACATTATATTATGATGCTTTTGGATTGATATTGGGTGTGTCTTGATGCAAGAGGGTAGAGTGATTGCATATGCTTCGTGTCAGTTGAAGCCTCCTGAGAAGAACTACCCTTGTTCATGATTTGGAGTTGGCTGTCATCGTTCATGCATTGAAGATTTGGAGGCATTATCTCTACGGTGTGTCTTGTGAGGTGTTTACGGATTATCGGAGCCTCCAACACTTGTTCAAACAAAAGGATCAAAATTTGAGGCAGCAGAGATGGTTGGAGTTGCTAAAGGATTATGATATTACTATTCTTATCATCCGGAAAGGCCAATGTGGTGGCTGATGCCTTGAGTAGAAAGGCAGTGAGCATGGGTAGTCTTGTATTTATTCCTGTTGGTGAGAGACCTCTTGTAGTTGGTGTTCAGACCTTGGCCAACTAGTTCGTGAGATTAGATATTTCGGAGCCCAGTCGGGTTTTAGCTTGTGTAGTTTCTCAGTCTTCCTTATTTGATCGCATCAGAGAGTACAAGTATAATGATCCTCATTTGCTTGTCCTCAAGGACAAGGTTCAGCACGGTGATGCCATAAATGTTCCTATTAGGGATGATGGGGTGTTGAGGATGCAAGGATGGATATGTGTGCCCAATGTAGATGGGTTACGGGAGTTGATTCTTGAGGAGACCCATAGCTCGCGGTATTCCATCTATCCTAGAGCCGCGAAGATGTACCAAGACTTGAGGCAGTACTATTAGTAGAGGAGAAAGAAGAAGGATACAATGGGGTTTGAAGATTGGTGCTTTAACTGTCAGTAGGTGAAGCATGAGCATTAGAGACCGGGTGGATTGCTTCAGAGGTTAGAGATTCTAGAGTGGAAATGAGAGCGGATCACCATGGATTTTATAGTTGGGATCCCACGGACTTCGAGGAAGTTCGATGCTATTTGGGTGATTGAAGATCGGTTGATCAAGTCTGCACACTTCATTCCAGTTAGTACTACTTATTCTTTGGAGAAGCTGGCTGAGATTTACATCCATGAGATTGTTCGCCTTCATGGGGTGCCAGTGTCAATCATTTCAGATTGGGGTATGCAGTTTACATCATAGTTCTAGAGAGCAGTACAGTGGGAGTTGGGCACCTAGGTTGAGTTGAGTACATCATTTCACCCAGCTTGTGTCATTGATTTTGGAGTCTCATGGGATCAGTTTCTGTCGCTCGTGGAGTTTGCCTACAACAATAGCTTCTAGTCGAGCATTCAAATGGCTCCGTATGAGGCTTTGTATGGGAGTAGGTATAGATCTCTAGTGGGTTGGTTTGAGCCGAGTGAAGCTAGGCTATTGGGTACTGACTTGGTTTAGGATGCTTTGGACAAGGTTAAGTTGATTTAGGAGCGGTTTCGCTCGCCATAGTCTAGATAGAAGAGGTATGTTTCTAGGCCCGTTCGAGGACAAATGTTTGTTTAAGAGGGGGAGGATGCAATTACCTGGCCTGGCGTTTTGAGAGTTGTAGACCCGTTCCCACAATTACTGCTCATTTTGTGCTTTCCTACAGTTTTATGACTTACCAGGTTGGTTCGTTCGGGTTCGGAGTGATTTCAGAGTGAATTGAGACACTCAGTATCATAATTGAAAGTTTAAGTTGGAAAAGTTTACCGAATATTGACTGATGTGTAAACGACTAGATTCGCAAGTGAATCGGCTTTCGGGTTTTGTGATTTTTGTTGGATTTCGAGACGTTGGACTGAGGGCCGGCTTTTAGCCAATTTCGAATTTTGACTTGTAATTTTGTATTTTTCTTATGGAATAGATTTCTCTAGCCCGTATTAATTGCATTGTACTACTTGGGGCTAGATTCGGGTCATTTGGAGGCTGATTAACGAGGCAAAGACATATTGGAGTAGAGTTTTGGCTCGGATTGAGGTAAGTAATAGTTCTAAATCTGGTTCTGAGGGTATGAAACCTCGGATTATGTATTATGTGATTGTTTTGGAGGTGACGCACATGCTAGGTAATGGGCGTGTGGGCGTGAACCGTGGGAACTATGACTTGGTCCATTCTGTGGAACTACAAAGTTGAATAACTTGTTGTTAGTTATATGCTCTCCATGTGTTATAGAAATTTGACTGTAAATTATGTTAGAGATCATGTTGGTACTATTGGGACCTATAAAGGTCGTGATACCTGTTGAATTACTTGTTAATTGCTACTTGTACTCAATCGTAGTCTTACTTGCATATCTTACCTCAGTCTCTGTTATTCCTTGTTGATACGTTGTATGATTTCTATTTTGGGCTAATTTCTATGATTACTGATAGCCCGTGAGACTAGAGAGGTTGATGATTGAGTGAGGTCAAGGGCTTGATTGTGATATATTAATATCATAGCACGTGAGTTGTCCGTGCGGATCCAGATATTTATACTGTAGCACGTGAGTTGTCCGTGTGGATCCTGATATGATATTATAGCATGTGAGTTGTTCGTGTAGCACATGAGTTATTCGTGTGGATATAGCACTTGGGCTGTACGAGCCCCTCCGGAGTCTATACAAGCGCAGGTACCTATTAAGTGCGAATGTTGAGGGCTGGGTGCCGAGTGATGAGCTATTGAGGAAGTCTGAGTGACTGTTACCCTTAGAGGCTGTACTTGCTTTTATTGTTGTTGCATATAGCTGCCATATATCACCGTTTGAACTTCAGGAAGATATTATATTCAGTTTTTACCTGAACTTGGCTTGTATAAACTGATTTGACTTAAATTGCCGGATTTGAAAGCATGTCTATTTTTCCTTGTTGAAACTACTGCAAATGAACTATAATTGTGTAGCTTGTCACTATCTTCAACTCTTTATTTAGTATTGCTGCTTACTGAGTTGGTTGTACTCACAATACACCCTACACTTCGTGTGCACATCCAGGTATTTTTGGATACAGTGGGCATTAATATCATGCACGGTTGACCTTTGGAGATTACGAGGTAGCTGCCTGGCGTTCGTAATTCTTGTTTCTCCTTCCTTATCTTTTCTTTAATTGTATTTTGATCCAAACTTTTGTAGACATTTATTTTCTAGACTGGTGATGTTTAGATGCTCATGAACTCAGTGATACCCCGATTTGGGAGTTGTTTTCCACATTTGTGTTTTGGGTTCTTTACCTGTTTTATGAAAACTTTGGATATTTAAAATTACTTGACTCGTTTTCTGTTAAATTTGGGAGTACTTTGTAAATGTCGGCTTGCCTAGTACCACGATAGGCACCATGATGACAGGTAGGATTTAGGTCGTGTCAAATTGGTATCAGAGCTAGGTTACATAGGTCTCACGAGTCATGAGCAGGTTTAGTAGAATCTTGCGGATTGGTACAGAGACGTCTGTAATTATCTGCGAGATGTTGCCGAACCCTTAGGAAACCTCACATTTTTGAATTCTTGTCGTGCGAATCTGTTGATTCTAGTAACTAAACTTCTGTTATTCTGTTCTCTTACAGATGGTGAGGACACATACTACTGGGCAGGATGGACGACCACTAATCCACCAGCTAGGGCCATGGTAAGGGTAGAGGTGCAACTCGTACACCTGCAAACCTACCAGTCGCTCAAGCTTAGGAGCGCTACTAGATACAATTGAGCCTGTGGAGCCAGTACAAGCACCAACTGTGCCTATTGTGATTCCAGGCCTTTAGGAGGTCTTGGCTTAGATTCTGACCGTGTGCACCAGTCTTGATCAGGGGGTCATTGTTCCGGCTGCAGTAGCCGCTTCTCAGGACAGGGAGGTACTTAGACTCCCGCCGCCCCCACACTAGAGCAGGTGATGCAGTGTCTCTAGACACCGGGGCACTACCAGCCCAGCCACTTGCAGCTGCTCAGGCCCATGTGGTTCCTATTTTATCTGATGATGAGCAACGGAGATTGGATAGGTTAGGGA
This sequence comes from Nicotiana tabacum, assembly GCF_000715075.1. Taxonomy (NCBI): domain Eukaryota; kingdom Viridiplantae; phylum Streptophyta; class Magnoliopsida; order Solanales; family Solanaceae; genus Nicotiana; species Nicotiana tabacum. The sequence continues at coordinate 125,127,926 of NC_134082.1, forward strand.
AACTCCAGCCTCCATCTTTCATTAGTACATAGGCGGAGGATGCCCAGGGCTTCTTGAACAAGTGTTAGAGGATTCTCCATACAACAGGTATTCTAGAGACTAGTGGGGTCTCGTTCACTACTTTTTAGTTCTTTGGGGCTGCCTTCAGATGGTGGGAGACTTATGAGAGGCGTAGGCCGATTGGTGTAGTACCACTTACTTGGTAGGAGTTCTCCATTCTATTCTTGGAGAAGTTCATGTCACAGTCTTGTAGAGAGGAGCTACGCAGACTGTTTGAGCAGTTACGTCAAGATGATATGTATATAATGCAGTATGAGATGTGGTTTTCTAAGTTGGCTCGTCATTCAGTTTTGTTGGTTCCACTAATAAGGAGAGGATCAGGAGGCTCATTGATGGCCTCACATATCAGCTGCAGTTGCTTATGACTCGAGAAAGGGTATCTGGTACTACTTTGATGAGGTAGTCGACATTGCTTGGCTGATAGAGATGGTCCGCAGTCAGGAGCCAGGAGAGAGGGAGGCCAAGAGGCCTCGTAGACCGGGTAGTTTTAGCGGTATTCCTTCTAGGGGTTAGTTCTACCACGACAGGGGTCGTTCTTACAGGCATGCTCAGGTGGCTTGACCAGCTCATTGTGGTGCATTAGTTAGCCACGGTTCTAACAGTGCTCGCTCAGGCCAGTCTTCATTCAGTTCAGTACCAGTGCAGATTTCTCACCATGCCTCGTCCACTCAAGTTTCTATAGGTAGTTCCTCGGGGTATTAGGAGCATCAGTTCCGTTAGAGGAGAGGTTATTTCGAGTGCAAAAATCTTGGTTATATCAAGAGATATAACCACAATCTTTGGACTCCACAACAAAGTTCTCCACCGATGGCACCAGCGCCAGAAGCTACACCACCCGCTCAGCTAGCTCTGGGTAGGGCTCAGTCAGCTAGAGGTCACCCTAGAGGGGGATGTCGATTAGGTGGCGGTCAGGCCCGATTCTATTCTCTTCCTGCCAGGCCAGATGGTGTTGCTTAGATCTAGTGATCACATGTATTGTCTCAATTTGATACAGGGATGCCTCTATATTATTTGACCCTAGTTCCACTTATTCGTATGTCTCATCATAATTTGCTCATTATATGGATATGCCTCGTGAGTCCTTAGTTTCATCTGTTCATGTCTCTACGACGGGGGCGATACTATTATTGTGAACCGTGTATATAAGTCGTGTGTAGTGACTATTGGGAGTTTGGAGACTGGAGTTGATCTCTTATTGCTTAGTATAGTTGATTTTGACGTAATCTTAGGTATGGGTTGGTTGTCTCCATGTCATGTTGTTCTAGATTGTCACACTAAGACCATGACGTTGGCGATGCCGGGGTTGCCGAGGATTGAGTAGAGAGGTTCTCTAGACTATCTTCCCAGTAGAGTGATTTCATATTTGAAGGCCCAATAGATGGTTGTTAAAGGTTGTTTATCTTATTTGGCCTTCGTATAGGATGTTAGTGCTGATACTCCCACTATTGATTTTGTTCCGGTGGTGCGGGAGTTTTAGGATGTATTTCCTGCAGACCTGCCAGGTATGCCGCTCAACAGGGATATTAACTTTGGTATTGACTTGGTACCGGGCACTCAGCCCATTTATATTCCACCACATTGCATGGTACCAGCTGAGTTGAAAGAGTTGAAGGAGCAGCTTCAGCAACTCCTTGATAAGGGGTTTATTAGGCCTAGTATGTCATCTTGGGGTGCACTGGTATTGTTTGTGAAGAAGAAGGATGGTACTATGCGAATGTGCATCAATTATAGGCAATTGAACAAAGTCACAATCAAGAACAAGTATCCTTTGTCGCGTATTGATGATCTGTTTGACTAGCTTCAAGGGGCAAGGGTGTTCTCCAAGGTTGATTTGAGGTTTGGGTATCACCAGTTGAACATTCGGGAGTCTGATATTCTTAAGACAGCATTCAAGACCCGTTATGGTCATTATGAGTTCCTCGTGATGTCTTTTGGGCTGACAAACGCCCCAGTAGCGTTCATGCATCTGATGAACAATGTGCTTCAGCCTTATCTCGAATCATTTTTATAGTGTTCATTGATGATATCCTGGTGTACTCTCATAGCCAAGAGGAGCATGCCCAGCATTTGAGGATTGTGTTGTAGTGGTTGAGGGAGGAGAATCTTTATGCCAAGTTCTCTAAGTGTGAGTTTAGGCTCAGTTTAGTGTCATTCTTGGGGCATGTGGTGTCTAGTGAGGCGGTTTAGAGTTGGCCCAGACCGTCCTCATCTACAAAGATTCGGAGCTTTCTTGGGTTGGCTGGTTATTATCGTCGCTTCATGTAGGGTTTCTCGTCTATCTCATTGCCTTTGAAAAAATTGACCCAAAAAGGTGCTCCTTTCATGTGGTTGGATAAGTGTGAGGAGAGCTTTCAGAAGCTCAAGACTGCCTTGACCACAACTCCAGTTCTAGTTCTGCCTTTAGCTTCAGATTCTTATACAGTATATTGTGATGCTTCTCGGATCGGTATTGGGTGTGTTCTATTGCAGGAGAGTAGAGTGATTGTTTATGCTTCACGCCAGTTGAAGTCTCGTGAGAAGAAATACCATGTTCATGATTTGGAGTTAGCTGCCATTGCTCAAACTAAAGGATCTACATTTGAGGTAGCATAGATGGTTGGAGCTGCTAAAGGACTATTATATTTCTATTCGATATCATCCGAGGAAGGCCAATTTGGTGGCCGATGCCTTGAGTAGGAAGATAGTGAGTATGGGTAGCCTTGCATTCATTCTTGTTGGTGAGAGACCTCTTGCAGTTGATGTTCAGGCCTCGGCCAACTAGCTCGTGAGATTGGATATTTCGGAGCCCAGTCGGATTCTAACCTGTGTGGTTTCTCGGTCTTCCTTATTTGATTGCATGAGAGAGCGTCAGTATGATGATCCTCATTTACTTGTCCTCAAGGACAAGGTTCAGCACGGCGATGCCAAATATGGTATTATTGAAGATGATAGGGGTGGTGAGGATGCATGGTTGGATATTTGTGCCCAATGTAGATGGGCTACGGGAGTTGTTTCTGGAGGAGGCCCACAGCTCGCGGTATGTTATCTATCCGGGTGCCGCGAAGATGTACCAGGACCTAAGGCAACACTATTGATGGAGGCGAATGAAGAAAGATATAGTGGGATTTGCAGCTCGGTGTCTTAATTGTCAGCAGGTAAAATATGAGCATCAGAGACCGGTGGACTACTTCAGAGGATAGAGATTCCAGAGTGGAAGTGGGAGCGAATCACCATGGATTTTTTAGTTGGGCTCCCACGGACTTCGAGGAAGTTTGATGCTATATAGGTGATTGTGGATCGGCTGACCAAGTCCACGTACTTCATTCCAGTTGGTACTACTTATTCTTAGATAAGTTGGCTGAGATTTACATCCAAAAAATTATTTGCCTTCACGGTGTGCCAGTGTCCGTCATTTCATATCGTGGCACGTAGTTTACATTGCAGTTTTAGAGATACGTGTAGCGAGTGTTGGGCACCCAGGTCGAGTTGAGTACAACACTTTACCCTCAGATAGACGGACAGTCCGAGCGCTCTATTTAGATATTGGAGGACATGCTACGTGCATGTGTCATTGATTTTGGGGGTTCATGGTACGAGTTTCTGCCGCTCATGGAATTTGCTTACAACAACAGTTATCAATAGAGAATTCAGATGGCTCCGTATGAGGCTTTGTATGGGAGATTGTATAGATCTGTAGTGGGTTGGTTTGAGCCGGGTGAGGCTAGGCTATTGGGTACTGACTTGGTTCAGGATGTATTAGACAAGGTTAAACTGATTTAGGAGCAGCTTCGTACGATACAGTCTAGAAATAAGAGTTATGTCGACAGGAAGGTCCGTGATGTGTCTTACATGGTTGGGGAGAAGGTTCTACTGAAGTATTCACCCATGAAGAGTGTTATGAGGTTTGGGAAAAAGGGCAAGTTGAGCCCACGGTTTATTGGTCCGTTTGAGGTACTTTAGAGGATTGGGTAGGTGGCTTACAAGCTAGCCTTGCCACCTAGTTTGTCGAGTGTGCATCCAGTATTTCATGTTTCTATACTCCGAAAGTATGTCGGCGACCCGTTTCATGATTTGGATTTTAACACGGTTCACTTGGATGGTGATATGACTTATGATGTGGAGCTAGTGGCCATTTTGGATCGGCAGGTTCGAAGGTTGAGATTAAAGTATATAACTTCAGTGAAGGTATTGAAAGGTCGACCCATTGAAGAGGCTACTTAGGAGATCGAGCGGGAGATGCAGAGCAGATATCCATACCTATTTGTGACTCCAAGTATGTTTCTAGACCCGTTCGAGGACGAACGTTTCTTTAAGAAGGGAAGGATGTAAAGACCCGGCTGGTAGTTTTGAAAGTTGCAGCCCTATTCCCCTAATTACTGCTCATTTTTTGCTTTACTTTTGTTTTATGACTTACGGGGTTGGTTGGTTCGGGTCCAGAGTGATTTAAAGTGAATTTAGACACTTAGTCTCATAATTGAAAGCTTAAATTGGAAAAGTTGACCAGATGTTGACTTATGTGTAAACGACCTCGGATTTGAATTTTGATGGTTTCGTTAGCTCCGTTGGGTGATTATGGACTTAGGAGCATGTTCAGATTGTGATTTGGAGGTCTGTAGTGGAATTAGGCTTGAAATGGCAAAAGTTGGAATTTTTTAAAGTTTGACCAGGAGTGGACTTTTTTATATCGAGTCGGATTGAATTTTCGGAAGTTGGAGAGGTTCGTGGTGTCATTTTTGAATTGTGTGCAAAATTTGAGATCAATTGGACGTGATTTGATAAGATTCGACGTTGTTTGTAGAATTTGGAAATTTCAAAGTTCGTTAGGCTTGAATCTATGTGCAATTTGTGTTTTTTGATATTGTTTGAGGTGGTTTGAGAATTCGACTAAGTTCGTATAATGTTTTAAGACGTATTGGTATGTTTGGTTGAGGTCCGGGGGGGGGGGGGGGGGGGTTGATTTCGTGTGATTAACGGATCAAGTTTTAAAGTTGTAAGGTTGCTGAAAATTTTCATTACTGGCGTAATTGCACCTACCGAGTGGGAACCGCAGATACGTGCCCGTAGAAGCGGGAAGAGAGTCATAGAAGCGGCCAAGGGAGTGATAAGCAGAGGGCGCAGGTGCGAAGATTCATCCGCACATGCGAGGCCGCAGATACGAACGTGTTGGGGCAGAAGCGGATATTGGTCGCAGGAGTGGAGGCAGGTGGGATTAGTGACTTTCACAGAAGCGCTTGACTTTCAGCAAAAGCGGACGCGCAGGTGCATTTCAGGCTCTGCAGGTGCGGGAATGCTTGGGCAGAACATATATATACGAGGGTTTCGAGATTTTGCACAATTTCTAACATTTTAGGCTCGGATTTTGGAGATTTTTGAGAGGGTTTTCAAGGGAAATTCTTGAGGTAAGTTCCTTATGTTTATTTTTCTTCAATAATTATGTCTCTCTACTTATTTTCCACCTAGTTGGTGTGTTTTTGAGGTGAAATTTGGGGGGTTTGAGGCTAAGGATGTGGAGAGTTGATTTTTGGGGATTTGATTGACCATTTGGTGTCGGATTTTGATGAATTTGGTATGACTAGACTCGTGAGTGAATGGGCTTTCGGGTTTTGTAATTTTTGTTGGATTTTGAGACGTTGGCCTGGGGCCGGCTTTTAGCCAATTTCGAATTTTGACTTGTAATTTTGTATTGTTTTGTGGAATTGATTCCTTTAGCCTGTATTGATTGTATTGTACCGCTTGTGGCTAGGTTAGGGACAACTGGAGGCCGACTTGTGAGGCAAAGGCGTATTGGAGTAGAGTTCTGGCTCGGATTGAGGTAAGTAATAGTTCTAAATCTGGTTCTAAGGGTATGAAACTCCGAATGATGTGTTATGTGATTGTTTTGGAGGTGACGCACATGCTAGGTGATGGGCGTGTGGGCGTGAATCGTGAGAATTGTGACTTGGTCTATTCTGTGGAACTGTAAAGTTGAATAACTTATTGTTAGCTGTATGCTCTCCATGTGTTATAGAAATTTGACAAGAATCATGTTTAGGCTTTGTGTTGGTACAATTGGGACCTACAGAGGCTGTGATACCTGTTGAATTACTTGCTAATTGCTACTTGTACTCAGTCATAGTCTTACCAGTATATCTTACCTCAGTCTCCGTTATTCCTTGTTGATATGTTGTATCGTTTCTGTTTTGGGCTGATTTCTATGATTACTAAGAGCCCGTGAGACTAGAGAGGTTGATGATGAGTGAGGCCGAGGGCTAGATTGTAATATATTGATACCATAGCACGTGAATTGTCTGTACGGATCCAGATATTTATACTATAGCACATGAGTTGTTTTGTGTGGATCCTGATATGATGCTACAACATGTGAGTTGTCCGTGCGGATATAGCACTTAGGCTGTAGGAGCCCCTCCAGAGTCTGTACTTCCCTAGTAAGCACAGGAACATATTGAGTGCGAGTGTTGAGGGCTGAGTGCCGAGTGATGAGCTATTGAGGAAGTCTGAGTGACTGTTACCCTAAGAGGTTCTACTTGCTTTCATTTTTGTTTCAGATAGCTTCCATATATCACTATTTGAACTTCTGGAAGATATTATATTCGATATTTACTTGAACTTGGCTTGTATAAACTGATTTGACTTAAATTGCCAGATTTGAAAGCATGTCTATTTTTCCTTGTTGAAACTATTGGAAATGAACTATAATTATGTAGCTCGTCACTATCTTCAACTCTTTATTAAGCATTGTTACTTATTGAGTTGGTTGTACTCAAGCTACACACTGCACTTCGTGTGCAGATCCAAGTGTTTCCGAACATGGTGGGCGTTGATATCGTGCACGGTTGATCTTTGGAGATTACAAGGTAGTTTCCTGGCATTCGGAGTCCTTGTTTCTCCTTCCTTGTCTTTTCTTTATTTGTATTTTGATCCAGAATTTTGTAGACATTTCTTTTCTAGACTGGTGATGTATAAATGCTCATAAACTCAGTGATACCTCGATTTGGGAGTTGTTTTCCGCATTTATGTTTTAGGTGTTTACCCTATTTTATGAAAACTTTGGTTATTTAAAATTACTTGACTCGTTTTCTATTAAATGTTGGGAGTATTATTGAAATGTCGCCTTGCCTAGTACCACGATAGGCGCCATCATGACAGGTAGGATTTGGGTCGTGTCAAGTTGGTATCAGAGCTAGGTTACATAGGTCTCACGAGTCATGAGAAGGTTTAGTAAAGTCTTGCGGATCGGTACGGATACGTTTGTACTTATCTTTGAGAGGCTGCCGAACCCTTAGGAAACCTCATATTTTTGAATTCTTGTCGTACAAATCTGTTGATTTTGGTAACTGAACTTCTGTTATTCCCTTCTCTCATAGATGGTGAGGACACGTACTACCGGGTAGGATGGACGGCCACTAGTGTTGGCCCAAGAACAGGTGAAGTTTTGAAGATTGACAAAAGAACTCAGACATGGACCATGTCCATCTTGTGAAGCACAGTCATGATCAATCTGTACATGTGAGAGGCACGTGAAGGAGATAAATCTAACTGATCAAGAAAAAATATCTCCAGATCTGATCGAAAAGGTTGCATATTGGATAAGGAGAGAAAGACTCCTTACATGAAGAGAACAAGTTTAGGATGAAGATAGTGTTAGAGTTTGAGATCACCATGAACTCTTCTACGATAGAAGAGCAACAATTAAATCCCAGTAAAAATCTAATTACTAACCTGTTAAATGTCTGTGTAGTTCTCTTTTACAGGTAATGCACATAAGCAGAAGTTAAACTTAAATTGAGAGCAAAAGAGCAAGGTGATTTTGCAAGCAATTTATGTGTGATTTGAGTGTGCGATCCTGAAGCTACTTGAACGAGATAGAAGAGCCAGTTCCATGTGTCTATCTTTTATTCTAGTTCAATTGTAGTAGGTGATTTTACATTATACCTTTCAGCTTTCATAGAAGCAATTATATTAGGTACCTAGAGTGTTCAAGTTAGAGTTAATTTGAAGTTGTCGCTACAGTTGAGGCTATGTGATACAAATGGATTAGAGTTAATCCTTAGGTTTACATAGAGTTTTGTAAATGATGTTTTGGCTCAGTGATTTTAGTGGAAGTTTGGGAAAATCCTACTGAGTAGTAGGTCGTAGTTTTTTCATCTTTTGAGCCAGGTGTTTTCCACGTAAAAATCTTTGTGTTCTTTATTTGTTGTATTTGTTATTCCACAAATAGTAGTAGTTGGAATACCTAGAAGAACCAGGTTCTTCTATAGTTCAGTTAAGCGAAAATTGGGTACTACACAAATCACCCCCCTCTTGTGTGGTATTGACACTTAAAACATCAATTGGTATCAGAGCAGGTTATCCTTGAAGATGTTAACACCTTAGGAAAAGATCAAGATGAGTGCACCACCTGGAAACTGGGAATGGCAATCCACTACTAGGCCTCCACTCTTTAATGGTCAGTACTATTCTTAATGGAAGAACAGAATAAGAGATTATATCATAGGAGAAGACTATGAACTCTAAGACATAGTCATTGATGGTCCCCTGGCGACTACAAAGAAGAATGCTGAAGTAGTGGACGTGCCAAAGACAAGAGCTAACTGCACTGCTGAAGACCTGAACAAATGGGAGAAGAATGCCAAGGCCAAGAAATGGCTTGTGTGTGAACTGGGTCCAGATGAGTACAGTAGGATTCAAAGTTGTACAACTGCCAAGGAGATATGGGACACTTTACAAGTGGCTCATGAAGGAACTCCTCAAGTAAAGAGATCAAGAGGAACATTGCTGCATTCTCAATATGAGAATTTTACTATGAAGGAAGGAAAAACTATCCAGGAGATGTACACAAGGTTCACAACACTAACAAATAAACTTAAACCTCTTGGGAGAGTTATCCTTGACGAAGACAAGGTTGAAAAAATCTTGACAAGGTTCTTACCAGTGACTTGGGAAAGCAAAATTACTATTATTTAGGAATCAAAGAACATTGCTACTCTCAAGATGGATGAACTGACTGAAAACCTCACTGTTTATGAACTGAGAAGGCAAACCATGAAAATGGATGCACCCAAAAAGTAAAGGAGTCTGGCTCTCAGAATAGCTGAAGGTGCAGATCTGGAGGATAATGAAATGGCCATGATCACAAGGGATTTCAAAAAGTACCTAATGAGAGGAAAGGGTTCTTCAAGAGGTAAAGCCTTCAACAAACCAAGGGCTCATGAGAAATAGACCAATGAGGGTTGCTACAAAAGTGGTAAGACTGATCACATGATCAAGAACTGCCCTCAGTGGGAAATTGAATGGAAAAAAGAAAAGGATTAATGAAAGAACAGGTTCAACCTAAAAGGAACAAAGGATCAACCAAGGCTATGATTGCAGCTTGGGGAGAAACATCAGATGAGGATTCAGAAGATGAAGCTGGAGATGAACAAGAACTTATGGCCATCGGAGAGTCAGATGATGAACAAAAGGTCCAAGTGAAGGGAAATAGCCAAATATGGTACATGGATAGTGGCTGCTCAAAACATATGACTGGTAGCAAGAACTAGTTCCTTTCACTTGAGGACTTAAAAAGAGGTAATGTCTCCTTTGGAAATGGAAAGAAAGGTGAGATTATTGGGGTTGGAAAGGTAGGTAAGATAGACTCATATTCCATTGAGAATGCCTACTTGATAGATGGCTTGAAATATAGCCTAATCAGTGTATCACAACTGTGTGACAGAGGTAACCTTGTAGCATTTACCTCTACCAAATGCTTTGTGATTAACCTTACCACTGACAAGATTGTTTTGTAGGGAAAAAGAGTTAACAATATTTACATTTTAGATTTGTCTACTCTTTCAGAAAATGAACTCACTTGATTGAGTGTGTTGGACAATGATCCCCTCCTGTGGCACAAAAAACTTAGTCATGCAAGTCTGAATCAACTCAAAAAATTAGTCTCCAAGGACTTGGTGATAGGGTTACCTAACATTGAATTCAAGGAAGACAAAGTTTTTGAGGCCTGTGCAAAGGGGAAGCAGATAAGATCATCCTTTAAAAGTAAGAAAATGGTTAGCACAACCAGGACGTTGGAACTGATTCATATGGATCTCTGTGGACCAATGAGAACATTGAGCAGAGGTGGTAAGAAATATGTGATGGTACTTGTTGATAATTATTCTAGGTTTACCTGGGTACTATTCTTAACATCTAAAGATGAAGCATTTGACATGTTTACTGCCTTTGTTAGAAAGACTCAGAAATAACTAGGTAATCAACTTGCATCCATTAGGTCTGATCATGGAACTGAATTTGAAAATGCTAAGTTTGCTGAATTTTGTGATGAGCATGGTATAGATCATAACTTCTCTTCACCTGGGACTCCTCAACAAAATGGATTAGTTAAAAGAAAGAACAGGACTCTTGAAGATATGACTAGGACTATGCTTCTTTCTAGTAAACTGCCCCACAGCTTCTGGGCAGAGGCTATAAACACTGCATGTTATATCATCAATAGATGCATGACTAGACCTCTTGTAGAGAAGACTCCCTATGAGTTACTTAAAGGGAGAAAACCAAATATATCCCATCTTAGGGCATTTGGATGCAAGTGCTTTGTGCACAATAATGGAAAGGACTCCCTAGGTAAGTTTGATCCCAGAAGTGATGAGGGAGTATTCTTGGGATATTCTTCACGTAGAAAAGCATATAAAGTGTTCAATAAAAGAACTTTGTGTGTAGAAGAAAGTGTGCATGTAATGTTTGATGAAACTAACATTCTTTCTAAGAGGCAGGAACATGAAGATGAAGCTATTGGGTTGGTAAAAGATTTTATTGAAGTCTCAACTCAAGCTAAAGTGGCACCAAAAGAAGGAACATGTGATGGAATAGGTTCTTCCATCCAGGGCAACCTGACAGGGGAAACTGATCAAAGAGGAACTGAAACCAATCCTCTAAAGGAACCTGTTCATAACCCTGTTCCTCAGCAATAGAACATGGGAGAAACATCAAGCATAAATCAGTTGGTTGTAAAACCTCACAAGTATCAAAGTTCTCATCCTATTGAGAACATAATTACTGATCCAACCTCTAGAGTCAAAACTAAATCACAATTAAAGAATCTGTGTGCTTTTGATGCTTTCCTATCTCTTATTGAACCTAGAAATATTGTTGAGGCTTTGTAGGATGCAGATTGGGTAAATGCAATGCAAGATGAACTCAATTAGCTCGAGCGAAGTCAAGTTTGGCATCTAGTTCCAAGACCCAAGGATAGATCAGTAACTGGCACAAAATGGGTCTTCAGAAACAAACTTGATAAAGATGGAACAGTTATAAGAAACAAGGCAAGACTGTGGTCCAAGGTTACAGCCAAGAGGAGGGTATAGATTATGATGAGACTTTTGCTCTAATTTCAAGACTAGAGGCAATAAGACTCCTCATAGCCTTTGCAGCACACATGGAATTCACTCTTTATCAGATGGATATCAAAAGTGCCTTCTTGAATGGCTACCTAAAAGAAGAAGTGTTTGTGAAACAACCTCCAGGGTTTGAGAGCAAGGAATGTCCTGAGCATGTGTACAAATTAGACAAGGCTCTCTATGGACTCAAGCAGGCTCCTAGAGCATGGTATGAACGACTATCCAAATTCCTACTTGAATATGGCTACAAAAGAGGTAAAATTGACAGTACTCTATTCTTGAGGGAAAAAGGTAAGGATCTTCTTGTGGTACAAATATATATTGATAACATAATTTTTGGGGCCACCACTGACAAACAACGTAAGGATTTTGCCAAATTAATGGAGAGTGAATTTGAAATGAGTATGATGGGTGAGCTTAACTTTTTCTTAGGATTACAGATCAACCAAAGCCCAAATGGAACCATGATCCATCAGCAGAAATATGCAAATGAGCTGATCAAAAAGTTTAAAATGGATGAATCAAAGGAAATAGATACCCCCATTGCAATTGCCACTAAATTAGACATAGATGAACCTAATTCATCTGTTGATCAGAAGTTGTATAGGAGTATGATTGGTTCACTTTTTTATCTTACTGCCAGCAAACCTGACATAGTTTTCAGTGGAGGGCTTTGTGCTCACTTTTAGGCTAATCCAAAAGAATCTCACTTGACTGCTGTCAAGAGGATACTGAGATACTTGAAAGGAATTACTGATCTGTGTCTTTGGTACCCTAAAGGTAGTAATTTCAATCTAGTAGGGTATGTTGATGCTGATTATGCAGGTTTCTTTGTGGATAGGAAAAGCACCTCAGGTGTGGCTTATTTTCTTGGTTCATGTCTTGTATCATGGGCCACTAAAAAGCAAAATTCAGTGGCCTTATCCACTGCTAAGGCTGAATATGTTGTTGCTGCCTCTTGTTATGCTCAATTGCTATGGATCAAATAGCAGCTGGTACATTTTGACATTGAAGTTGGTTGTATTCCTATATTTTGTGATAACACTAGTGCTATAAGTATGACAAAGAACCCTGTTCATCATAAGAGGACTAATCACATAGATGTTAGACACCACTTCTTAAGAGATAACTATGAGAAAGGATTGATCTCCATAGAATTCTGTGATACTAATAAACAAATTGCTGATATCTTCACTAAAGCACTGAGTAGAGAAAACTTTGAGAGGAACAGATTGGAATTAGGGATGATTAAGATCACCTAATAGGTCCAACTCAGAATGCACAATGAAAAAAAAAATTTGGCTAGGAAATCTTAACTTGTGTAAATATCTAGATTAATTTTTACTCAACTTCATAATGTAATTAGTATACTCATGTGACATGTGTTAATATGACTCACCGATCTCTTACAAAATTTTCTCTATTATGGTAAATTGAGGCATGTTCTAGAGAATTCTAAATGAAGAACCCGGTTCATCAGTATGGGTTCATCTGAAATCTAAGGTATGTTTTTTATACTCTGCACAATTAAAAATATCAATATTTAAATCATGAGCAGAAGTCCAACAATTGTTCAATTCCTTAGAAAATTCTATCTGTTAGCTTTGAACCAGTTCCGTCAGCCTAGAACTCTAAACCACAAAAATTGCCTAAAATCTAGGGAAGTTAAACCGATCATTCAAACCTGCAATTTTAGGTTGATTAGACCTCTAATTGACCACTGTTAAAGCTGCCGTTACACATTAAATGTGTATTTCTATTTAATTACACATCATTCCTTCTGCCATCTCCATAGTTTCAAACCGTCAAAAATTCCTCTTCACTTTCACTTGCCCTCTTCTCCAAAATTCTAACTCACAAATTCTCTCAAGAAACCAACGATCATGACTAACCTACAACACAATCCCGGAACTCCTCCACCACCCACTCTCTCTAATTCATCTACCCCTCCTCTACTTAGTATATCTTCCAAACCCAAGCTGAGAATGGTAAAAATGCTTGCTCGAAAAACAGTAGCGTCTGGGGCTCCAGGAAGAAATTAAATGAGAAATTAAAGGCAAGCCAGGCTCAAGACTCTGACTCCAACTGTGATTTTGAGTCATACAAATCCGCTAGTGAGGGGGGAGGACCTGGGTCTTCTGACTCTGAAAAGACTCAAGAATCCCCTTCTAAGGTGAGTTCTTCTGTGTCTAAAAATCTAGAAACTAGGTTTGTTCTGGTTGGACCTATTAAGGATGTAGAATTACCTGAGTTGTGAAGGAGTGGAGGTAAAAAGAATTCTGAAAAAGAAAAAGAGAGAGAGGGTGCATGTGGTGAAGATAGGGGAAATGGGAAAAGAGCAGTTGATCATTCACCCACTTCTAATTTGCCTGTGCCTGCTAACTGTGGGGTTGAACAAGAAAGGGTAGAAGAGAGTGGCAAGAAGTCAGGGAGAAGTGGTTCTGGTGAAGCTGCTAAGGGGCTGGTTAATCTAAGCACACAGGGAGATGAACCTGGTTCATCTACTGAAGAAACCCTAGCAGACCTGCTGAAAAAGGTTAGGGCAAGCTATGATCCAAAGAAATGAAGAACACCCACACTAAAAGCCCCCAATATTCCTAAACCCTCCAAGAAAATAAAGGCTTCATCCCCAACAACTACTAAATTTTCATTGCCAAAAGGTAGGGCTACAAGAAGCAGGGTGAAGCAGAGTGAGAGTGATCTCCAAAAAGCTCTAGCTGAGAATAAGAAGAAAAAGCTGGCTAAAGGAAAAGGGAAGGTCATAGAGTCCTTAGTAGCTATGGAGGTTGAGGAGATGGAACAGGTCCATCCAGAGGAAGTTCAACCAGTGGAGGTTCAGACACCCAAGACCAAAAATCCCAAGACTTCTTCCAAGAAATCTTCCTCTGTGTCTGAGGTTGTTGAACCTTCACTAGCCAAGAGGACAAGGTCTGCAGTGAAGATAAACAAGTGAAAATTTCTGAAGATGAGGAATAGAGTGGAGAATAAGTAGAAGATGATTCTGATGGTGAACAAGACAAGCTTGCCATGTTTGGCAAAAGAAAGATTTTGAAGGGTATACTGCTGAAAGAACTGGTGAAGCTAGGAATAATGAGATTGGTGGATGCCTTAGTTGCTCAAGGGTGGAAGGACATGGTCCTTCAGATGGATGGTAGGCTAGCCAGAAATGAGATAATTGAGTTTATGGAAAATGCAGAGGTTAAGGATGGCAAGGTTAGCAGCCTGGTGAAAGGAGTTCAAGTCTCCTTTGATGTAGAAAAACTGGGAGAGATCCTTGATATACCCTCTGAAGGGTTTGATGACTATACAAGGAAAAGGTGGCCTTGTTTAGACTCCATTCCTACTTCTCTTGACATTACCAGGAGGTTCTGTGATGCTGAAATGAGGCCTCATCACAAGGTCTTGTTTGAATTTGTCAATAAGTGCCTAGTGCCCAGACATGAGAGAAGGCATATTGCCAATTATATGGACCTAGTTCTTATGGAGTGCCTGGAAAGTGGGAGGCAGATTAATTGGCATGCCTTCATCATCAAGCTTCTGGACAGGGTCATAAATGGCTCCAAGGCTCATGCTACCCCCTATGGCTTTATTCTGACTATGATTCTGGATAGGTGCAGTGTGCCTCTAAAGAAATGGAAAATGGCCTCTAGCAAGGATCATTTTGGCATTAACACTTTGATTGCTTGTGACTACTTAGTCAGTGCCATCCCAAATGAACCTGGTTCATCCAAGAAGACTCCTATCAATAGCAAAGTTAGGGCTCTAGTTCAGGAATGTGAAGCTAAGGATGCTGAGATAGCTAGGCTTAAGGCTCGTGTGGAGGAGGTGGAATCTGATAGGGATACTCTCAGAGTTGAGGTTACCAAAGAAAAAAGAAGAATGATGGAATTCTTCATAATATGCTGAATCTTCTCCAAGCCCAAAACCAACCCTTTAGCTCCCCCAAGCCTTAGGAATCCTAGATTTTGTCTCCTAAACCCGTCTCGTACCTTCAGTGACGCAGATTAGGGATTTTTCTATTTTTTTGCTCATGTTTTGAATGTTTTTTGCTTTTTGGTTGTGGATTGTGGTAGCGGCATATCTCTATCAATGATATCTACTATTTCTGCTCTTATTCAATGTTAATCTTTCCTTGATGGTTTAAATATGTTTGCTTGATTATTGATGATTAAACCATGATTGCACCTGTAGTTGCCCCAGTGGCCATGAGTACTTATTAAAATCTGGGACTTACACTTTGTATGCAACTTTTTGATGATGCCAAAAAGGGTAAGAGATATTGTGCTTTACACATTCTGAATAAGTGATATTTATAACCTAATTTACCTGGTCCTTGATGATAAGTGTAATTTCTAAACTTTGTATTGATGGTTAAGCTGAGTTCTTACTGTCACACCTCCTTTTACGCACCCGCGTGGGCGCAAGGGAGTTTTTTCCAATTAAAGGACAATCGAAACGGGATTGGTTTATTTATTTCAGAGTCGCCACTTGGGAGATTTAGGGTGTCCCAAGTCACCAATTTTAATCCCGAATCAAGGAAAATAATGACTCCATATTACAGTCTGCGTACCAGAAATCCGGATAAGGAATTCTGTTAACCCGGGAGAAGGTGTTAGGCATTCCCGAGTTCCGTGGTTCTAGCACGGTCGCTCAACTGTTATATTTGGCTTGATTATCTGATTTTATACATGTTAAACCTATGTGCAAGTTTTAAACTCTTGACCGCTTTTATTATTATTTTTTACGAGAATTGCAACATCGTGAAAATATATCTCGAACCACGTTACATCAATGCACCCGTGGTTATTCACATATCTCGACTTGGTTGAGATTTGGCTTTGGGTCACATAAATGTGCACCCGAATTACGGAAGATAAATTATTAAAGACGTGCCTAACGCAACTAGCGTATTGTTATTTTGGGGAAGGCCGTAAAATTCGCTAAACGGCCTATCCCGAATTCTAAGTGTTTTAATATATATACATTCAGAGGGCCCCGCGACTTGTGCATTTTTTGTTTGTCGAGGCTCGTCTCCTTCATTATTAAAAGGATTTACAACGTCATGGAAATGCATCTCATACCACGTCACAATCAATGTACCCGTGATTAGAGACACATTTCGATTTCGTTGAGACTTGGATTTGGGTCACATAAATGTGCACCCGAGCTTAAGGAGATAATATTATTACAGGCGCGCCTAAAGCAACTAGCGCATTATTATTTTGGGTAGGGCCGTGAAATTTGCTAAACGGCCCGTCCCGGAATCTAAGTATTTAATACGTATGTTTTTTGGGAGGGCCCCGCAATCGGTGCGTTTTCATTTGGCGAGGCTCGTCTCATTTTTATTATTATTATATTTTTTATTTTTATTTTTTGTTATATTTTTTTTAAAAAAAAAGGTAAACTTAAAGTTACTACATTTTTATTTTTATCTATTTAAAGAGTTAATTCAAAGTTATTAAATATGTTGAAAGCCATGTTGTACGTAACGCACTAGTGGTTCACGACAAGTTCTATTTAACTATGTTCCAAATTGGAGCCGGGTCACATGAGATGCACCCCCGGTTCCTTTAATCTAATTACATACAAACAACAATATTGCCACAAATCACTAATTTGACGCTATTTATAAACTATCATTCTTTTTCCTCTTAATCTAGTTTAATGAAATATAAGCTGATAATCTAAAAATAAATGGCAAACATCTGACAATTAGTGATAAACAAAAATATAAAATTAACAACAGAACATAACATTAACAATCAGTGATAAACTAACATGACGAGATAAACTTTAAAATACGGCAAATATATTACTACTACTCAAATTTACCGAGACAAGACATGGAAGCAAAGAACACACCGAGGCAACAAAAATAACATGAATACTCACGTTTAACAGCAACGTCGAGTTTCAACATCTCGAACTCGCCAAAATGGACAGCAACAACCTCGACGTACCGGACCTCGGACGAACCAAAGTCGACCTCGACGGAACTCATCCCGGACAGAACTTCTGGGCTGTTTTTTGAATGTTTTTGGTTAAACCTCAGCTGGTGTGTATGTGTTTTTCCGGTCAGTCATGGCACGGAGGGGAGGGTCGTTCACGTCGTGAGGGAGTCGTTTGGGCAGTGGTTGAGGACTGATGGATTGTTGTTGCTGGTCGTGGTGTTTGGAGTAGGGTTTGTTAGGGCTGGGGGTGTGACTGGTTATGGCATGGGGTCGACGGGTAGGTACGGGTGAAGCAGGAGGCGGAAGCAGCTGCGACGGGCAGCTAGGACGGCGGTTCAACAGCTGGGGTCGCCGGATTTAATGGAGGATTGACGGATTGGTTTGTTGGAGCTAGGAGGAGGAGGGGTGGTCGTCCATGGCTGTAGACGCTACAGTAGTGGTGGGTTTCACGGTGGTTTTGGGTTAGGGTTGAGGGTGGTTTTACGTGAGGGGGCTGTTTGTTGGTAGTAATGGAGGAGTGGTCGTGGTCGACGGGACTGGGGTTGCGACGATGAGGAAGACGATGGCGAACAGTGGTCGTTACTGGTTTTTTGACGAAGGAGAAGGTGACGAGCCTGTTTTTACAGTGGGGTTGAGGGGGAGTCACGACGAGGAGGAAACAACTATGGAGTAAGGTTTTTTTTCGTTTTTGTTCTTCTTCTTTTTTGGAAGAAGACGGAGGAACAGTGCCCAGTTTTTAAATTTTTCAAAAATCCTCCCCCTTCCAAATGTGTTTTGTCCGTGTATTTAGTACCCTTGCCCAAGACAAATGAGCCCCACGCGTGGTGGGGTTCGAGGCTTGTGTTCCCCACGCGTGGTGGGGTTCCCCGTGTATGGGATTCCGTCCGTGTTCCCCACGTGTGGCGGACTCGGATTATTATGGGCTAGGTCCGAAAATTAGGCCTAAAAGCGGGTAGTTTGAACCCGAATATTATTCTTTTGCCCGGACCCGAGAAATAGGAACACGTTGCTTAACTAGTCCTATGTAAGCAAAATAACTACCAAAAATAAGACTAGTATTTAAACAAAACTATATATTTTTTAATATATTTTTCAAGATTTAAAATAGCTACAAAATATTAATAAAACTATTTTTTGTAATTTTCGTTTTTATGTAAGGATAAAATATAAAGTAATATTTTTGTATTTTTCAAAAATTAAAATGACTACAAAACATTAATAGAACTATATTTTTTGTTTATTTTCGAAATTATATAAAGTACAAAAATAAAGTGCAATTTTTGTATTTTTTCAAGTTTATGAGAAATACATAAACTAAAATTTATATATATATATTTTGTAATTTTCTTTTTGCAATGAAATAAGGTAAAATAGTTAAAATAGCTATATTAGACCCAATTTCACATATTCACGCTAAAAATGTGAAAATTCTCGGGGAGGGTCAAAAATCCGGTGTCTACACTTACATGATCCAAGTAAGTAAAAAGCACAGAGTTTGTCATCATCAAAAAAGGGGTAATTTGTTGGCCCAAGAACATGTAAAGTTTTGAGGTCCATCTTGTGAAGCACAGTCATGATCAACCTGTACATGTGAGAGGCACGTGAAGGAGATAAATCTAACTGATCAAGAAGCAATATCTCCTGATCTGATTGGAAAAGTTGCATATTGGATAAGGAGAGAAAGACTCCTTACATGAAGAGAACACAGTTTAGGATGAAGATAGTGTTAGAGTTTGAGATCATCATGAACTCTTCTACGATAGAAGAGCAGCAATTGAATCCTAGTCAAACTCTGATTACTAACCTATTAAATGTCTGTGTTGTTCTCTTTTACAGGTAATGCACATAAACAGAAGTTAAACTTAAATTGAGAGCAAAAGAGCAAGGCGATTTGCAATCAATTTATGTGTGATTTGAGTGTGCGATCCTGAAGCTACTTGAATGAGATATAAGAACCAGTTCCATGTGTCTATCTTTTATTCTAGTTCAATTGTAGTAGGTGATTTTACATTGTACCTTTCAGCTTTTATAGAAACAATTATATTAGGTACCTAGAGTGTTCAAGTTAGAGTTAACTTGAAGTTGTCGCAACAGTTGAGGCTGTGTGCTGCAACGGGATTAGAGTTAATCCTTAAGTTTATAAAGAGTTTTGTAAATGCTATTTTGGCTCAGTGATTTTAGTAGAAGTTTGGGAAAATCCTACTGAGTAGTAGGTCGTGGTTTTTTCACCTTTGGAGCCAAGTATTTTCCACGTAAAAATCTTTGTTTTCTTTATTTTCTGTATTTATTATTCCGCAAAAAGTAGTAGTTGGAACACCTAGAAGAACCAGGTTCTTCTATAGTTTAGTTAAGCAAAAATTGGGTACCATACAAATCACCCCCCCTCTTGTGTGGTATTGACACTTAAAATATCAACAAGTACTACCAACTAGGGACGCAAGAGGACGAGGCCGCAGTAGAGGCCGTGGTAGGGGTAGAGGCGCAACTCATACACCTGCAAACCCACCAGTCGCTCTAGCTCAGGAGCAGTACCAGATATAGTTGAGCCTGTGGGGCCAGTGCAGGCACGAGCTGTGCCTATTGTGATTCCAGGCCTTCAGGAGGCCTTGGTTCAGATTCTGACCGTGTGCACCAGTCTTGCTCAGGGGGTCGCTGTTCTTACCATAGCAGCCACTTCTCAGGACAGGGAGGTACTTAGACTCCCGTCGCCTGCGCACTAGAGCAGGTGATGTAGGGTCTCCAGACACCGGGGGCACTACCAACCCAGCCGGTTGCAGCTGCTCAGGCCCTTGTGGTTCCTGTTTTGTCTGATGAAGAGCAACGAAGATTGGATAGGTTAGGGAGACTCCAGACTCCATCTTTCAGTGGTATAGAGGAGGAGGATGCCCAAGGCTTCTTGGACAAGTGTTAGAGGATTCTCCATACAACAGGTATTCTAGAGACTAGTGGGGTCTCGTTCACTACTTTTTAGTTCTCTAGGTCTGCCTGCAGTTGGTGGAAGGCTTATTAGAGGCGTAGGCCGATCGGTGCAGCACCACTTACTTGGTAGGAGTTCTCTATTCTCTTTTTGGAGAAGTTCGTATTGCAGTCTCATAGAGAGGAGCTGCGCAGACAGTTTGAGTTGTTACATCAAGATGATATATTTGTGATGTAGTATGAGATAAGGTTTTCTAAGTTGGCCCGTCATGCAATTTTATTGGTTCCCACTGATAGGGAGGGGATCAGAAGGTTCATTGATGTCCTCACATATCAGTTGCGACTGCTTATGACTCGAGAGAGGGTATCTGGTACTACTTTTGACGAGGTAGTCGACATTGCTCGACAGATAGAGCTGGTCCGCGGTCAAGAGCAGAGAGAGAGGGAGGCCAAGAGGTCTCGTGGACCGGGTGGTTTTTGTGGTGTTCCTTCTGGGGGTCAGTTCCACCATGGCAGGGGTCGTCCTTATAGGCATGCTCAGGTGGCTCAACCAGTTTATTATGGTTCATCCGTTAGCCACGGTTCTAACAGTGCTCACTCAGGCAAGTCTTCATTCGGTTCACTACCAGCGCATATTTCTCACCATGCCTCGTCCACTCAGGTTTCTACGGGTAATTCCTCGGGGTATCAGGAGCAGCAGTTCCGTTAGAGGAAAGGTTGTTTTGAGTGCGGAGATCTTGGTAATATCAAGAGAGATTGCCCTAATTTTTTGAGTGGGACTCCACAGCAGAGTTCTCGGCCAGGTTCTATTCTCTTCCTGCCAGGCTAGATGTTGTTGCTTCATATGTAGTGATCACATGTATTGTCTCAGTTTGACATAGGGATGCCTCCATATTATTTGACCCTGGTTCCACTTATTTGTATGCCTCATCATACTTTGCTCATTATATGGATATGCCCCATGAGTCCTTAGTTTCATCTATTTATGTCTCTACATTGGTAGGTGATACTATTATTATGGACCGTGTATATCGGTTGTGTGTAGTGACTATTAGGAGTCTGGAGACTAGTGTTGATCTCTTGTTTCTTAGTATGGTTGATTTTGATGTGATCTTGGGTATGGATTGGTTGTCTCCATGTCATGCTGCTCTAGATTGTCATGCTAAGACCGTTATGTTGGCGATGGCGGGGTTGCTGAGGATTGAGTGGAGAGGTTCTCTAGACTATGTTCCCAGTAGAGTGATTGCATATTTGAAGGCTCGTTGGATGGTTGGGAAAGGTTGTTTACATTATTTGGCCGTGAGAGATGTTAGTGCAGATATCCCATTATTGATTCTGTTCCGATGGTGCGGGAGTTTCCGAACGTGTTTCCTACATACCTACTGGGTATGCCGCCTGACAAGGATATTGACTTTGTATTGACTTGGTGTCGGGCACTCAGCCCATTTCTATTCCACCATATCGCATGACACCAGCTGAGTTGAAAGAATTGAAGAAGCAGCTTCAGGAACTCCTTGATAAGGGATTTATTAGTCCTAGTGTGTCACCTTGGGGTGCATCAGTGTTATTTATGAAGAAGAAGGATGGTACTATGAGAATGTGCATCAATTATAGGCATTTGAACAACGTCACAATCAGGAATAAGGATCCTTTGCCGCGTATTAATGATCTATTTGATTAACTTCAGGGAGCGAGGGTGTTCTCCAAGATTGATTTGAGGTTTGGGTATCACCAGTTAAAGATTCGGGACTCGAATATTGCCAAGACAACATTCAGGGCCCGTTATGGTCATTATGAGTTTCTCGTGATGTCTTTTGGGCTCACAAACACCTCAGTAGCATTTATGCATCTGATGAACAACGTGTTTTAGCCTTATCTCGGCTCATTTGTTATAGTGTTTATTGATGATATCCTGTTGTTCTCTTGTAGCCAAGAGGAGCATGCCCATCATTTGAGGATTGTGTTGCAGCGGTTGAAGGAGGAGAAGCTTTATGCCAAGTTCTCCAAGTGTGAGTTTTGGCTCATTTCAGTGGAGTTCTTGGGTCATGTGATGTCCAGTGAGGGGATTCAGGTGGATCCGAAGAAGATAAAGGCGGTTCGAAATTGGCCCAGACCATCCTCAACTATGGAGATTCGGAACTTTCTTGGGTGAGCTGGTTATTACCGTCGCTTCATGTAGGGCTTCTTGCCTATTGCATCACCTTTCAATAAATTGACTCAAAAGGGTGCTCCTTTCAGGTGGTCATATTTGTGTGAGGAGAGCTTTCAGAAGATCAAGACTGCCTTGACCACAACTCCAGTTCTAGTTCTACCTTCAGCTTGAGATTCTTATATAGTATATTGTGATGCTTTTCAGATCGGTATTGGGTGTGTTTTGATGTAGGAGTGTAGAGTGATTGCTTATGCTTTGCGCCGATTGAAGCTTGAGAAGAACTACCCTGTTCATGATTTGAAGTTGGCTGCCATTGTTCCTGCATTGAAGATTTGGAGATTGTGACGACCCGGCCAGTCGTCTCATGAGTTACTGCTCCATTTCCCCCATTTCTGCTTCTTATTGCTTTGTATAATGGTTCTATATGTAACCGGGTTGATTGGTTAGGGTTCAAAAAGGAATTGGCGAGGTATGAGATACTTAGTCTCTTTTGAGGAAGGTTAAGCTGAAAAAGTCAACCGGATGTTGACTTATGTGTTAGCGGGCTCGGATGTGAGTTTCAATGGTTCAGTTAGCTTCGGGAGGTGATTTGGGACTTAGGATCATGATCGGAATGAGTCTTGGAGGTCCGAAGTAGATTTAGGCTTGAATTGGCGAAAGTGGATTTTTGGCGATTTCCGATTGGTAGGTGATATTTTGATATAGGGGTTGGAATGGAATTCCGAGAATTGCAGTAATTCCGTTGTGTCATTTGGGATGTTTGTGCAAAATTTAGGTCATTCGGACGTGGTTTGGTTGGGTTTTTGATCAAAAGCGGAATTCGGAAGATTTTGGAAACTTAGGCTTGAATCCGATGTGTTTGATTGATTTGATGTTGTTTGAGGTGTTTGGAAGATTGGTACAAGTTTGAATAAGGTTTTGGGATATGTTGGTGCCTTTGGTTGAGGTCTCGGGGGCCTCGGGTGAGTTTCGGAGGGTTGAACGAATCATTTTAAGTTAAAGAAAAGTTGCAGATTTTGGCTTCAATTGTTGCAGGTATTTTGTTCTTTGCATTCGCGAGTGGACCCTCGCATTCGTGAAAGGTCAGGAAGGGAGGCATCAGGTTTGTCCTTCGCGTTCACGAAGGGGAGTCCCGCGTTCACGAAGGGCCGAAATGGTAAGCATCACGTTCGCGAGAGGCCTGGCCGCGTTCGCGAAGGTTGGTGAAGCCGAGGCATCGCGTTCGCGATGGTGAGATCGCATTCACAAAGAAGAGTTTTGGTCAAGGGAATTTTTATGCTTTGCGAACGTGAGGCTTTGATCGCGTTCGCGAAGAAGGATTTCAGGCCTGGGCAGAAGGTTTAAATAGTCGTCTTGTCCGCGAATTTAGGATTTATTTCTTCCATTGTTGGTCATTTTTGGAGCTTTTTGAAGGGGATTGAAGAGGATTCAAGGGGAATCATTTGGAGGTAAGAATTTTGGACTTAAAACTCGATTCTATTGTGAAATCTACCTAATAAATCATGGAATCTAAGCCAAAAATTGAGGAATTAGGGCTTGAGATTAAGAGACATTAAAACGAGAATTTGAGGGGTCATTTGGACTCCGATTTCAGTGTTCTTGGTATGTATGGACTTGTGGGGAGATAAGGAATCTATTGATGTAAAAATTATAGAATTCCGAGACGAGGGCCCAGGGGTCGGGTTTTGGTAATTTCGGGATTTATGTTGTAAATTGATTATTTTTGCTTGGGCTTCGTTCCTTTAGCATATTTTGACGTACTCGTTGTAATTTTGGATAGATTTGACATGAGTGAGGGTGATTCGAGGGGCAAAGGCATCGCGAGCTAGAGATTTGACTGGATTGAGATGAATAATGATTGTAAATGATGTTCTGAGGGTATGAAACACCGAATTGCACATTGTTGTGCTATATTGAAGTGATGCACACGCTAGATGATGAGCTTGGGGTCGTGCACTTTAGGGGATTGTGACTTAGTCCACCCCGATTGATTATTTTACCGCGTATTTGACTGAAATCTATCTGGTATCATCATTATTTAGGCTGAATGCCATATTTGGGTTTCGTGCCAACTATTTGAACCCTTAGGGGACTTTTATTGATATTTCCTCACTGTTTTGACTTTATACCTGAACTCAGTCATGTTATATTTCATTGTTTTAGTACTCGGCCATGTTTACTCTGTTTTAACACTTAAATGATCTTTTAAATGATATTTTGGGCTGAGAATCATGTTTTACTATTGCCCGAGTGGCTTGTGAGGATTTTGACTGAGTAATGCTGAGGGCCTATGTTGCGAGGAAACATTTGATATTGATTATGAGGCCGAGGGTCTGAGATATGCATGCCACGAGGTAGCTTAATTGATATGAGGCCGAGAGCCTAGTGATGATGCCACGAGACAGCTTGATATTGCGCTTGGACCGTAAGGGGCTCCTCTAGGAGTCTGCACACCCTAGTGAGCGCGGGTACCCATTGTGATGTGAGATATAGCCCGAGGGGCTGGTATTATTCTGAGATATTGCCCGAGGGGCGGATTTATTGATACTGTTCCCGAGGGGCGAACCTTTGTGTGTTTGTTTTCTTAATTGCCTGTCCTTTACCTATTTAAATGTTCATAAAGTTTAATGCGTTAAATGACTTTCACATATCTTTTACTGATTTTACTACTTCATTATAGTTTGCAAATGTGTTTTACGTGATTTACCGCTTTCAGTCTTTATTTATGGTTATTAGTCATTGAGTTGGAGTACTCACTTTACTCCCTGCACCCCGTGTGCAGATTCAGGCTCATCTGATCCCGCTCCCAAGTGCTGATCTTCCCAGATCAGGCGGATTCGAGGAGTCTCTAGGTAGTTGTCAGCGTTCGCAGCCCGGAGCTTCTCCCTATCTTATTTCTCCATGTTTTTAGTTACTGTATTAAACTCTGTAGTTTTCTTTGAGTATTCCGGATTGTTTAAATGCTCATGACTAGTGACATCCCGGTATCGGGCTGTGTTGGGTTGTATTCCGCAAATCATGCTATTAACTGCTTAAACTTTGGTTTATTTTATCATGATTTAGACTGTTTCTTATTATTTAACTGCTTAAAATTGGAAAGGGAAGTGTCGGCTAGCCTTGTCTTCACGAGAGGCGACATCAAGACTGGGTCCAGGTCTAGGGTCGTAATAAGTTGTTATCAGAGCCTAGGTTACATAGGTCTTACGAGTCATGAGCAGGTTTAGTAGAATCTTGCGAATCGGTACAGAGACGTCTGTATTTATCCTCGAGAGGCTACAGAACCTTTAGGAAAACTTCATATTCTTGAGATTCTTATCGTGCGAATTTGTTGATCCGAGTACTAAACTTCTGTTATTCTATTCTCTCACAAATGGTGAGGACACGCGCTACTAGTCAGGATGGACGACCACTGATACCACCAGTTGTTGCCACCAGAGGCCGAAGACGCAGTCGTAGTCGCGGTAGGGGCAGAGGTGTGGCCCGTACAATAGCTAGGGCAGCACCTGTAGATCCACCAGTAGCCCCAGTTCAGGATCAGGTCCCAGTTATGGGCGCTCCAGCAGCACCAGCTTAGGCACCAACGGTGCCTATTGTGATTCCGAGTCTTCAGAAGGCCTTTGCTCAGATCCTATCAGTTTGCACTAGCCTAGCTCAGGCGGCCTCACCTACTATAGCCGCAGCTACTTCTCAGGCTAAGGGAGGCAATCAGACTCCCGCCGCTCGCACACCTAAGCAGGTCGTGTAGGGACTTTAGACGCCGGGGGCAAATCCAGCCCAGCCGGTTACAGCTGCTCAGGACTATGTAGTTCCTGCCATGCCAGAGGACGAGCAACATAGGTTGGAGAGGTTTGGTAGACTTCAGCCTCCAACCTTCAGTGGTGCAGAGTGCGAGGATGCCTAGGGCTTCTTGGATACGTGTCAAAGGATGCTTTGTACAGTGGGTATTCTGGAGACTAGCGGGGTTGCTTTCACTACTTGTCAGTTTTCTAGAGCTGCCTTCACTTAGTGGGAGGCTTTTGAGATGCGTAGGCTTGTTGGTGCAGCACCCCTTACCTAGTAGCAGTTCTCCGTTCTCTTTGTGGAGAAGTATATGCCATAGTCCCGTAGAGAGGAGCTGTGTAGGGAGTTTGAGTGGTTACGTTAGGGAGAGATGACTATGATGTAGTATGAGATGAGGTTCTCTGAATTAGCTCATCATGCTATTTAGTTGGTTTCGACAGATAGAGAGAGGATTAGGAGGTTTGTTGATGGCCTCACTTATCAGCTTTGTATTCTCATGACCAGGGAGAGGGTGATTGGTGCTACCTTTGAGGAGGTTGTAGACA
Source organism: Nicotiana tabacum (assembly GCF_000715075.1). Lineage (NCBI taxonomy): Eukaryota > Viridiplantae > Streptophyta > Magnoliopsida > Solanales > Solanaceae > Nicotiana > Nicotiana tabacum. The sequence goes on from NC_134082.1 coordinate 125,154,699, forward strand.
TTGCTCGGGAGATTAAGTTTGTTCGTCACTAGGAGCGTGAGGAGAGAGAGGCCAAGAGGCCTCGAGAATCTGGTAGTTACAGTGGTACTCCTTCGAGAGGTCAGTTTCAGCACAACAGAGGCCGTCCATTCAGGCATGCTCAGCCATCTCACCCAGGTTATCGTGGGGCATCATCGGGTCATGGTTCTCACAGTTCTCATCAGGGCCAGTCATCACTTAGTGCCCTTCCAGCTTAGAGCTCGTCCCGTGCTCCATTAGCTCAGGGCTCTTCTATGCCAGGTGCATCTGCTAGTCACTCCGATGCGAGGGGTTCCCTTCAGTCCCCTTCTCCAGTACCTGGGAGTTGTTATGAGTGTGGTGAGATGGGTCATATGTGGAGGCAGTGCCCTCATCGTCCTACGAGTTCATCTCAACAGAGGGGTCAGTCATCGTCTTCAGTGCCAGTTACTTCACCACCACCCGCCTAGCCAGCTAGAGGTAGAGGTAAGTTAGCTAGGGGTCGCCCCAGAGGGGGAGGTCGATCAGGTGGCGATTAGGCTCATTTCTATGCACTTCCAGGCAGACCCGATACTATTGCTTCAGATGTTGTTATTACAGGTATTGTTTCAGTCTGCCATAGAGATGCCTCTGTATTATTTACTCCCGATTCCACCTTTTCTTATGTGTTATCATACTTTACTCGTTATTTGGGTATGCCCCATGAGTCTCTTGCTTCACTTGTTCATGTATCTACCTCGGTGGGCGATACTGTTGTTATAGACTGTGTGTACTGGTCTTGTGTGGTGACTATTGGGGGTTTGGAGACCCGAGTGGATCTTTTATTATTGTGTATGGTGGACTTCGATGTCATTTTAGGCATGGATTGGCGATCTCCGTGCCGTGTATTCTGGACTGTCATGCCAAGACAGTCATATTGGCTATCTTGGGTGTGCCACAGATTAAGTGGTGAGGTGTGACCGATTATGTTCTCAGTAGAGTGATCTCATTCTTGAAACCCAGCGTTTGGTTGGGAAGGGTTGTCTTTCGTATCTAGCCTTTGTGAGGGATTCGGTGCTGAGACTCCCAATATTGATTCTGTTCCAGTTATGAGGGATTTTCTCGATATGTTTCATCTATACCTGCCGGGCATGCCACTGGACAGGGATATTGATTTTGGTATTAACCTAGTATCGGGCACTCAGCCCATTTCTATTCCGCTGTATCGTATGGCACCAGCGGAGTTGAAGGAGTTAAAGAAGCAACTTCAGGAACTCCTTGATAGGGGTTCATTTAGCCTAGTGTGTCATCTTGGGGTGCGCCAGTTCTATTTGTGAAGAAGAAGGATGGCACTATGAGGATGTGCATTGATTATAGGCAATTAAAAAAAGTAACAATTAAGAACAAGTATCCTTTGCCTCGCATTGATGATTTATTCGACCAGCTTCAGGGAGCAAGAGTGTTCTCCAAGATTGATCTCCGTTCAGGTTATCACCAGTTGAATATCAAGGACTCGGATATTCTTAAGACAACTTTCAGGACCCGATATGGTCATTATGAGTTATTGGTGATGTCTTTTAGGCTGACCAATACCCCAATAGCATTCATGCATGTGATGAACAATGTGTTTCAGCCTTATCTCGACTCGTTTTCCATAGTCTTCATTGATGATATTCTGGTGTATTCGCGTAGTCAGGAGGAGCACGTGGAGCATTTGAGAGTTTTGTTGCAAAGATTGAGGGAGGAGAAACTTTATGCAAAATTCTCCAAGTGTGAGTTTTGGCTCAGTTCAGTGGCTTTCTTGGGGAACGTGGTGTCCAGTGAGGGTATTCAAGTTGATCCGAAGAAGATAGAGGCGGTTCAGAGTTGGCCCAGACCGTCCTCAGCCATAGAGATTCGCAGCTTTCTTGGTTTGGCAGGCTATTATCGTCGGTTTATTCAGGGATTCTCATCTATCGCATCGCCTTTGACCAAGTTGACTCAGTAGGGTGCTTTATTTGTATGGTCGAACGAGTGTAAGGACAGCTTGCAGAAGCTCAAGACAGCCTTGACCACATCTCCAGTGTTGGTTTTGCCATCAGCTTCAGGTTCATATACCGTGTATTGTGATGCTTCAAGAGTTGGTATTGGTTGTATTTTGATGCAGGAAGGTAGAGTTATTGTTTATGCTTCCCGTCAGTAGAAGCCCTATGAGAAGAACTACCTCGTTCATGATTTGGAGTTGGCTGCCATAGTTCACGCGTTGAAGATTTGGAGGCATTACTTGTATGGTGTGTCTTATGAGGTGTTTACTGATCATAGTAGCCTCCAGGACTTGTTCAAATAGAAGGATCTCAATTTGAGGTAGCGGAGGTGGTTGTAGTTCCTTAGGGATTATGATATCACTATATTGTACCATCCGGGAAAGGCCAATGTGGTGGCCGATGCCTTGAGCCGAAAGACAGTGAGTATGGGGAGTTTGCATATATTCTAGTTGGGGAGAGACCTCTTGCATTTGATGTTCAAGCCTTGGCCGATCGGTTTGTGAGGTTAGATATTTCGGAGCCCAGTCGGGTATTGGCTTGTATGGTTTCTCGGTCTTCCTTGTATGATCGCATCAGAGAGCGCCAGTATGATGATCCGCATTTGCTTGTCCTTAAGGATAGAGTTCAACACGATGATGCTAGAGATATGACCATTGGTGATGATGGGGTGTTGAGGATGTAGGGCCAGATTTGTGTGCCTATTGTGGATGGGCTTCAGGAGTTGGTTCTGGAGGAGGCCCATAGCTCGCGTATTCCATTGATCCGGGTGCCACGAAGATGTATCAGGATTTGAGGCAGCACTATTGGTGGAGGAGAATTAAGAAAGACATTGTGGGATTTGTAGCTCGGTGTTTCAATTGTCAGCAGATGAAATATGAGCATCAAAGACCGGGTGGCTTGCTTCAGCGGATGGATATTCCAGAGTGGAAGTGGGAGAGGATCACTATGAACTTTGTAGTTGGACTTCCACAGACTTTGAAGAAGTTCGATGCTATTTGGGTGATTGTGGATCGGCTGACCAAGTCTGCGTACTTCATTCCTGTTTGTACTACCTATTCTTCAGAGTGGTTGGAAGAGATCTATATCTGAGAGATTGTTCGTTTGCATGGTGTCCCAGTTTCCATCATTTTAGATAGGGACACTCAGTTTACTTCGCAGTTTTGGAGGTCTGTGCAGTAAGAGTTGGGTACTTAGATTGAGTTGAGCACAACTTTTCACCCTCAGATGGACGGGCAGTCCGAGCGCACTATTTAGATATTGGAGGATATGTTGCGTGCTTGTGTCATCGATTTCGGAGGGTCATGGGATCAGTTTCTACCGCTTGTAGAGTTTTCTTATAACAACAACTACCAGTCGAGTATTCACATGGCTCCATATGAGGCCTTATACGGGAGGCGGTGTATATCTCCAATTGGTTGGTTCGAGCCGGGTGAGGCTAGGCTATTGGGGACAGACTTGGTGTAGTATGCTTTAGAAAAGGTGAAGGTGATTCAGGAGAGGCTTCATACAGCGTAGTCGAGGCAAAAGAGTTATGCTGACAGGAAGGTTCGAGATGTGTCCTACATGGTTGGTGAGAAGGTTCTGTTGAAAGTTTCGCCCATGAAGGGTGTTATGAGATTTTGGAAGAAAGGTAAATTGAGTCCTCGGTTCATTGGGCCTTTTGAGGTTCTTCGGAAGATTGTGAGGTGGCTTATGAACTTGCTTTGCCACCTAGCTTGTCGAGTGTGCATCCAGTATTTCATGTTTCTATGCTCCAAAAGTATATTGGGGATCCGTCTCATGTTTTGGATTTCAGCACGGTTTAGTTGGATGATGATTTGACTTATGATGTGGAGCCATTAGCTAGTTTGGGTCGTCAGGTTCGAAAGTTGAGGTCAAAGGATATAGCTTCAGTGAAAGTGTAGTGGAGAGGTCGGCCCGTGGAGGAGGCTACTTGGGCGATTGAGCGGGAGATATAGAACAGATATCCTCACCTGTTTGAGCCTTAGAGGCTTCAAGTATGTTTCTTGACTCGTTCGAGGACGAAAATTTGTTTAAGTTGGGGAGGATGTGATGACTCGGCCAGTCATCTCATGAGTTACCACTCCGTTTCCCCCATTTCTGCTTCTTATTGCTTTGTATAATGGTTCTATATGTGATTGGGTTGATTGGTTAGGGTTCGGAAAGGAATTGGTAAGGTTTGAGACACTTAGTCTCTTTTAAGGAAGGTTAAGTTGGAAAAGTCAACCGGATGTTGACTTATGTATTAGAGGGCTCGTATGTGAGTCCAATGGTTCGGTTAGCTTCGGGAGGTGATTTGGGACTTAGGAGCGTGATCAGAACGAGTCTTGGAGGTCTGGAGTAGATTTAGGCTTGAATTGGCGAAAGTGGATTTTTGGCGAATTTCCAGTTGGTAGGTGAGATTTTGATATAGGGGTCGGAATGGAATTCTGAGAGTTGCAGTAGTTCTGCTGTGTAATTTGGGATGTGTGTGCAAAATTTCAGGTTATTCGGGCGTGGTTTGGTTGGGTTTTGATAAAAAATGGAATTCAGAAGATTTTGAAAACTTAGGCTTGAATCCGATGTGTTTTGATTGATTTGATGTTGTTTGAGGTGTTTGGAAGATTGGTACAAGTTTTAATAAGGTTTTGGAATATGTTGGTGCCTTTGGTTGAGGTCCCGGGGACCTCAAATGAGTTTCGGAGGGTTGAACAGATCATTTTAAGTTAAAGAAAAGTTGCAGATTTTGGCTTTAGCTGTTGCAGGTATTTTGTTCTTCGCGTTCGCGAAGGGTCAGGAAGGGAGGCGTCAGGTTTGGCCTTTGCGTTCGCGAAGGGGAGTCCCGTGTTCGCGAGAAGCCTAGCCGCGTTCGCGAAGGTTGGTGAATCTGAGGCATCGCGTTCGCGATGGTGAGATCGCGTTCCCGAAAAAGAGTTTTGGTCAATAGAATTTTTGTGCTTCGCAAACACGAGGCTTTGACCGCGTTCGCGAAGAAGGATTTCAGGCCTGGGCAGAAGGTTTAAATTGTCGTCTTGTCCGCGAATTTGGGGTTTATTTCTTCTATTGTTGGTCGTTTTTGGAGCTTTTTAAAGGGGATTGAAGAGGGATTCAAGAGGAATCACTTAGTGGTAAGAATTTTGGACTTAAAACTCGATTCTATTGTGAAATCTACCTAATAAATCATGGAATCTAAGCCAAATATTGAGGAATTAGGGCTTGAGATTAAGAGACTTTAAAATGAGAATTTGAAGGGTCATTTGGACTCCGATTTTAGTGTTCTTGGTATGTATGGACTCGTGGGGACATATGGAATCTATTGATGTAAAAATTATCGAATTCCGAGATGTAGGTCCGGGGGTCGGGTTTTGGTAATTTTGGGATTTATGTTGTAAACTGATTATTTTTGCTTGGGCTTTATTCCTTTAGCATATTTTGATGTCCTCGTTCTGATTTTGGATAGATTTGACGCGAGTGGAGTCTGATTCGAGGGGCAAAGGCGTCGCGAGCTAGAGATTTGACTGGATTGAGGTGAGTAATGATTTTAAATGATGTTCTGAGGGTATGAAACTCCGGATTGCACATCGTTGTGTTATATTGAAGTGACGCACGCTAGATGACGAGTGTGGGGTCGTGCACTATTGGGGATTGTGACTTAGTCCATCCCGAATGACTATTTTACCGTGTATTTGACTGAAATCTATCTGTTATCATCATTATTTTGGTTGAATGCCATATTTGGGCTTCGTCCCAACTATTTGAACCCTTAGGGGACTTTTATTGATATTTTCTCACTTTTTTGACTTTATACCTGAACTCAGTCATGTTATATTTCACTGTTTTCATGCTCAGCCATGTTTATTCTGTTTTAACACTTAAATGATTTTTTAAATGATATTTTGGGCTGAGAATCATGTTTTACTATTGCCCGAGTTGCTTGTGGGATTTTGACTGAGTAAGGCTGAGGGCCTATGTTGTAAGGAAATATTTGATATTGATCATGAGGCCGAGGGCCTGAGATATGTACGCCACGAGGTGGCTTAATTGATATGAGGCCGAGAGCCTAGTGATGATGCTGTTGATACCCAATTTTTCTCTATGTATTTTTATATACAAAATACTTTCAAAATAGCATGTACATACATATATAAGCATGCCCAAGAGTTTTGGGATTTTTTCTTAATTTTTTAAGATTTTAAAATCAATTTATTATCTATTTTTAGCAGTACAAAATCCAATAATTATTCCCAAGATTATCATTTTGGTGAATAACTTATTTCATTCTCATACTTACACCAAAATAAAATGAAGGTGATTTTTTTTTATATTTTTTACAAATCTATTTGGTATTTTAAGCTAAATTGCATGTAATTGCAATTATAGCCTATTTCACGATTAATAGCATTTTATAATTATAAAATTATTTTCAGTATTTTTAAATTAATATTTATATAGTATTTATTGGCTAATTGTTTTTAATTTACTTTTAAAATTATTATTACTATTTTTATAAAATAAAAAGAGAAAATAGGCTATTTAACACTTAGCTCATTTCTATTTCAATTACAGCCCTTTCACCTTTCAATTTTGGCCCTCAATTTGACCCAATTCTGCCCCCAAATTAAACTAGCCCAACCCTCAAATTACCCGACCACTGACCCGATTAAAAAAACCCACCCGGCTCCCCTTTGATCCAGGCCGTTGATCATTTTGATCAACGACCGTAATTCACTCTTTCTTTTTTAATTCCCAAACCCCCTTGACCTAATTTATTTCACCTGAGACACCGCCTTTGAAACCCTTTGTCTCTCAAATCCTCTCGAGCCTCTCCGAAACCCTAATCATCTCCCACTTTATCTCACCATGTTTCCAACGGAATCCATGGCGTCTCCGGCCACGGATGGGCTGTACTCATCCTTTCTCACCATCAAACCTAAACTATTCAAGGTTTTGAAGCCCGACTTCAATGGCTCTCTTCAGATCCTTCTCAGATTTGTAGATCTATGGCTTCTCCGGCCATTACCCCGTCATGTTCAAGCAATATGAGTCTTTTCGACTCAGGATCTGACTTTCCTCAAGACTTTTCTCATTTTTAGGGTTTTCTTTGAAACCCTAAGCTGTTCGAGGTTCTTTACTTGCTTATTTTCTTAGATCTGAAAAATGTCTGTGTTCTATTGAACTTTTTAAAGGTTTTCCCCAAATTCTCTTTTCAAAATCGTTTAATTTTGATTTAGGGTTCTGAAAGGTTTTTCAAAAGCATCTTTCTGATACTTTTTGTTCTTTCTTTATGTGTGTTTGTCTGTGTTATGCTTGTATGACTTCTTTTACTACGCATGTACTATTCTTCTACTTCCTTTTTCTACTATACACGTTACTCCTGTACTCACATGTTAATCCGTGTTATGTTTTCCTTACTCTTCTACTATATGTGTTTATTGTGAGTTCTTTGATGTTGTTGGCTTTACTGGACTATGTTTGTTTTCTTACTAAGCATGATTCATCTGTTTTTGCCTAAGTTTGTATCACTTTTTCTTCTGAACTTGTTTAAGTTCTGAGTTTTTCTCAAAATGTGTTCTCCATGCTCTTAACTATGTATCGTGTTTGTTTGTTTCTCATAAGTCTTTGGAAAAGACTTCTGAGCCTCTATCGAGTGGCTTGCCTTCTCATCTCTATTGTCTGATTCAACTTCAAACCCCAGTATTTAGGGTTTCCTTAGGCAATTTTGATTTTTGTGTTTGAATTAGGGTTCCACTTTGGGACCCTGGACTCTCAGACTCATTGTGAGTCTACAAACGGGACTTGCAGCCTTTCTTGCTTATGATTCTGAACCTCTCTTTGATTAAACTCTCTTCTAAATAAACTTCTTGATTCACATATTTGTGTGCTTTTATATATGAGAACTCTTCTTTCAAAAGGTCTTTACCAACTAATTGATTGATTTCAAATTCCTTTTAATAAGTCCTGACTGATTGTTACTGATTTCCTTTAATTGAACCCTCTTTACCTATTCCTGACTTGGTTCATTCGAACTAAGCCTGTAATGTTGATTTTACTAGCTGTCTGATTGATTCTTTTTCCTTTTTCTTTACCAACCAAGTACCAATGGATTTTTGCCTTAAATAAACTCTATGTATTTACCCTTTTTATGCTACTGTGAAAAGATTTTAATCAAATTTCTTTCCTTAATTGTATTCTACCCATTTGAAATCAAATCCCTTAACTGAAGGGAGATCATATGAGACTGATTTCAAAGTTATTTCCTTACCTTTCTTACTCGTTTTCTGCACTACTTTTACTTGTTTGTTTTCCCTGAAACTGGTATGTTCTAATTTAGCTTTCCTGCCTCACCCCTATGTGTTTATTTACAGTTTTCTGCAATCCTGTTTACTTTATTATTCATGATTAATGTTAACTATGTATGTTCTTTCCTTGCATCTGTTTTTTGTTATGAATCCCTACCCCTATTCCCTTCTATGTGTTTGAGTTAAGGTTCATAGCCTGGCAGTATCCAAATTACTACCCAGGTCCAAACCTGATCCTTAATAGATCCTAACTCCTAAGATTTGGCTAACAGGCGGTCAGGGATGTGCCAGTATTCCCAATTGCTGGGCATGACCACCAGCCTGCCATGGCTTTCCCTGATCCCCCCTATGCACTTACACTTACTCTTAGACTCTTAAGTTCTGTCCCCTCTTATGAGCCTTGCTTTGGGTCCTTGAGTTCCTTCTGAACTTGGACATCTGAGGGCTGGCCCTTCCACACTGCACTATGATCTTAATTCTGCAATGTGTTTGGGGTGTAAGCATTGCCCGGAGCCCCTTTGAGACTCTTAGGAACTTTGACACATCCCAAGTATGAGAAAGGCTTTTGGAAATCCGATCCTGGAAGTTGGTTTATCTTATATTGTTAATCTTTGAGTCTGAATTAGGCTGTTTGGTTGTAGCTGGAACTACTGATGTAAATTTTTACCTTTTTTTGAGTCATTCGGGTCTGTAATAATTTGTAATAACTATTGGGGATGACTAGTGGAAAGGGATGGGATGAATGTGTGAAAAGGGGTAGATAACTTGCCTATAGGATTTTCTGATTCCCGCATTCACATAAATAACATGCATATAGGTTACTTATAAATTTCTGCATCTTAGAAATTATGCCTATAAGTTCTGCATTTCTGCATATATAAATCCTGTATCTAGGTTTCTGTATTTCTGCATATAGAAATCCTGTATCTAGGTTTCTGCATTTCTGCATATAGAAATCTTGTCTCTAAGTTTCTGCATATAGAAATCATGATCATAAGTTTTCTGCACTTCTGCATATACATGTTATTAGGAAAACAATCATATGTTTAATAATAATCAACTTCATTCTAGATATCATGCCTATAGGACTCTTGCATTTTTGCAATCGTTTAAAAACCAATAACGCTTAGAAATCATGCCTATATGAGTAATCAATTGAATCAGTTTTGCTATTCCATCTCTGAGTTTAAAATCAGTAATAATATCGTTTACAATCTACAGAACTCTTGTTTATAAAACCAGTAATCCTTTCTTTAAAATCAGTATTGTTAGATGTCATGCCTATAGGTTTCACATAGGCAAACCATTAGGTGATTAAGTAACTGTGTTAGTTTTGATAAACTTCAACCAGACAAGGCTAATTCAGACTCCTCATCTGAGAAATATGTGATAAATCAGCCTGTCCTAACGCTTTAATTCATACCATAACCAGTATTTGAAGTCATGCTATATATTTTATCCTCTGAGTGAGGAGGCTTGTTTGAGCCTTAGCTGCTATTTATTTTTCCCCTAATTGCTTATGTGTTTTATTTATCGCCTAGACTTTTTATCCTTTTAAAACTCTGAAAAGCTCCAACTCCCTCCCCTTTAGAAATAGTAGTCTCAAATGCCTCCGGAACTGATAGGATTAGGACGGGTAATAGCATGCAATAAGAAGCGATACTATTCCACGCTTTAATACCTCAACGGGGTGGGAAGGGTAGATATGGATATGATGACTGGTGCGCTAATACCACGTATAGCCCCTCTTTTGAGGAGTGATTACTGGGTATTGCATTGATGTGATCCATATTACTTGTAAACCTAGGACCCCTTTCCTTTATTTGTTTATTTTATTCTTAAATTATTTCTTTAAAATTTCTGCTTTCTTTACTTTCGTCAAACTCCCAACTTGCTCGCAATATTATGTGAAACCCCCCTCTACTTGAGACTTCTATTTGCTTACTTGTTATGCAAAGTCACAATTGTAACATGGCCGAGAACCACATTAGTGGATCTTGGGGGGGTTCCTAACACCTTCCCCTCGAGATAATTTTTAGCCCTTACCCGAACTCTGGTTCCAACTCGAACTCTTCTTTAGTGTCCTAATGCACTTTAATCATTAGGTGACGACTCTTCAACCCAAAAAACCCAATTCCCAAGAGGGAACGAGTTGTCCTTCCAAATGTCATTAACCCGATTTTGCCTTAGAAAAAGGGGGCGCGACAACATGGCGACTCTTCTGGGGACTTCTTTAGGCTTTTACCATCTCATGTTACTTGTGACTTCACTTCTTCTTTATTACCTTTATTTAATGTCTTTACCTCTTTTCTGCTATGAAACTGACTTGGCTCTTTGTTTCTTTTCTTTAATGCTTTCTTTTACCGCTTTCCTTCAATGCCGTTGTAATTATGAGGAATTATTGTAATCATTACTTTATGAACGTGCAAATACGTGACAACTTGTTTCATTCTTGTAATTGCATATTCAACATCATATTCCACTCGTGCCAAACAAAATACCATAGCAACGCTTATACTGAGTGGTTGCACCCTTCCAATATTATCACCCCTTAAATTTGGTAAAGGCGTATTTGCGGTAAAATCAGTCAATCAACGGTGCAGTCGATGGTTTCGTGCCTTTCCCTCTTGAGTTGTCCACTCAAGGGTACCGGTCTAATACCCATAGAAACCTTACTCTGTTCAATTGTGCATGCATCACTGTCAAACCTAGTCGAGTCAGTTATGTTGTCCGCATAATGACTCTTTAAGATAGCCTTGTCCAAAGTCCACTGGGTTTCCTTGAAACCCAAACGGACGCTACCATGTCTGTGCATTTATTTGGAGAACTAAATGCTGCTCATGCTAATTGTTGATATTTAATAGCCGAATCTGTCAGAAGTATGGCCTCACCCTTTTGTTTTGCAGAAATGAATGACAAAGTTCCCGACTTTGGTATGGTCAACATACCCTCACTCTTGCTGACCTAGTGGAGAAACCTCCCATCAAGTAACCAAATCAACGAATGGAAAGAGAGAGTCACCAGAGCTAGTGAGAAGCTGGAATATCTGGAATACAGTCTGCTGGAGTTGGAAGGGAAAGTGAGGAAAAGAGTCACTGACTGTCGAAACGCTGAGGAAGGCAAAGGAGAACGCCTGGCGAAGGCATTTTTACTAGAAAATCTGCGCGAGCTGGAGGATTTGATCAACGAAAACATTCAACCTGAAGAAGGTCCTTCTGGGACCAAGTAGTGAGGAGTCTTTTCTTTTGCTTTAAGAATGTAATAAGGCTAATGACCATTAGTGACATTTTATTTTCTACTACTTTTAATGTCGTTTTGGGATTCGTCTTATTTTTATCAATAAAATGAGGCATTTAGCATTATAGGTTCTCCAAATCAACTTGTCTCTAGGCCTACCTCGGGCATAACGAGGCTCCCAAATTAGGACACGAATTATATTCTCGCACTATATGTTTAAATATCACAACTTCTTTTTCTTACAACCCGCACTAACTTGCTACCTTTTTTTTTATTTTTTTTGTTTTATTCCCCTCCCCAAAGGTTAGTTCGTGCACTCTGGCATCGTCATCATACTACACAAGATCTAAGGGCCCTCCACCTCCTCCTCCTCCGAATCCTATCAGAAACAAGAACAAGGGAAAAATGGAAGATTTGAGCAACATCAGAAAAGAGAACTCAGTTGAAAGGGGTAGCAAGGCTGAACAAAGCACCATGCATTATCTTTATTTTTCCCTAGTTGACTTTCTTTCCACATTTTTAATATTGAAATAAGAGCTCCAATGTTCAAAACAATTATGAAATTTATCAAAGCATTTCAGTTTCTTATAAATCTTGCTCTTATTACTTTTTATCGTTTACTTTATTTACACATCATTACTATTACTTATCTTGATGAACCGACGATTGTGACATGCAACGAGACAACGCAACAAATGAATATAGACTCAGAAAAAGATGCTATACTAGAAAAGGTTGTTAAAGAGGTTGAGGATTTTGAGAATAGACCTTAATCCAACTTGGACGAAACTGAGATTGTCAACCTGGGAGATGCAGAAAATGTCAAAGAAATGTGCATCAATGTTCATCTGTCACCATCAGAAAAGAAAGAGTACACAGAATTTCTAAGGGAATATGAGGACATATTCGCCTGGTCTTATGATAACATGACTGGTCTCAGTACATCTATTGTAGCTCATAAACTGCCAACCGATACGACATGTCCACCAGTAAAACAAAAGCTCAGGAAGTTCAAACCTAACATGAGTTTGAAAATCAAGGAAGAAGTCACCAGACAAGTCAAAGCCAAGGTTCTCAGGGTAGTAGAGTATCCAACATGATTAGCCAATACTGTGCCAGTGCCGAAGAAGGACGGGAAGGTTAGAGTCTGTGTCGACTACCGGGATCTCAACCGGGCCAGTTCGAAAGACGACTTCCCCTTGCCGAACATACACATTCTAATTGACAACTGCGCCAAGATGGATGAGTAAGACATGAAGAAAACGACTTTCATTACGTCGTGAGGGGATGTATTGTTATAAGATGATGCCGTTTGGGTTAAAGAATGCTGGGGCTACCTAAATGAGGGCGACTACTATTTTCCATGACATGATACACAAAGAGATCCAGGTGTATGTAGACGACATCATCATCAAATCCAAGAGAGCCACTGACTACATGGAAGATCTGAGGAAGTTCTTCAACAGACTAAGAAGGTACAACTTGAAGCTGAATCCCGCCAAGTGTGCATTCGGGGTTCCTGCCGAAAAACTACTTGGGTTCATTGTGAGTCGCTGAGTAATAGAACTAGATCGGTCAAAGGTCAAAGCCATCCAAGAATTGCCACCACCGAAGAACAAGAAAGAGGTTATGAGTTTCTTGGGAAGACTTAACTACATCAACCGGTTCATAGCTCAATCCACCGTCATTTGTGAGCCAATCTTTAAGATGTTGAAGAAGGACGCCGCTACCAAATGGACTGATGATTGTTAGAAAGCCTTTGACAGAATCAAGGAATACCTGTCAACGCCGCCAGTTTTGGTCCCGCCCGAGCTGGGTAGACCTCTATTACTCTACCTTGCAGTATTGGATGGAGTTATCGGTTGTGTTCTGGGGCAGCATGATGAAACATGAAGAAAGGAGCAGGCCATCTATTATCTCAGCAAGAAGTTAACCCCGTACGAGGCCCGGTATTCTCTATTGGAATGCACTTGTTGTGCTCTGACTTGGGTAGCTCAGAAGTTGAGGCACTATTTCTATGCCTATACTACTTATCTCACATCAAGAATGGATCCTTTGAAGTACATCTTTCAAAAGCCCATGCCCACTGGCAAGCTAGCCAAGTGGCAAATCCTGCTAAGTGAATTCGACATTGTTTAAGTGACTCAGAAGGCAATAAAAGGACAAGCACTAGTAGATCATCTTGCTGAAAATCCCGTGGATGGAGAATACAAGCCTCTAAAGATGTATTTTCCTGATGAAAATGTATCTTTCATAGGGGAAGATATTGCAAAATCCTATGATGGTTGGAGAATGTTTTTCGACGGAGCAACAAACTTCAAAGGAGTTGGCATAGGGGTGGTCCTAGTATCAGAAACTGGCCAGCATTATCCGGTGTCTGCCAAGCTTAGGTTCCCGTGCACCAACAACATGGCCGAGTACGAAGCCTGCATCTTAGGGCTCAAGCTGGCCATTGACATGAACATTCAGGAATTGCTAGTGATCAGAGATTGAGACCTGCTTATACATCAGGTCCGAGAAGAATGGGCAACCAAGAACTCCAAGATACTCCCTTATCTACATCATATACAGGAGTTGAGGAAGAGGTTCACAAAGACAGAGTTCCAACATATTCCCAGAGTTCAGAATGAGTTTGCCGATGCATTGGCTACCCTATCATCCATGATACAACACCCAGACAAGAATTTCATTGATCATTTCCGATAAAGATCTATGATTAGCCAGCTTACTATGCTCATGTAGAAGAAGAAGCAGACAGAAAACCTTAGTTTCATGATATCAAGGAATATTTGACGAAGGGAGAATATCCAAAACTCGCAAATCCTTCTTAGAAGCGCACACTTCAGAGATTATCTACCAACTTCTTTCATAGCGGAGGAATCCTGTATAGGAGGACTCCTGATTTGGGTTTACTAAGGTGTGTCAACGCAAAGGAAGCATCCAAGCTATTGGAGGAAATTCATGCAGGGACCTGCGGTCCACATATGAACGGCTTTGTCTTAGACAAGAAAATACTCCGAGCTGGTTATTTTTGGATGACTATGGAAACGGACTGCATGCAGTATGTCCAAAAATGCCATCGCTGTCAGATACATGCAGACATGATAAAGGTGCCTCCAAACGAGCTTACTGCAACAAGCTCGCCATGACCATTCTCCACTTGGGGAATAGACGTTATCGGACCTATCGAGCCTGCCACATCAAATGGGCACAGGTTCATTCTAGTGGCAATTGATTATTTCACCAAATGGGTTGAAGCAGCATCGTATAAAGCAGTGACTAAGAAAGTGGTAGCAGATTTTGTCCGCGACCGTATTGTTTGTCGGTTCGGAATTCCAGGGTCAATCATCACTGATAATGGTTCCAATCTCAATAGCAACCTGATGAAAGCCATGTGTGAAACCTTCAAGATCAAATACAAGAATTCTACAGCTTACAGACCTTAGATGAATGGAGCTGTAGAAGCCACCAATAAGAATATCAAGAAGATACTAAGGAAAATAATAGAGAAGCATAAGCAGTGGCATGAGAAGTTATCATTTGCTTTATTGGGATACCGCACCACAGTTCACACATCAACCGGGGCAACTCCCTATGTGTTGGTTTATGGTACAGAAGCAGTCATTCCTGCCGAGGTAGAAATTCCCTCCTTGAGAATCATATAGGAAGCAGAACTTGATGATGCAGAATGGGTAAGGAGTCGCTACGAGCAGTTAGCTCTTATAGATGGGAAAATAATGAATGCAGTTTGCCATGGTCAACTTTATCAGAACAGAATGTCCAGAGCCTTCAACAAAAGAGTCAAGCCGATACAGTTTACACCGGGGCAGCTGGTGTTAAAGAAGATTTTCCCGCATCAAGATGAATCCAAAGGGAAGTTCTCTCCCAACTGGAAGGGTCCATACATGGTTCACCGGGTTCTAACCGAAGGAGCCCTCATACTTGCAGAAATGGACGGTGAAGTTTGGCCGAAGCCGTTCAATTCAGATGTAGTGAAGCGATACTATGTGTAACTCTTACGATTTCCTGTATGATGTAATTTGAACTACGCCTGACCTTATTCCCGTTTAAGAAGGGATACGTAGGCAGCCCTATGGGTTCGGTCACAATTCAATAAAATTTTCATTTCTCCCCGCTATTGGAAATTGGGGCAGAATTTTGAGGAGGACCCTCAAAATTCCAAAGTTGATTTCAGCCATTTATCGCACGCAGCTGTCAAAAGCACCAGCCCAGTAAACTGGGGCAAAATTTTAAGGAGGAACCTCAAATTTTCGGAGCGAGAGAGGTTGCAATGTTTTGAACTGCGTCGCATTCGTCGGTTCATCTAAAGAAACCTATTTTAAATTATGTATTTATGTTACATTTTTTCTGAATCATGCATGTCTAGTATCAAAATTGCTTTGTTTAGCAACGCTACCCCAACGATACACAACGCCAAGAAGGACAAGCGAAGCTCATAGGGAAACGAACTAACCTTCCCCCCTTTACAAAACTCACGATTTTTCTTTGGATGCAGGCACTCAAGTCATAAAATCATCAGATATATCTATACACTTATACTTCCCGGGAATACAACTCTCGGAATCATCACCTATTTATAGTTGCTATCCGTACACGACATCCACAGCAGCCACAATATAGCAATCAGCTATCAGCTATCATCTATCAGCTAAGAGATTTCATTACTATTCGCCTTTTATTTTCTGCATTGCATAAGGCTACCTTTATGCCTTCCAAGATTAAGCTCTACCTCCATCTGCATCTTCTGCATTGCATAAGGCTACCTTTCTGCCTTCCGAGACTAAGCTCTGTCTCCATCTACATTTTCTGCATTACATAAGGCTACTTTTCTGCCTTTCGAGGTTAAGCTCTACCTCCATCTGCATCTCCTGCATTGCATAAGGCTACCTTTCTGTCTTCCGAGGTTAAGCTCTACCTCCATCTACATGGCTGAAATACCACCACCTTATTTCTCTTGCATGCCTGAAATATCGCCACTCTATTTCTTTTGCATGGCTGAAATACCGCCACCTTATTTCTCTTACATAGCTGAAATATTGCCACTCTATTTCTCTTACATGACTGAAATACCGCCATCTTATTTATCTTGCATGGCTGAAATACTTCCACCCTTTATTTATGTCTTGCATCGGCTGAAAGATCGCCACCTTCTGCATTTTCATGGGCTGAAAGATTGCCAAATTGTCCAAAGGCGTCATTGTTCGGAGGCACCATTTTCATAGCCCGAGAACGCCATGCCATGGCCTGAGGACCCATTTTATCTTTTGCATATCATTATTCAAAGGCATCATAGTTTAGAGGCATCATCCTCATAGCCCGATAATATTATATCATAGCCTGGGAATCCTTTATCATACCTTCATGGCCTAGGACATCATGGTCCGAGGACGTCATCCTAACTGTCCAAAGATAGCATTCACGGTCCAACGGGAACTTGCATCACATTTAAATTTATGCACAATATATATATGATGGTATTGTTCATTCTCAGGTACAACGGCCAACAACGACCGTCTCAGCAGGAGCAATCCCGCCCCAGTTCCCGCAGCCTATCAGACTCTGACCATCCCTTCTCAACCTGAACATCGCGTCTGCTTTTCGAAAATCTCCATTGGCATACTCCGCCGATGGATCCCGAACTACATATGGCCTGATTCCTGTAATACCAGGGATATGTAGGTAGCTCAGAAACCAGAGCTTGATCAAAACTCTTCAAAATCGTTTCATTCGGTCAAAATTGGCCATCATATCTTTACCCGACAACTCTTTCATCCTTCCGGGGTAAAGAGGGGCAGCTGTTGATACCTAATTTTTCCCTATGTATTTTTATATACAAAATACTTTCAAAATAGCATGTACATACATATATAAGCATGCCCAATAGTGTTGGTATATTTTCCTAATTTTTTAAGACTTTAAAATCAATTTATTGTCTATTTTTAGTAGTACAAAATCCAATAATTATTCCCAAGATTATCATTTTGGTGAATAACTTATTTTATTCTCATATTTACACCAAAATATAATTAAGGTGATTTTTGTATATTTTTTACAAATCTATTTGGTATTTTTAAGCTAAATTGCATGTAATTGCAATTATAACTTATTTCACGATTAGTAGCATTTTATAATTATAAAATTATTTCAGTATTTTTAAATTGGTATTTATATAGTATTTGTTGGCTCAGTGTTTTTAATTTACTTTTAAAATTATTATTACTATTTTTTTAAAATAAAAAGGGAAAATAGGCTATTTAACACTTAGCCCATTTCTATTTCAATTACAGCCCTTTCACCTTTCAATTTTGGCCCTCAATTTGACCCAATTCCGCCCCCAAATTAAATCAGCCCAATCCTCAAATTACCCAACCCCTGACCCGATTAAAAAAACCCACCTGGCTCCCCTTTGATCCAGGTCGTTGATCATTTTGATTAACGGCCGTAATTCACCCTTTCCTTTTTAATTCCCAAACCCCCTTGACCTAATTCATTTCACCTGAGACGCCACCTTTGAACCCCTTCGTCTCTCAAATCCTCTCGAGCCTCTCTGAAATCCTAATCGTCTCCCACCTTATCTCACCATGTTTCCACCGGAATCCATGGCGTCTCCGGCCACGGATGGTCTGTACTCATCCTTTCTCACCATCAGGCCTAAACTATTCAAGGTTTTGAAGCCCGACTTCAATGGCTCTCTTCAGATCCTTCTCAGATCTGTAGATCTATGGCTTCTCCGGCCATTACCCCGGCATGTTCAAGCAATATGAGTCTTTTCGACTCAGGATCTAACTTTCCTCAAGACCTTTGTCATTTCTAGGGTTTTCTCTGAAACCCTAAGCTGTCCGAGGTTCTTTACTTGCTTAATTTTCTTAGATCTGGAAAATGTCTGTGTTCTATTGAACTTTTAAAGGTTTTCCCCAAATTCTCTTTTCAAAATCGTTTAATTTCGATTTAGGGTTCTGAAAGGTTTTTCAAAAGCATCTTTTTGATTCCTTTTGTTCTTTCTTTATATGTGTTTGTCTGTGTTATGCTCGTATGACTTCTTTTACTACGCATGTATTGTTCTTTTACTTCCTTTTTCTAATATACATGTTACTCTTGTACTCACATGTTAATCTGTGTTATGTTTTCCTTACTCTTCTACAATATGTGTTTACGATGAGTTCTTTGATGTTGTTGGCTTTACTGGACTATGTTTGTGTTCTTACTAAGCATGATTCATCTGTTTTTGCCTAAGTATGTATCATTTTTTCTTCTGAACTTGTTTAAGTTCTGAATTTTTCTCAAAACGTGTTCTCCAGGCTCTTAACTGTGTATCGTGTCTGTTTGTTTCTCATAAGTCTTTGGAAAAGACTTCTGAGCCTCTATCAAGTGGCTTACCTTCTCATCTCTATTGCTTGATTCATCTTGAAACCCCAGTATTTAGGGTTTCCTATGGCAATTTTGATTTTTGTGTTTGAATTAGGGTTCCACTTTGGGACCCTGGACTCTCAGACTCATTGTGAGTCTACAAACGGGACTTGCAGCCTTTCTTGCTTATGATTTTGAAACTCTCTTTCATTAAACTCTCTTCTAAATAAACTTTTTGATTCACATGTTTGTGTTCTTTTATATATTAGAACCCTTCTTTCAAAATGTCTTTACAAACTAATTGATTGATTTCGAATTCCTTTTAATAAGTCCTGACTGATTGTTACTGATTTCCTTTAATTGAACCCTCTTTACCTATTCCTGACTTGGTTCATTCGAACTAAGCCTGTAATGTTGATTTTACTGGTTGTCTGATTGATTCCCTTTCCTTTTTCTTTACAAACCAAGTACCAATGGACTTTTGCCTTAAATAAACTCTATGTATTTACCCTTTTTATGCTACTGTGAAAAGATTTTAATCAAATTTCTTTCCTCAATTGTATTCTACCCATTTGAAATCAAATCCCTTAACTGAAGGGAGATCATATGAGACTAATTTCAAAGTTATTTCCTTACCTTTCTTACTCGTTTTCTGCACTATAAAAGGGACTACCCTTCTGCACTTTTGACACCACTTCGAGTTCAATACCTCGAACTTTTAGATCAATACTTTCAACTTACTTACACACTTTATTGCTTTGAGTTCAATACTCTTACAACATTCTACTCTTTTCTGGGATCTTTTGGAACTTTTGCTTGCAACTTGGCTTTTTCAAGACTACTTTTACTTGTTTGTTTTCCCTGAAACTGGTAAGTTCTAATTTAGCTTTCCTGCCTCACCCCTATATGTTTATTTACAGTTTTCTGCAATCCTGTTTACTTTGTTGTTCATGATTAATGTTAACTATGTGTGTTCTTTCCTTGTATCTATTTTCTATTATGAATCCCTACCCCTATTCCCTTCTATGTGTTTGAGTTAAGGTTCATGGCCTGAAAGTATCCAAATTACTACCTAGGTCCAAACCTGATACTCAATGGATCCTAACTCCTAAAATTTGGCTAACATGCTGGTCAGGGATGTGCCAGCATTCCCAATTGTTGGGCATGACCACCAGTCTGCCATGACTTTCCGTGATCCCCCCCTATGCACTTACACTTACTTTTAGACTCTTAAGTTCTGCCCCCCTCTTATGAGCCTTGCTTTGGGACCTTGAGTTCCTTCTGAACTTGGACATCTGAGGGCTGGCCCTTCCACACTGCACTATGATCTTAATTCTGCAATGTGTTTGGGGTGTAAGCACTGCCCGGAGCCCCTTTGAGACTCTTAGGAAATTTGACACATCCCAAGTATGAGAAAGGCTTTTGGAAATCCGATCCTGAAAGTTAGTTTATCTCATATTGTTGGACTTTGAGTCTGAATTAGGCTGTTTGGTTGTAGCTGGAACTTCTGATGTAAATTTTTACCTTTTTTTGAGTCATTCGGGTCTGTAATAATTTGTAATAACTATTGGGGATGGCTAGTGGAAAGGGATGGGATGAATATGTGCAAAAGGGTAGATAACTTGCCTATAGGATTTTCTGATTCTTGTATTCACATAAATAGCATGCCTATAGGTTACTTATAAATTTCTGCATCTTAGAAATTATGCCTATAAGTTTTGCATTTCTGCATATAGAAATCCTGTATCTAGGTTTATGCATTTCTGCATATAGAAATCCTGTATCTAGGTTTCTGTATTTCTGCATATAGAAATCCTGTATTTAGGTTTCTGCATTTCTGCATATAGAAATCCTGTCTCTAAGTTTCTGCATTTCTGTATATAAAAATCATGATCATAAGTTTTCTGCATATAGAAATCCTGCATCTAGGTTTATGCATTTCTGCATATAGAAATCCTGTATCTAGGTTTCTGTATTTCTGCATATAGAAATCCTGTATTTAGGTTTCTGCACTTCTGCATATACATGTCATTAGGCAAACAATCATAGGTTTAATAATAATCAACTTCATTCTATATATCATGCCTATAGGACTCTTGTATTTTTGTAATCGTTTAAAAACCAATAACGCTTAGAAATCATGCCTATAGGAGTAATCAATTGAATCAGTTTCGCTATTCCATCTCTGTGTTTAAAATCAGTAGTAATATCGTTTACAATCTGCAGAACTCTTATTTATAAAACCAGTAATCCTTTCTTTAAAATCAGTATTGTTAGATGTCATGCCTATAGGTCTCACCTAGGCAAACCATTAGGTGATTAAGTCACTGTGTCAGTTTTGATAAACTTCAACCAGACAAGGCTAATTCGGACTCCTCATCTAAGAAATATGTGATAAATCAGCCTGTCCTAACGCTTTAATTCAGACCATAACCAGTATTTGAAGTCATGCTATATATTTGCTCCTCTGAGTGAGGAGGCTTATTTGAGCCTTAACTGCTATTTGTTTTTCCCCTAATTGCTTATGTGTTTTGTTTGTCGCCTAGACTTTTTATCCTTTTAAAACTCTAAAAAGCCCAACTGCCCCCCCCTTTAGGATTAGTAGTCTCAAATGCCTCCGGGACTGATAGGATTGGGATGGGTAATAGCATGCAATAAGAAACGATACTATTCCACGCTTTAATACCTCAACGGGGTGGGAAGGGTAGATATGGATATAATGACCGGTGCGCTAATACCACATGCAGCCCCTCTTTTGAGGAGTGATTACCGGGTATTGCATTGATGTGATCCATATTATTTGTAAACCTAGGACCCCCTTTCCTTTATTTGTTTATTTTATTCTCAAACTATTTCTTTAAAATTTCTGCTTTCTTTACTTTCGTCAAACTCTCAACTTGCTCGCAATATTATGTGAAAGCCCCCCTCTACTTGAGACTTCTATTTGCTTACTTGTTATTCAAAGTCACAATTGTAACATAGCCAGGAACCACACAAGTGGATCTTGGGGGGTGCCTAATACCTTCCCCTCGAGATAATTTCTAGCCCTTACCCGAACTCTGGTTTTCAAACTTGAACTCTTCTTTAGTGTCCTAATGCACTTTAATCATTAGGTGGAGACTCTTCAACCAAAAAAACCCAATTCCCAAGAGGGAACGAGTTGTCCTCCCAAATGTCATGAACCCGATTTCGCCTTAGAAAAAGGGGGTGCGACAGATGCCATAAGATAGCTTGATATTGTTCTTGGACCGTAAGGGGCCCCTCCAGGAGTCTGCACACCCCAGTGAGCGCAGGTACCCATCGTGATGTGAGATATAGCCTGAGGAGCTGGTATTGTTCTGAGATATTGCCCGAGGGACGGATTTGTTGATACTCTGCCCGAGGGGCGAACCTTTGTGTGTTTGTTTTCTTAATTTCTTGTCCTTTACCTATTTAAATGTTCAAAAAGGTTTTCATGAAGTTTAATTGTGCTAAATGACTTTCATATATCTTTTATTGATTTTACTACTTCATTATAGTCTACAAATGTATTTTACGTGATTTCCTGCTTGCAGTCTTTATTTATGGTTATTACTCACTAAGTTGGAGTACTCACTTTACTCCCTGCACCCCGTGTGCAGATTCAAGCGTATCTGGTCCTGCTCCCGAGTGCTGATCTTCCCAGCTCAAGCGAATCCGAGGAGTCTCTAGGTAGTTGTCGGCGTTCGCAGCCCGGAGCCTCTCCCTATCTTATTTTTCCATGTTTTTAGTTACTATATTAAACTCTGTAGTTTTCTCTAAGTATTCTGGATTGTTTAAATGCTCATGACTAGTGACACCCCGGTATCAGGCTGTGTTGGGTTGTATTCCGCAAATCATGCAATTAACTGCTTAAACTTTGGTTTATTTTATCATGCTTTAGACTGTTTCTTATTATTTAACTACATAAAATTGGAAAGGGAAGTGTCGGCTGGCCTTGTCTTCATGAGAGGCGTCATCACGATCAGGTCCGGGTCTAGGGTCGTGATAGAGACACTATCTCTGTGTTGTGTCTTGTAAGGTACAGATCACTAGAGCCTCCAACACTTGTTCAAACAAAAGGATCTAAATTTGAGGCAACGGAGATGGTTGGAGCTAGTAAAGGACTATGATATTACTATTCTATATCATACGGGGAAGGACAATGTAGTGGCCGATGCCTTGAGTAGGAAGGCAATGAGTATGGGTAGCCTTGCATTTTGGTAAGAGACATCTTGTAGTTGATGTTCAGGCCTTGGCCAACCGGTTCGTTAGGTTCGATATTTCGAAGCCCAGTCGTGTTATAGCCTATGTGATTTCTCGGTCTTCCTTATTTGATTGCATCAGAGAGCGCCAGTATGATGATCCTTATTTTCTTGTCCTCAAGGACAAGGTTCAGCACGGCGGTGCCAGAGATGTTACTATTGTAAATGATGGGGTGTTAAGGATGTAGGGTCAGATATGTGTGCCTAATGTAAAAGGGCTGCGGGATTTGATTCTAGAGGAGGCCCACATCTCGCAGTATTCCATCCATCCGAGTGCCGTGAAGATGTACCAGGACCTAAGACAACACTATTGGTGGAGGAGAATAAAGAAAGATATAGTAGGATTAGCTCGGTGTTTTAACTGTCAACAGGTAAAATATGAGCATCAGAGACCGGGTGGATTACATTAGAGGATAGAGATTCCGGAGTGGAAGTGGGAGCGGATCACTATGGATTTCATAGTTGGGCTCCCACGGACTTCGAGAAAGTTTTATGCTATTTGGGTGATTGTGGATCGACTGACCAAGTCCGCACACTTTATTCCAATTGGTACTACTTATTCTTCATATCGGTTGGCTGAGATTTAAGTCGGAGAGATTGTTCGCCTTCACGGTGTGCCAATGTCCATCATTTCATATCGAGGCATCCAGTTTACATTGCAGTTTTTAAGAGCCTTGCAGCGAGAGTTGGGCACCCAGGTCGAGTTGAGTACAATATTTCACCCTCAGATGGATAGACAGTCCGAGCGCACTACTCAGATATTGGAGGACATGCTATGAGCTTGTGTTATTGATTTCGAGGGTTAATAGGATCCGTTTCTGCCGCTTATAGGGTTTGCTTACAACAACAACTATCAATTGAGTATTCAGATGGCTCCGTATGAGGCTTTGTATGGGAGAGGTTGTAGATCTTTGATGGATTGGTTTGAGCCGAGTAAGGCTAGGCTATTGGGTACTGACTTGGTTCAGGATGCGTTGGACAAGGTTAAACTGATTCAGGAGCGGCTTCATACGGCGCAATCTAAACAAAAGAGTTATGTTGATAGGAAGGTCTGTGATATGTCTTACATGGTTGGGGAGAAGGTTCTGCTGAAGGTTTTACCCATGAAGGGTATTATAAGGTTTGGGAAAAAGGTCAAGTTGAGCCCACAATTTATTGGTCTGTTTGAGGTACTTCAGAGGATTGCAGAGGTGGCTTACAAGCTGGCCTTGCCACCTAAATTGTCGAGTGTGCATCCAATATTTCAGATAGCTTTAGCGAAGGTATAGTGGAAAGGTCAGCCCGTTGAGGAGGCTAATTGGGAGATAGAGCGGGAGATGCAGAGCAGATTTCCATGCCTATATATGACTCCAGGTATATTTCTAGACCATTCGAGGACGGATGTTTGTTTAAGAGGGGGAGGATGTAACGACCCGGCCGGTCGTTTTGAGAGTTGTAGCCTCGTTTCCCCAATTACTGTACATTTTGTGCTTTACTGTTGTTTTATGACTTACCAGATTGGTTGATTCGGGTCCGGAGTGATTTCAGAGTGAATTGAGATACTTAGTCTCATAATTGAAAGCTTAAGTTGGAAAAGTTGACCAGATGTTGATTTAGGTGTAAATAACCTCGTATTTGAATTTTGATGGTCCCGTAGCTCAGTTGGATGATTTTGGACTTAGGAGCATGTTCAAATTGTGAATTGGAGGTTCGTAGTGGAACTAGGCTTGAAATAGCGAAAGTTGGAATTTTGGGAAGTTTAACTAGGAGTGGACTTTTTGATATTGGGGTCGGATTGGTTTTTCGAAAGTTGGAGTAGGTTCGTGGTGTAATTTGTGACTTGTGTGCAAAATTTAAGGTCAATCAGACGTGATTTGATTGGTTTCGGCGTCGTTTGTAGAATTTGAAAATTTCAAAGTTCATTAGGCTTGAATCTATGTGTGATTCATTTTTTGATGTTGTTTAAGGTGGTTTGAGGATTCAACTAAGTTCGTATGATGTTTTAAGACGTATTGGTACATTTGGTTGAGGTTTCGGGGGCCTCGAGTTGATTTCGGGTGATTAACGGATCAAGTTTTAAAGTTGTAAGGTTGCTGAAGCATTTCCATTGCTGTATAATCGCACCTATAGAGTGGTAACCGCAGATGCGAGCCTGCAGAAGCGGGAAGAGAGACGCAAAAGCGGCCAAGGGAGTGATAAGCAGAGGGCGCAGCTGCAAAGATTCATCAGCACCTGCGAGGTCACAGATGCAGACGTGTTGGCGCAGAAGCGCTTCTGCAGAAGCGGATATTGGTCGCAGGAGCGGAGGCAGCTGGAATTAGTGACTTTTGCAGAAGCGCTTGACTTTCCACAAAAGTGGACATGCATTTGCGATTCAGGCTCCACAGATGTGGGGGTGCCTGGAAGAACATATATATACGAGAACATTTTAAGCTCGGATTTTGGAGATTTTTGAGAGGGTTTTCAAGGGAAATTCGTTAGGTAAGTTCCCTGTGTTCATTTTTCTTCAATAATTATGTTTCCCCACTGATTTTCCACCTAGTTGGTGTGTGTTTGGGGTGAAATTTGGGGGTTTGAGGCTATGGAGAGTTGATTTTTGGGGATTTGAATGGCCATTTGGTGTCGGATTTTGGTGAATTTGGTAAGACTAGACTCGTGAGTGAATGGGCTTTCGGATTTTGTATTTTTTGTTGGATTTCGAGACGTTGGCCTGGGGGCCGGCTTTTAACCAATTTCAAATTTTGACTTGTAATTTCGTATGTTTTGTGTGGAATTGATTCCTTTAACCCGTATTGATTGTATTGTACCACTTGTGGCTAGATTCAAGATATTTGGAGGTCGACTTGCGAGGCAAAGGCGTATTGGAGTAGAGTTTTGGCTCGGATTGAGATAAGTAAAAGTTTTAAATCTGGCTCTGAGGGTACGGAATCCCAGATTATGTGTTATGTGATTATTTTGGAGGTGACGCACATGCTAGGTGATGGTCGTGTGGGCGTGAAGCATGATAATTGTCACTTAGTCCATTCTGTGGAACTGCAAAGTTGAATAACTTGTTGTTAGCTATATGCTCTCCATGTTTTATAGAAATTTGATTGTAAATCATATTAAAAATCATGTTTAGGCATTGTGTTGGTACTATTGGAACCTACAGAGCCCGTGATACATGTTGAATTACTTGCTAATTGTTATTGTACTCAGTCGTAGTCTTACTTGCATATCTTACCTTAGTATCTATTATTCCTTGTTGATACATTGTATCATTTCTGTTTTGAGCTGATTTCTATGATTACTGAGAGCCTGTGAGACTAGAGAGGTTGATGTCTGAGTGAGGCCGAGGGCCTGATTGTGATATATTGATACCATAGCACATGAGTTACCCGTGCAGATCCATATATTTATACTGTAGCATGTGAGTTGCCTGTGCAGATCCTGATATAATACTATAGCATGTGAATTATCCATGCAGATATAGCGCTTGGGCTGTAGGAGCCCCTCCAAAGTCTGTACACCCCAAGTGAGAGCAGGTACCTATTGAGTGCGAGTGTTGAGGGCTGAGTGTCGGGTGATGAGCTATTGAGGAAGTTTGAGTGACTATTACCCTGAGAGACTGTACTTGCTTTCATTGTTGTTGCACATAGCTGCCATATATCACTGTTTGAACTTCTGGAAGAAATTATATTCGATTTTTACCTGAACTTGCCTTGTATAAACTGATTTGACTTAAATTGTCGGATTTGAAAGCATGTCTATTTTTCCTTGTTGAAACTACTAGAAATGAACTATAATTGTGTAGCTCGTCACTATCTTCAGCTCTTTATTTAGTATTGTTACTTACTTAGTTGGTTGTACTCACTCTACACCCTACACTTTGTGTGCAGATCCAGGTGTTTCCGTACATGGTGGACGTTGATATCGTGCACGGTTGATCTTGGAAATTATGAGGTAGCTGCCTGGCGTTCACAGTCCTTGTTTCTCCTTCCTTATCTTTTCTTTATTTATATTTTGATCCAGACTTTTGTAGATATTTCTTTTCGAGAGTTGTGATGTATAGATGCTCATGAACTCAGTAATACCCCGATTTGGGAGTTATTTTCCGCATTTGTATTTTGGGTTCTTATCCCGTTTTATGAAAACTTTGGTTATTCAAAAATACTTGACTCATTTTCAGTTAAATGTTGGGAGTATTTTGGAAATGTCGGCTTGCTTAGTACCACGATAGGCACCATCACGACAGGTAGGATTTGGATCGTGATAATCTTGAAAAGACAAAAGTCTATCTTGGCCTACAAATTGAGCATATGAAAGATGGAATTTTTGTCCATCAATAAACTTATACCGAAAAATCCTAAAACGTTTTTATATGGATAAAACTCATCCATTTAGTATCTCGATGGTTGTGAGATCACTCAATATAAATAAAGATCTATTCCGACCTCATAAAAATGATGAAGGACTTCTTGGTGATGAAACTCCATATCTTAGTGCAATTGGGGCACTAATACCTCTTGTAAATAATACTTGACCAAATATAATTTTTGCAGATTTAGTTCCTTTCCAACAACAAGACATTGAAATGGTGTTAAGTATATTTTCGGATACTTCCGAGGGACTATTGATATGAGATTATTTTATTCCTATGAATCCAATTCACAAATGATTGGTTATGTAGATGCAGGTTATTTGTCTGATCCATATAAAGACCGATCTCAAACAGGTTATCTATTTACTTTTGGAGGTACAACTATTTCATGGCGTTCAACAAAATAAACTTTAGTTACTACATCTTTCAATCATGCAGAGATAATAGCTATTCATGAAACTAGTCGAGAATATGTATGGTTGATTAGTGACTCAACACATTTAACCACTGTGTGTCTTTCTTTAAAGATAAAGATTCCAACATATTGTATGAAGATAATGTTGCTTGCATAGCTCAACTAAAAGTAGGATATATCAAAGGAGACAAAACAAAATACATTTCATCAAAGTTCTTTTTTCACGCATGATCTTCAACAAAATAGTGAGATTTATGTTCAACAAATCCGTTCAAGTGATAATCTGGCAGATTTATTCACTAAGGCATTGCCAACATCAACATTTGAGAAGCTGATAAATAAAATTGGAATGCATCGTCTCCGAGATATCAAATAAAATTTTCATCAGGGGGAGTACAATACGCACTGTACTCTTTTTCCCTTAACCAACTTTTTGTCCCAATTGGGTTTTCCTGATAAGGTTTTTAATGAGGCAGCACTCAATGCATATTATAAGATGTGTGTATTCTTTTTCCTTCACTAGGCTTTTTCCTATTGGGTTTTTCCTAGTAAAGTTTTAACGAGACATATTATCTTTTAAATGTACATCTAGGGAAAATTGTTATGAATTCAATGAATTTGTGTGAATGTCCGTTCATTCTTCTATGGATCCCATTCAATAAACCCATATACTTATTGAATGTTTTATTAAAATGTTGTAACTTTGAGATGATTTTACACCCTATGAAAGGGACTTTATTTTCTATATTATGATATACTTGAATGAAGAAAATAACACCACCTAAATATATTTATACCATAATTTGCAATTATTAGTACTAGTAAAAGGAGAAATTTTTCACTAACAAGTTTTTGGAAAAGGAGCTGTATTAATAGCATAGCTCATCCTTATACATGTAAATATTAATTTAACATTGATGGACTTCTTAAGAACCAAACTGGTCATGTTGCTTTAGACGGAATCTTTTGAATGATCAAGAAGAATATGCCTGCCAAAATAAAGATTTAACTTACATTAAGACTTGCTAGAATTATAGAGGCATTAAACAATGTCTCACAGAGCTAGACATGAAAATAGCATTATCCTCATATGTACTAACTTATCTTAGAGGAAGGTACGCACATATAAGATCATATATAGGATAGTTTTCGCTGTAGAAAAATTCATAAGCGAGTAAGACCACTACTAAGTGCTACGTTTAGGAGGAGGAAAATAAATGTGCAGAACACAAGCGAATAAGACTACTACTAAGTACTAAGTTTAGGAGGAGGCAAATAAATGTGCAGAACTGCAGACTTACAGTAGTTTATAAATATATTAAAGACTAAGAAGATATGCTAACTTATGATACTAAACTAACAGAAGTTAATTAAATATTTCTAACCTGGCAAAGCAACAATGCACTCAACTACCACTACACCAAAGTACTAGTTGACCTAATAAGGTATTATCAAGGGCCGTAATGCTCTCTACTCTCTTCACCTCCCCGACTCTTCCATTTCTTAATACTCTACCAGCTTTCCATGAATTCACCCAGATCCTTTACAATGAGGAATACAACTCATCCTCCTGATCCTCTAGCTATGCAACTTGATGCACCACCTCCCACTCCTTCCAAATCCTCCTTTCTAACAACCCTTTTAACTCCTTCCCCAGACGATCTCCTCCCACCCAATACTTAGCCTAACCCATTAGATATTGACCTTGATGATGAATCGGATAACCCATACGATACAGATGATTTTATCCCTCTCACAGCAACTGATAAAGCTCGCTTGTATTCACCTTGAAAATTTTCTCTTATAGTTAAACTATTTGGCAAACCCATTGATCATAAACTACTCAAGAACAAACTTCAAGCCCTTTGGCGATCCACGTAACCAATAAACCTCATTGACTTGCGTCATGCTTTTTTCTTATTAAGTTCGCCAATGAAGACAACATGCTACATGCTCTCCACAACGATCCATGATTTATCCTGGCCATTTTCTCACAGTACGTAGATGGGAACCAAAGTTTGTTGCTTCAACTACGCAACTTGCATACTCCGCCATATGGGCACGTCTACCTGAACTACCTACGGAGTATTATGATCGTGAGCTCCTAAAATTAGTGGGGAACAAGCTAGGACAACTTCTCAAGGTTGACACTTGCACCTCCACTACAACTAGATGTCATTATGCCTGCATTTGTATGAAATTCCACTCGCCAAACCTCTGAAAACACGTGTATATTGGTACGCACAAGCAACTGGTTGTGTATGAGGGTTTTAACATACTCTGTCTCCGCGGTGGGCGCTTTGGTAATAACACCAAAGCCTGTCTCATGTTTTGACCACCGATACTCCTAATATCCTTTTGCCACCCTCCCTCTCAACTGATGACACCTCCGTTCCCCACACATCGACTACATCTCTTGAAACTCCATGGAAAACATTGAAGTTCTTATCAAGACCACGTCCTCGCAATGGCATCATCAGTCCACCATATCATCGCACACCAATCACCTCGAAGAAACGCATGCCCCTACCTGGACTACCAATCAACGACGCTGCCACTGCTCCTAACGACAACCAACAACCTCTGTACCCTCCGCCACCATACCCCACGATTTGTGTGACCTAAAGAAACTCGGAACTTCCACCCCAATCTTGGTTGGAACAGGGACTGTTCAGCCAAGCTCTCCTATTTTGCCTCACAATTAACGAGCAGGAAATCATCATTGTTCTTCAGAATCCTCTTACCTAGCTCAAGTTGTATCAAAGGGAATGAGACTCGGGATGGATGCCTTTGGCCAGCCCCAATGGTCGATGAACTCCCCACCCCCACACACTCTCCCCGTGATCCTGGAAATACTGTTCTATTACCCACCACTACTAGGTCTGATTTTCCACCGATGGAGCAGTCAACAAACAATACACCTACCAATGGAACTCACACCTCCATCCTATAGCCCAACGAGCTCTCTCTACTACCCTTACAAACCGCCCCCTCTACCTCAACCATTGACCACAGAATTAGATGCAACAGCCCTACAGCAAGACCTAGCAGCCACCTAACTCGAAATGAGAGAAACGAGACCCTCCCATGCAACTCTAGACGATCTTCGCAGCTTCGTCTTAAAGGAGCAATATGTAAAAAAAATCGGCTCAAATGCCCGTCCAATCTGATAAAGTGTTTTCTCACTGTCTGTCCAACTCAAAATCCCGAACTAGGAAAGTACACCATAGTGATGATCCCAACCCTA
Organism: Nicotiana tabacum; assembly: GCF_000715075.1. Taxonomy (NCBI): domain Eukaryota; kingdom Viridiplantae; phylum Streptophyta; class Magnoliopsida; order Solanales; family Solanaceae; genus Nicotiana; species Nicotiana tabacum. The sequence continues at coordinate 125,185,845 of NC_134082.1, forward strand.
CATCAAACGAGTCCACCATCACCGGACACACAACCTGCTTTGATTCCCAAGGAGACTCCTTTGACCCTCTTGGATAACTCTTAAGACACCTCGTACACCAATACTAATATGAATTTTATGCTCTGGAATTGTAGAGGCGCCCATAACAGTGACTTGCGTCATAATTTTCGCTCGCTCCTTGATTACCATGCTCCTGCTTTGATTGTACTCTTTGAAACATACATGCAAAACCATATTGTTTTAAGGGATGATTTTGGTTCACAATCTTCTATGAGGTTCCAGCAACTGGTTAATCAGGTGGCATTGTTATTATTTGGCACGACCATCTCTTATCTGTTAAAATGTAGTTATGACTGAATAGGAGATCCACGTCATGATCCAGGTGCATCGTATCTCTCAAAAGTGGCTTTTTATGCTATTTATGCTAGTCCTTATTATGGTAACAGATTATTATTGTGGCAAAATCTCATGTGTTTGTTCGATTATTACAAGGGTCCTTGGCTCATTGGGGGCGACTTCAATGAAATGCTACACTACACTAAGAAATTCGGTGGTCGCGCTATTAATAAATCGCGTTCTAATCAGTTCGCGGATTGCATTAATTACTGCAATTTAGTGGACCTTGATTATAAGGGCAGAAAATATAACCGGACAAATAAACGAATATTTGGCTTCCATATACTAGAATGACTAGATAAACGTTTTGCAAATTATGATTGGTTTAATTTATTTCCGGAAGCCCTTGTTTGTCATTTACCCAGTACCCACTCTGACCACTCGCCCCCCTTACTCACACTTCAGCCCCACGTGTTACCAAATCCCATGTTTTTCGTTTTGAAATAATGTGGACCTCTCATCCTAATTTTATTAACATACTCCATGATAGTTGGAACCCTCATCAAGTATAAAGTTAATATTAATATTTATAATAAATACTCTTTTGGTAACATATTTCATCGAAAACGCCACTTACTAGCCAGATTAGGAGGTATTCAATCCTCACTAAATTTCCCCACTAGTTCTTTAATACAACAACTAGAGCGTACTCTATTACATGAATATAATGATGTTCTTCGTCTAGAAGAAGAATTTTGGAAACTAAAATCCCGTATTCAATGGTTACAAGACGGTGATGCTAATACTAAATTTCTTTACCTCTCCACATTACACCGGCATCGCCAAAATTGTATCCACGCTTTAAAAGACCATGCTGGTAACTGGTGCTATGATGACCTTCAAATTCATGACACCATCCTCAACTACTTCACAATCCTCTATACCACTGAATCCACCCACTCCTTCCTACACCATACTCCCCCTGCTCCTCCCCCTTACTTCTGCTATGAGCGAAGCCCTTCTACGCCCATTATCCAACAGCAAATCCCTTTCAGCTGTGCAATCTTTTGAGCCTTTTAAAGCACCAGGCCCCGATGGTCTACACTCATTTTTTATCAATATTATTGGTCGGATGTGGGTGCAAAAGTTATTGACTTCTATCACCAAATATTTCCAAACTACAAAATTCCATATATCATAAATCAAACTTACGTTTGCCTCATTCCCAAAGTGCGTCATGTCTCCATGATTACTCAATTACAAAAATTATTGTTCAATGCATTAAACCTCTTATGACAACCCTTATTAGCCCCACCCAATCTAGTTTTCAACAACGTCGTATAGAGGTCGATAACTCTATAATTATCCAAGAAATGTTATCCCACTTTAAGAAGAAATTAGGTAAAACTAGTCGTATGCTCCTTAAAATAGATCTAGAATAGTATTCGACCATAGTGAATGGTCTTTTGTTCGTCAAGCTCTCCGATACTTCAACTTTCCCTCCCTTAATCGAACTAATTATGTCATGCGTCACCACTTCATCACTTTCTATCCTAATTAATGGTACACACACCCTTTTTTTTCTCACCCTCACGTGGCATCCGATAGGGAGACCCCATCTCCCCTTACTTATTCATACTATGGAATTACTTACTCGTAAAATTGATATGGCCGTCGATTATCAACTACGGAAACCATCCGTATCTCTAGACATGGCCCCGCCATCTCTCACTTGTTCTTTGCTGATGATATCATCCTTACCTTTATGACATCAACAAGCAGTTGCCATACTATCATTGACATCCTTAACGACTTCAATCAAGTCTCAGGACAAAAAATTAACTTTCAGAAATCAAAAAATTTCTTCTCCAAAAATTGTTCCTCCTAAGATAAGAATTTTGTTCTCTCCTCTTTCAACATGCGCAAAGGTACATCTGTTGGTAAATGGGCTTCCCAATCTTTACCGACCGGCCTAGTAAACATGATTTTCAGTTCATTCCTGATAACTTTAAACACAAGCTTGCAGGTTGGAAAATAAACTTCCTTACTATGGCTGGACGCACAACTCTTATTAACTCTACCCTAAACAATCTCCCAAACCATGTAATGTAGTACATTAAAATTCCTCACATTATAATCTCTCAATTAGAATGATGCCAACGCAATTTCCTTTAGGGCACTCTCATTAACTTCTGGACTAATTCCTCAATCAAACACAATCAATCCCTGAGACAGTCTCTCACAGGACCTCTACCAATACACGGCCTTTTTGGTATTGTCTCCACTTATATTACCCGAGGTCAATGGGACTTCGCATCTCTCCCTTTTGAGCTCCGGCCACGACTCCTCCAGCAAATTCTCAATATATGTACTCCTTCCAATACCACTAACCCCAATTCGTTTCCCTGGACTCTCGATCAACGGGGAAAATTCACCACCAAGTCACTTTATCACCACCTACTCCCCACATCCTTTGTACCCTCCTTTAATTGGATTTGGAAACTTCATCTCCCACCAAAAATTAAACACTTCCTCTGGCTGTCTAGCCATAATTGCCTCCCTACTGCCGCACACTATCATCATATAGACCTTCTCCCAGACTCCACATGTGCTCTATGCCTTACCAGCTCTAAAACAATTCCGCATTTATTCGTTAACTGTCCAGTAGCAGTACAACTTTGGTCAACCTTCTCCATGCTACCGGAAATTACACAACTCGATAGTACTATCGAACCCCCTATAACATGGCTACAAAAACTCATTTTGCACAATACCACGCCAATTCCCTTAATGTCCCCAATGACATACTTATCCCCTTCTACCAATGACACATCTGGTTAACCCGAAATACAAAAAAAAAATTGATCCCATAATAAACCCCCTACCTTCCTCTCATATTCTCAGTAGAATTCCACTATGTAGCTATTCCTCTCACTCCCCCCTCCAAATTCCATACCTAGACGTATCCCTATGCAAATAAAGTGACACCCTCCTAGTCTGGATTCATTTAAACTAAATACATATGGTTCCGCTGCGCAACATACTAACCAAAGAGGGATTGGTAGAGTCATATGTGACTCATCGGGTAACTGGATTTTGGGCTTCGCAGGTCACCGACTTATTCATGGGAGTATTGAAGCTGAACTGCTTGCACTCTACCATGAACTAAACTTGGCCTTCACTCATGGCTACACACCCCTTAAAGTCAACTTAGATGCCAAGGCTATTATTACTCCATCCACTTTATGCTAACATTATTCTTGATTTTAGGTATTTGATTGCCCAGCTGGATGATCCGATCATACTCCACACATACAGGGAGCAAAACCAAGTAGCCGACTCACTAGCCAAATATGGTTGCCAAATGGACAGTTCCACAAGCATCACCGTTTTTGCTCAACCTCGCTTTTTGTTCAGAAGACACTAGCAGATGATCATTCAGGAATGCATTTTGTTAGAAAGGTTCAACCTAACTGCTGGCCCAACACATCTGGCAGCCCTTTTTGTATCCCCCGAAGCGAATTTCCTTAGTACTAGTTTCCAAGAGGCATTCTCTTTTCGTTACGACCCACCATGAGGTCGCTCTCCTAGGCCGCTGCGTATGTTGCCTTCATTAAGTATTACATATTAAGTATCTTTTGAACCAAAAAAAGGAATTAAATATTTCTTCTTGTATTAGATTTAGCTCATGCATTACAACTCCACACAGGGATTGCACTTACAAAATTACAGATCCATTTAAAGGAAGAACATCTGAAAGTTGTACAGCTAGTATTATAAACTTTAAAACTATATAATAAGTGAAGGATTGTAGGACAACGAAGGGTAAAATCGAAAATATACATGTCTCTTCATTCTCTGATGTAAACCACGTGTCCCATTATCTTCCACTTTGATACCCTAAGTACACAAATCCTTCTTTTGCCTTTCCGCCTCAAGACAAGGTTCCACTTTCGTAACTTTACCATAAACTATCTCTCCTCGTCCGCTTCCAAGACTTTTGCTAGCATTGTGGATTCTGTAAGTTTTTCACCTTTTCTGCTCTCTCTCTTTTTGGTTTATTTGGGAGTAAATACTAATTTTAGATAATTATCGTTCTTTGCATGTTTGGGTAATACTAAATTAGCTCTCAGTTGGTTACTTTTTCGTAAATTTCTAATTTTTTTTTTGGATTTTCTCTTTTAGTTGATTTGGGGAAGAGTTTATGGCCAAAAACATCCTTAAACTATATTCCAAATCTGCACTACATCCTTAAACTACGATATTGACAAAAAACATCCTCCAAGTATCCAATAATTAACAAGATTCATCTCTCCGTTAGGTGCCAGTTAAAAAAATTAACAGACCCAACCAATATGTGCAACTCCTGCAACTTGCCATTAAAGTTCTCCAAATCAGAGACCCACACTGTCTTCTCTATTTTCTTGAGAGAACAAACAAAAGCTGGAAGAAACAAAGAAATTGTCTCTTTTCTGAACAAGTATTCCGAGTTATCAACATTTGTATGTAAGCAATTGAAATAACAAAATTAAAAACACCAAACTCACTCAAACCTTGAATAATAACTTCTTCATACAAAGTAGAAAATAACGAACAAACAAGACTAAGATTACCCAGTTATTTTACTGTGCTTCTTCAGTAGTTTGAGGGATGACCTGTTGTGAGTTTTCGCTGAACCTCGTTCAGTTATTGGCATAGATTCTTATTATTGAGTTAGCTTGCGTTTTTCCTGAATTTTCTTAGATTTTTCAAAAGTCTTAATTTGAGCATTCTTTAAATCGATCATCGTTTTTTAGGTAGATACAAGACCCAATATTTGGGAGTAAAAAGTACTTTTGGCAGAAGCTTGGCCGAGCATGCTCTTAATTTGTCTCTCATCGGTTATGTACATGGTTCACTAACAAAATATAATTTCTATATAGTGTATTGTTTGAAAGAGGAAAAATTCATAACTTTTAATCATGTCATCTGCGAAATGGTGACCTGCAGGCTACAAATTGCTCAACTATTTGTGGTATAGTGAAGAACTCAACAACATTGAGATGAAACTAGAATAAAATAAAATGCAGCATTTTTTGTATAATATTGGACAAAAATTATTACTCCATATATTAATTCTTTGCCTTCCAACGCCATTGTAGTCCTGACTCCTGTAGATGTTTTTGTTCACGGGAAAGCTCATCATATCATTTTTTAGGGAAGAGAGAAGATAATTGTAAATGTGCAACTCACGTGACTTGCATATGATGGGTACCTCTGTTAATTTTTCAACAGAACCCTAACGGAATGGCGTTTTTTGTTAAGCTTAGCTTCTTTGCAAAACGTGTTGAGTTTCTTTTTAATATGGAAAGGTATTAAAAAGAGGATGAATGGGAAATGGAGGGAAATGAAAATTTTGAGTAAAATTTTAAGTTTCCCTCTCTTTTTAATGAGACATTATCCCTCATTGGTAGAGGAAAAGGAGTTTGGTGGTTTATATACAAATGCACTTCATGTAGCTCTTAAAGAGTTAGGAAGAAGGCAAGCCTCGCGCCGTCGTCGTCGCTCGCTCGCTCGGCTCGGCTTCTGCTACGGCTACGACCTCGGCTTCGACTTCGGATTTGGATTTGGATTTGGATTTGGTCAAATGATCGATTGATTGATTAATTTTTTGGATCAAATTTATTTGTTAATAGTGAATATTAACGTAATATTATCCATGTTTGTAACGGATGTTTTCCAATCCGTGAATATTAATGAGCAAGTGCTCATTCCACCATGAGTGGTGCTCCAGCCACCATTGCCATATTGATTGCTCCATTAGTAAACAGTCTGGTGCTCTGTCCACCATGGCCAAGTGCTCCACTTCATGAGTGGTAGCGGGTCCATTTTTAGCAGCTAATTGTACTCTAAATAGAGGGTGCAAGCAGCCTGTTGAAGACACACTGAAAACTTGAGAGCAATTGATCTTCTCTTCACCGAAAACTCAACGTTAGCTATACTTTGCACTCCTTCCTCTCAGATTTTTCATACGAATTTATGACTTCTCCTCCCTTGTTCTGCATTGTTTTAAACTACTAAGAAAGCAACAGTAAATGTTATTTGCTGCCGAACTTTGTGTTCGCTGAAACATTGGGGTTTGAAGTACCGCTACACCAGTGTGTAATTCGTTCTATCGTGGGAGGAAATAATTCATAACCTTGGGTACTAGGAGGGGATTAAATTCCTTAAGGAAACACTATGAATTCAGTGGGCTCGAATTAATTTGTGTTTCATTTATATCATTTATATTTACGTTAATAAGTTAACGTTTTAATTTCCATAATCATTATTTTACAAATACAGGAGGAACAACAAGCTTAAGTAATTTAATAATTTTAATTTCTGTATTTGTGTTATTCTTATTATTCTGGAAACTTAAAACCTTTGTGGTTTTGTGTACTCCCATTTGGAGAGTAAAGCCTTCGTGGCATTTTGTTGGAGATTAAAATCTACGTGATTTTTCACTCTAGTTTTAAACGTTTATTAAACGTTTGTTTGTGTCATTTTTTTTTTCAGAAAAAAAAAATGGCGAATGACGGAAGTCAAGCTGTTCCGATGATGACTGCCAACACATCGACAAGTCGGACTCCGGCGTTGGCACCGGCAGAGAAACCCGGAAAATTTTCTGGGATGGATTTCAAGCGCTGGCAGCAGAAGATGTTCTTCTACTTGACTACATTATGTCTACAAAAGTTCATCAAGGAAGATGTTCCTGATCTTCCAGATGAAACTCTAGAGTGTGAGCACGTGATTTTTGTTTTGCGTGACAGTCGCTCCAAAAGAATAAAATTGGTCATGCTGTACAATTTTTGGATTTCTGTGCGGCACCTTGTTGATTTATTTGTGACTTCGGCCCATTTTTATTTATTTACTTTATTAAAACAAAATTCAAAAAAAATGTGTGACGTGTCATGCATAATCTGAACCGTAACATGGTTTAAATAGAAAAGCATAAAACAGGCACCTTTGTCCGTGATTTTGTTTTGTTTAATTTTACTTGTTTTGAAATATTTTAGTGCGTGTGCAAATAATTGTATTGAGTGTGTATTTAATTTTAATTTGATTTTTTTTAGTTTTGTTTTAAAATAAATAAGAAAAAGGAAATAAATAAAAAGAAATAATAATAAAAAAAATAATATAAGGATCCCTTCCGGACTTGGGCCAATTTTAACAAAATTGGCCCAAACAAACAGCCCAAGACCCAGGCCTGCCCGGTCCAGGCCACCTGATGCCCAGGACATACAAACGACGACGTTTTGGTCCAGTGTGATCTGGGCCGTTGATCTCAGATTGATCAATGGCCAAGATCAATTCCCATAACCCACCAATAAACCCGACCCGTCTCACCCGGACCGACCCCAACCCTTTACCCTTGAAACGACACCGTTCCACTTAAGCTATCAGATCCAGACCGTAGATCTAGATTGATCTAACGGTTAAGAACAATCCACCTATTAACTATATAAGGCCATAATCCTACCCTGCCCCCCTATCTGAACCCCAGCCTTCGTCTCCAAACAAACAGCCCTAAAACCCTAGCCGCCCCTGCGTACTTTCGCCATGAAAGCCGGCGGCATGGATGCCGGTGACCTTCCCCTGAACACCATAGAACCCCCATGCCATCCTGAACCCAAATCTACCAACCCCATGCTTCAAATCTTATCCCACCTTCTCGAATCTTCATTTGAAGATTCGAGTCGGAACCTAATCTACACCGATCTGCTTCAAATTCATACCAGACACTCCCCAGACCCCCTCGTGACCAAACCATACTTGGTTTGGTCCGAATCTGATCAGGGAAGCCTGAATCCCAGATCTAAGTTTGAAAGTTTTGTGTCCTTCATCACTGGCCCATGCCAGTCCGAGCCAAAGAGATTAAGGTCTAATGGACCTTAATCGAAGTGTTTCTCATCTGAGAAACACTTCGATTAAAGTCCGTTCAGCCTTAAGAAAGGTCTGTCCAAATCCGAGTTCAAACTTTTAACTTTGCAAGCTTTAAGGTGAGTTTGTTTTCTTTCCTTTATTTGTTTTAGTCCGTGTGATTTGTTTTAAATATCTGGTCATGTTTTGTTTCAATTTGTGTCTTTAAATTTTACCACCTTCTGATTGACCACTTTGCCTGAACCACTGTGTTTTGTTTGAACCCCTCCTATTCTGATAAGACATGTGTATTGGTTGTATTCCAAATTTGTACTGACTAACTGATTCCTCAAAGTATAATCCTACTTAATCAGTATAAGTCGAGTCATGTGTCCCATGCTTTTGAATGTCTGATTTGGCTACGTTTGTGTATGTTAATGCTAATATAGTCGAGTCGACATGTGTCGTCAATTAGTTTCAACTGTCTGAACAAAGTTAAATCGATTTGCTTCTATTGAACATTTGCCTGAATCAATTAAGAGCCAGTTTAGTTCACTTATAGCTGTTGGATTGTTTGTGTTTAGATTCTGAATTGGAAGGCATGTGCACTCGTGCACAGCATGTGCATTGGTGCATCTCATGTTCTTTGTGCACAGCCTGTGGCCTGCATAAAGGTCCTTTGTTTAATTTTAAAATGGTTTGACAACATATGCTGTCAACATATTCTACTGCCCATACCCTGATTTAAGTTTAAAAAGTATTAAACCCTTTAAAAGTAAGTCTGCCAGGGAATGTTGATGGAAGTTATATACTTAAATAACTAATTGGGATCTGAAAAGGTAAAAGACACATGGGAGGGGTACTGTGACATTTTGAAAAACAGGCTGTTAAAAGAGATGGTGTTGAGGCTTATAAAAAGAGGAGGACCTGGGAGATAAAGAGAGACAGAATTGAGGGGAGAGACAGAATTGGGAGATACATACACTGTGAGGATAGAAAAGAAAAAGAGAGAGTCGACAGAAATAGAAAGAGAGCAAGAAAGAGATAAAACAGATTAGGAAATCAGAAATTTGGTTTCGTTTGTCTGAACTTCATCTATTGTCTATACATTAGGCAGTGTTGCTCCTCCTAAAATTCAATCGAGATTATTGTTAGTGTTTTGTGGCATTTGGTATATTCCGGAATTGGATTGTCTGGAGCATTGCTGCCATCACACTGTGTGCTATTTCGTTTGGCTGTTTTTTCCTTCAACTCTAGTTCCACCTCGCATCAGAATCCTTTTCTTTTGTGCTGTTCTGATTGCTGTTGCTATTCTGCTCACTATTGTTGCTGCCCTGTCCTGCTGCTATTACTAGTCCTGCTTCTTTCTGCTGCTGATTTCCACATCTTCTTCTTCTTCTCCTTTGCATTTTCAGCATTTCCAGGTACACATTTCAAGTCCCATATTGATGTAATTAAAACAGTTGGAAAGCATGAAATGAAAAAAAGGTTGAAGAAGTTCAAGTATTTGTTGTAATATTCATAGTACATTAACAGGCCTGTGAAAATTGATTTAGTTTATGATTCAACAGTTCGAAAGTATGTATTGATATTTGACTGAGTTTACCCTGTTGTATTTTAACTCTGTAGTTGTTTGTCAGTAGGGGCATGTATATTTCGGCCTTATACAATACTGTTCTTATTTCATTTAGTTTTTGTTTAGTTAAGACTAGTCCACACAAGTTTAGTTAAGTTCAACTCGAGAAGTGTTCGGATTAAGTGTTGTATTTCGTTTAGCTCGTACATGATTCCTTGCCAAACTAAAGTATTTTACTTTGCCAGTTATCCTTTAATCTAGGCCAAATAAGTTCAGTTAAGTTCAACTCAAGAAATGTTCGGATTAGGTATTGCATTTCATCAATCTCATATGTAGTCTTTTTGTTCGACTGAAACATCCTCGCAAGGCATGACGTTTTTACTTTATAAGTAGTTAATCAGAAACTGACAAAAATCCGGATTAGGCAAAAGCCTATAATTGAATTAGCATGTACCTTTTCTTCTAGTTTTAGAGACAAATGCATTAGAAATGTAGCCATTTTAGGATATCCTTTTCTAAAATAGAGATGAGCCTCGCCAAATAAAGATGCAAAATTGCGGGGCCCTCAATAAATAACCATGATAATTATTTAGAATTCAAGATAGGCCATTTAATAAATTTCATGGCCTTCTACAAAGATAATAACGCGTTTAGATTCTTTAGGCGCAACTTTAGTAAATTATATTCTTAAAAATCGGGTGCACATTGATGTGACCCAAGTCCAAGTCCCAACGGAGTCAAAATGTGTTAACAACTACGGGTGCATTGATTGTGACGTGGTTCGAGATGCATTTTCACGACGTTGTAATTCTATAAAATAAATGATAATAATAAAAGCGGTTTAAACTTAATAAAAGCACATAAGTCACAACCTGTATTTAAATCAGATATTTAGCCATTATAACAATTTAAGCGACCGTGCTAGAACCACGGGATTCGAGGGTGCCTAACACCTTCCCTCGGGTCAACAGAATTCCTTACTTAGAATTTCTGGTTCGCAGACTTCATTTGGAAAAGTCGCAAATTTCCTCGATTTGGGATTCAAGATAAACCGGTGACTTGGGACACCAAAAGCCAAACCTTTCCCAAGTGGTGACTCTGAATTAAATAAATAATCTCATTTCAAATATTGTCACTTAAATTGGAAAAACTCCACCCGCGCATCTAACCCTTCGGGGCGGGCCGCGCAAAAAGGAGGTGTGACAGCTCTGGCGACTCAGCTGGGGAGGTAAGACCCAGAACCACGGGTTCAGGGTTCAAGAATTCGAGCTTAGAATAATTGTTATATTTGGCTTTATTATCTGATCTTTATTACATGTTTCTGCATAACGTGCTAAATGTTGTCTTTTACCGCTTTGATATTATCTGAACTGTATATAAACTGTGTCGAAACCCCTCTCTTCTGACCTCCGGGGAGAAGCTCGCTGGTCGAGACTCCCTTTTCTGTTAGTGTCAATACCTGAAATAAGAAAGAGGTCGGACAAGTTACAAAGCCGGACGATCTCGCGGGTCCCCGGTACGTAGCCCCCTCCTCGACTCGAGCTGTCCACTCGGGTACACAGTCTAGAACAAATACCAGGGTTTAAACCTAGTATAACGAAACTTCATGCCGGATCCCTAGTAGGAACGCTTATTTGCATCATATTGCATTTGACTTAGGGGACTCAACACAGGGGTTGGGTCCGTCTAGGACAGGCAACCTGAAATGGAAAAGACCATCATGCTGCATTCCTATCTGTGTTGTGCATTTATTTGCTTCGGTTCCGCATGTCGACCGGTTCCTAAAAAAAGGGGAAAATAGCAGCGTAGGGGAGATAATTACTTATTTTTGGAAAATAAAACCAATGTCCAAGTAGTGTCAAAACCTCGCCGGAATTTTTCTAAAAAAACAAAACTGTCTTATTTATTGAGAGTTATTAAAAAAAATATATAAAAATTTTCTTTTATCACTTTCAAAAAAAGGGGTATTTATTTAAAAAAAAATCGAAAATTCATAAAAAAAATGTGTTGTTTCTTTCGTAGTACCCTTTTTATGAATTCAGACTAATAGTCCAAATTTTTCCTAAAAAAAAAATAAATAGTTTCTTTAATCTTTATCTCTTTTCAAAAAAAATGAAAAAAAATACGCATTCCTGATTTCTAGGTTTATTCGATTTTTTCCTATTTTACGATATCCCAAACTACGCCGGTTTGATTCTCACCGGATGTGAGATACGTAGGCAACCCTCGTCGGGTTCAACCCCATTTTTCTAAATAGCCAAAAATCAGTAAATAAATAAATAAAAGATGTGTCAAATTTTTAAAAGAGTCGTAAATAAGTCAGGTGACGTTGTTTTATCATAAATAGCCGAATGTTCCCGAAAGGGACGCCGGAAGGCTGACTTTGCATAAATAGCCACCTTTGGGTCTTGTTTAGCATTTTTGTCCAGTTGACCCGCACAGCCATAAACTCTTCATCCCCGAAGTGTTTAAAGGCCGTGTTCAAAACTTGATCCCCTCTATTTAAAATATTTTGAGTCAAGTCGTTTTGTTAAAATCACCTTAATAAATGTGCAGGATGAGCACGATGCAAAATGAACATTTTTCAATAATGACCAAAATCCCTGTCAAGTTACGGCTATGGTGGAATGATCTAGGTGTGGAAGGACAAAATGAGGTTAAGAAATATCTGAAAGGTCTTGTGGGTCTGTTGGAAGTCCAGCCCCGGGGAGATATCATAAGAGCTTTGATTACCTATTGGGACCCGGCGCACAATGTTTTCCATTTCTCTGATTTTGAACTCACCCCGACTTTGGAAGAAATGGCCGGATACATCGGGAATACTGAGTTTCCCTTGAGGGAAAAATACTTGGTCGCCCCAAGAGTCGTCACGGTACATCGGTTCCTGGATTCATTAAAAATACCTAGAACAATCCACAACCCGGATCTAGCAGCCGGATTCTGTACTCCATGCTTCATATATGATAGGTACGGTCACGAGGGGGGATTCAATAATCCAATCAACAAACTGTGCAGCAAAGGAGTTCGTCAGAAGTGGGACAAGCACAGACGGGTAGCGTTCATGATAATGTTCCTGGGTCTTCTGGTATTTCCGAGGAAAGATGGAAACATTGATTTGAAGATATCTGGGGTCGTCAGCACTTTACTCACGCAAAGTGACAGTACTCTCGCGCCTATGGTGGTATCCGACATCTGTCGAGCTCTCACAGCTTGTAAAGCTGGGGGAAGTTTCTTCGAAGGTTGTAATTTGCTCTTACAGATATGGATGACCGAGCACCTCTGCCATCATTCCGAGATTTTGAGCCATGGTTCCTCGGAAAAGACCCGCATAGAAGAATCTTACACGAGAACCAAAGAGATCATTTGGCCCAAAGGAGTTCTGGCATGGACCTCGTTCTTGCAAACTCTTACTGCCAGCCAAATACAATGGACGTTGGGATGGTTGCCTGTTGATGAGATCTTATATATGTCTGCAGCTAAAACTCATTTCTTACTGATGGGGCTTAAGAGCATTCAACCTTACGCACCCTGCCGAGTTTTAAGACAGTTCGGAAGATGCCAGACAGTACCTCATGAGGAAGATCTAAGCACTCAAGCAGTTGAGATAAGTCCTAACGGACAGTTCCCAGAAGCAAAGATTCGCCAAATCTGGAATGAGGGTCAATATTTGAAATCAGATACTTGCGTGCGGGATCAAGCCAAAGGAGAAACGGCGCCAGGTTACCTTGTATGGTACAGAAGGGAACTCGAGCATGAAAGGCCAGCTAAGAGACCCCACATCCGGAATTTTACCGAATCATCACAAAAGCAGTGGGATTGGTCAGCGAAAGAAAGAGGCTATTGCGCCGAAATCAGCAGGTTAAAGCAACAAGTGGAAAACTTGAAATATGAACACAACGTGCAAGTTGCTACCGATCTGGGAGAGCGGAACAGGTTGATTCAAGAAAATAAAAAGCTCAGAGCCCAGATCAAACAGATAAGGTTGGATGCAGATAAACAGCCAAGGCGTCGATCAGACGAGCACCTGATAAAAAGGCTAAAAAGCGAGATCAGAGAGTGGCGAGATGGTTTGGAGAAATCTGAAAACGTCATAGCAGAGCTCAAAGCACAGTGGGATACAAGAACAGATAAGCATCGCAGATACCTGTATCAATTGGAAGGCGACCACGAGAAGACTGTTGCTAAGATAAAGAGAGAGATGGCAGCACTCGAGATCAAAGCAGCTAGTCAGGCCAAGGATTTCCAAATTGAGAGCAGATACTGGTATGACTCAATAGCCCAGATGAAGTTGGAAGTACGGCGATTGGAGCATCAGCATATACAGGATATTCAAGTATTCGAGATATGCAGCGATCAGATAAAACGCCTACTCATAAAAAAGAAGCAAACCAGAGATAGGATCAAAGCCATTGCCCATGCCATCACCAGACGATGTCTGCGATGTGAGAACATGTCCAGTGTTACCTTCCCCTCGGCAGTAATGGTTTATGTCAAGCAGACTATGCACGAACTGGAGCAACTTGAGAGGTATCTCACGCCTAGGACCGCGGCGAGGCCGAACGATGCCCCGCGGAAACCAATTTTTAAAACCATAATGCATTCGTAGGTCAAATCTGTATTTTAGCATCTTCTGCCTGTTTTTTCATCAAGGTGATTTTCAGTCTATTTTGAGTCTAGGTTTATTTTCGAAGTTTGCTCTTTCTTTTGCAAAATCTAGTTTGTAATAGAACGTTTCAACAATAAAGAGGTTGTTTCTTTTACGCTCATTTGTGTTTTTCGAACTACGTAATGATCTGATTCACGTAGGCATCGTGATACGTAGGCAATCCTCATCGGATCCGGTCACATTTATTTTACTAATAAATAAAAAAATAATAATAAAAAATAATAATAATAAAAGGAAAACAAAAGAGAAAAGAAAAGAAAAGAAAAAAGGGGAAAAACTAATAAGAGGAAAAAATGCCGGAATGACGCATGCTCTCGTAGGAAACATATAGTAATCCACTTAACTATATAGGTGCATCATGCCCAACGTGAGATTAACTATCTGTTATTTGCTGCAAATTAACCGTGCGTTTGTCATTGAGCATTTCCAGGGTTTTTTGAAAAGACGGTTGGTTTGGTGAAAGTCTGGCCTCGCACTCATATTTCACGAGGTCAAGGAGAAGTGTTCAACTACCTGTTGTTAGAGCCAGAAGCAGTACTCACACTTACTTCACCAGGTCAAAAGGAAGTGTGGAAATGTCTTCAGAAATTCCATTACAAACGATCCCTGTTTCTGAGGAAAGCTCAATCTCAGCCGTCCTCACACCTGAATCCGCAACTGCGGAGGAAAATAGAATCCTACGGCTCCGCATGTTGGAAATGCTGGACGACTGGAACAATGGGAAAGAGCCGCCAAGTGTCGTCCCCGGATTCCCTGAATTATTCTCCAGGTCAAGTGGGACCTCTAATGTCCCCATAAATTATCCTGCTACCCCATTCGGGTACCCAGCCACCTCAGCCTTCTCTGCTGGATCACCTTCTGAGCCTCATCCCCGAATGTCGGCCACTGATGCAAGCATGAACATCTTTACTGCATCGCCTTGCCCAGCTACGGCACAGCCTGCCGCATACAAGCCAAGCTTTGACTCATCTTCTTTTACATTCCAAGCATCATCGTTCTCAATGGAACCAACTAGGTTCGCTACCAGTACTAATCCTCTACCGCCTCAGTGCGAGCTCGCACCAGGGCAGGATCAGAACCCCAGAGTTGTAGAACAAAATGAGATTGCCAAGAGAATGAGAAGCCTTGAACAAAGTCTGAAGAATATGCAAGGATTGAGTGGGCAAAAGAGCGTCTCTTACGCCGACCTGTGCATGTTTCCTCACGTGCACCTGCCAACGGGTTTCAAGACCCCCAAGTTCGAGAAATACGATGGGCACGGTGACCCCATTGCACATCTTAAGAAATACTGCAACCAATTGCGGGGAGCCGGCGGAAAAGAAGAACTGCTAATGGCATACTTTGGGGAAAGTCTAGTAGGGATAGCTTCGGAATGGTATATGGATCAGGAAATGTCCCGATGGCATATATGGGATGATCTCGCCAGAGATTTTGTAAAACAATTCCAGTATAACATCGACATTGCGCCAGACCGCAACTCTCTGTCGAATTTGAAGAAGAAGCCTTCAGAAAGCTTTAGAGAGTATGCTATTAAGTGGCGTGAACAGGCGTCAAGAGTGAAGCCTCCCATGGATGAAGTGGAAATGGTCACTACCTTTCTCCAGGCTCAAGAGTCTGACTATTTCCAAAACATGATGTCGGCCATGGGTAAGCCATTTGCAGAAGCGATCAAGATTGGAGAGATGGTGGAAAATGGGTTGAAAACGGGAAGGATTTTGAGTCAAGCAGCCATAAGGGCAACCTCCCAGGCCGTCCAAAGCGGGTCCGGAGGAACGACAAGGGGGAAGAAGAAGGAAGAAACGGCTATGGCAGCCTCTGAAGCAAGGGAGTATCGTCATCCCAGGTCCCATTTTCCGGAAAGGGCCCCACAACACTACTACCCCCACTCAAATGTGGCATATGCTCATCAACCTTATATGGTCATGAATGCCCAACCTTATAACCATCCACCACAACAAGCCAACCGAGGCCCAGCTCCACCTCCCAGAAATCAGCCTCCTTACCGCAACCACTATAACCCACAACCCCCGCAGAATAACTACCGCCCCCAAGAGCCTCCTCGACGGCGGACTTTCACGCCCATCGATGAACAATACTCTACCTTGTTCCCTAAGCTAGTCCAGTTGGGTTTCTTGCAACCAATCCCTCAAACAAGGCAAAACCCGACATCTCCTTCTTACAAAGTCGGAGTCAGATGCGCCTATCATTCAGGGGCCGAGGGACATGATACAAACGACTGCTGGTCATTGAAAAGAGTGGTCGAAAATTTGATAGAGCAGGGGAAAATAGTGCTAAGGGACGAAGAGATCCCAAATGTGACTAACAATCCATTGCCCGCTCACAATAATGGGTCGCTGATCGGAATGATTTGTGAAGACAAAGAGTTCGACCCTGCTTTGAAAGCCATAATTGCCATTGTCGACACGGGGAAGAGGCCTGAAATAGACCAGAAACCAGAAAAGGGGGAAGAGGTCAAAGCTATAAAGAACAAGCCTGAAAAGAAGGTAGAAAAGAAAGTGGTACCTGTAAAAAATGAAGTTCTTTACATACCACGAGGACGAGCTGAGAAGGCGCAGAACTTCGGGATCAAAAAGACAAAACCTATGTACGTGCCAAAAGGGGCCTATGTGGTCCGGGGGACGATTCAACCACCTCGGCTGAATGAGCCAGTGGTTATCGGACGCGTCCCACAAAAGCCGATGACCAACCCGTCCACAGTGCCGTGGAATTATCAAAAGACTTTGGTGATGTACAAAGGTAAAGAGGTCATGGGAGAACTTCCAGAAAATACTTTCATTAGAGGGTACTCAAATACCCAAGAACTGAACAACGCCACACAAAGGCGCTTCCCTCCAAAGAAGCCTGTGAGTGTTGAAGAAGCGGAAGTGTTCTTCCGACAAATAAAGATGCCGGATTACGAAGTGATAGATCAGCTGCGCAAGCACCCTGAGCAGGTGTCCATGCTGTCATTATTAATGAGGTCAGCCGAGCATCAAAAGATCCTGCTGAAAACCCTGAATGAAGCATATGTACCAGTTGGAACCTCGGTGGAGCAACTAGAGCGGATAACAGAAAGATTCTTCGCCGTCAACCAAATCTCTTTCAGCAAGAATGATTTACCCCCGGAAGGAGCAGCACACAACAAGGCTTTGCATCTAACAGTTAAGTGCGAAGACTATTATGTCAAGCGGGTAATGTTGGATGGAGGCTCAGGCGTTGACATTTGCCTGCTCTCCACGCTACAAAGAATGGAGATTGGGACCAGAAGAATCCGACCCAACAATGTCTGCGTAAGAGCTTTCGACGGCATCAAGAGAGATACCATGGGAGAAATAGACTTGTTGTTGGTCATAGGACCAGTCGAATTTCTTGTAACCTTCCAGGTGATCGACATGGACACATCCTACAATTTTCTCCTTGGCAGACCCTGGATCCATGCGGCAGGAGCCGTGCCTTCCACTCTTCACCAGATGGTGAAGTTCGAGTACGAAGACCAAGAGATCGTGGTCCATGGGGAAGACGAACATGCCATTTATCGGGACCCATCCATCCCGTATCTTGAACCGAGAGAAGGGAGCGAACATACGGTCTACCAAGCTTTCGAGGTGGTACTGGCAGAGCAGCACGAAGAGGGAGTACCTTGCCCCCAGCCTTTCTTGTCTAACGCTTCGATCATGGTGGCCAAAGAGATGATCCGGCACGGATTTAGGCCAGGGAAGGGACTTGGACGAACCCTTCAGGGAATAACAGAACCCATTACTTTACCAGTCATCAAGAAACCGTTTGGACTAGGTTTCGAACCTACTCCAACAGACGAAAAATGGGCAAAGAAAAGGAGAAATGAGGGCTGGAAGTTGCCTCAACCACTGCCGGATTTATATGCGACTTTTGTCAGGCCAAGGTACGCTGAAGAAGAAGATGATGAGGTTTTCACAGCTGAGGAAATCGAGGAAATATGTGGGGCGATGAGAGAAATGCTCTACGAGGTCCACATGGTTCAACCAGGTGAAGGCACAAGCACTGCTGAGATGCTGTACATGGGACCGAACGCCCGACTTCAAAACTGGGAGGCCACGCCATTCCCGACTAGACGGAAGTCCGGGTAGACCTGCCCTGCCACCTTTCCTGTATCACAAGTTATCTCCGGGACATAACTTGAACGTTTTCTTCTTTTCAATTGTTGTTTTGAATTCCTAGCTGTAAACGTTGTTGTCTTCCAACTTTCCAAAGAAAATATACAAAAATACAAAAAAAAATCATCATTGCTTTCCTATTCTTTCTTTTGTTCTGGTTTTTATTACTTTTCCTCTTATCTTCCTTTTTCAGTCCTAATAACGCGGCTTTAAATATGACATGCTTGCGGACTTCACGCCCAGATCACAATGAGTTATTTAACTGCGAATTAATGAACCCTGAACCAGAATATGATGCGGAAGAGGCTTTTAGGGAGATAAACCGAGAATTGGAATATTTCGAGAATAAACCTAAGCCAAATCTGAATGACACTGAACCGGTAAACTTAGGAACCCCGGAAGAAGTCCGGGAGACCAAGATAAGCATTCACACGGACAAGAAAACGCGAGAGGCGATAATTCAACTTCTTCTTGAATTCAAAGATGTGTTTGCTTGGTCATATGATGACATGCCGGGCCTAGGTGTTGATCTGGTGGTTCATAAATTGCCGATTCATCCTGATTGTCCTCCGGTTCAACAAAAGCAACGAAAGTTCAAAACTGAGGTCAGCGACAAGATTAAAGAGGAGATCACCAAACAACTGAAAACGGGAGTGATTCGGGTAGTCCAATATACAACATGGTTGGCGAATGTGGTTCCAGTACCAAAAAAGGACGGGAAAACTCGAGTATGTGTAGATTACCGAGATTTGAACAGAGCAAGTCCTAAGGATAATTTCCCGCTGCCCAACATCCACATCCTCGTTGATAATTGCGCCAAGCACGAGATACAGTCTTTTGTAGATTGTTATGCCGGGTATCATCAGGTACTGATGGATGAAGAGGACGCCGAGAAAACTGCCTTCACCACGCCTTGGGGCACCTACTGTTACCGGGTCATGCCATTTGGTCTGAAGAATGCTGGGGCTACTTACATGAGGGCCATGACTGCCATTTTCCATGACATGATGCACCAGGAAATAGAGGTGTACGTGGATGATGTGATAGTCAAGTCCAGGACGCAGGATAATCACATCCAAGACTTGAGGAAGTTCTTCGAGAGGCTAAGGAAGTATGACTTGAAGCTGAACCCAGCTAAATGTGCTTTCGGAGTTCCGTCAGGCAAACTTTTGGGTTTCATCGTAAGCAGGAGAGGTATCGAGCTAGATCCAACTAAGATAAAATCTATCAGAGATCTACCTCCCCCGAGAACGAAGAAAGACGTGATGAGTCTGTTGGGCAGGTTGAACTACATCAGTCGGTTTATTGCCCAGCTGACAAGCACGTGTGAGCCCATATTCAAGCTGTTAAGGAAAGATGCGGCGATTAAGTGGACAACGGAGTGTCAAGAAGCCTTTGATAAAGTCAAAGAATACCTTTCGAATCCCCCAGTCTTGGTCCCTCCAGAATCAGGGAGGCCACTTTTCTTGTATCTGACAGTCTTGGAGAACTCTTTCGGCTGCGTCCTCGGGCAACACGACGTAACCGGAAAGAAAGAGCAAGCAATCTACTACTTGAGCAAGAAATTCACCGGCTACGAGGCCAAATACACTCTGCTGGAAAGGACATGCTGCGCTCTCACATGGGTTGCTCAAAAGCTGAGACATTATCTCCAAGACCACACTACATTCCTCATAAGCAGGTTGGATCCTTTGAAGTATATATTTCAGAAACCAATGCCTACTGGGAGACTGGCTAAATGGCAAATCTTGCTTACGGAATTCGACATAGTTTATGTCACTCGCACGGCCATGAAAGCCCAGGCGTTAGCAGATCATTTGGCCGAAAATCCGGTTGATGAGGAATACCAGCCATTGGATACTTACTTTCCAGATGAAGAGGTAAACACCGTAGAAGTAATCTCGGAAGAAGTTCATGTTTGGAAGATGTTCTTTGACGGAGCCGTGAACGCCAAGGGTGTAGGGATTGGGGCAATATTGATCTCGCATTCCGGTCAGCATTATCCCGCTATAGCTAGACTTCGTTTCTTTTGCACAAATAATACAGCTGAGTATGAAGCCTGCATTATGGGCATGCATATGGCAATCGATCTGGATGTCGAAGACTTACTGATTATGGGAGATTCTGACCTGATCATCCGGCAGGCTCAAGGCGAATGGGAAACTCGGGATGTCAAACTTATCCCGTACCGACAACATGTGGAAGACCTCAGCAAGCGCTTTACATCAATAGAATTCAGGTACATTCCGAGGTGTCACAATGAACTGGCAGATGCACTTGCTACTTTGGCTTCAATGCTGCCCTACCCGGGCAACGCCCACGTCGATCCTTTGGAAATCCAAATCAAGGAAAGACACGGTTACTGCAGTGTAATCGAGGCAGGATCAAGTACGCAGCCTTGGTACCATGACATCAGGAAATTCCTGAAGACGCAAGAATACCCAGAGCATGCTACTGGAGATCAGAAGAGGACCATTAGGCGACATGCAAGTGGTTTCTTTCTAAGCGGTGAATTGTTATATAAGAGGACCCCGGACCTCAATCTCCTAAGATGTGTCGATATCGAGGAATCGAGAAAGATCATGCACGAAGTACACGTAGGTGTGTGCGGACCTCACATGAACGGGTATGTCTTAGCGAAGAAAATCCTCCGAGCAGGTTATTACTGGATGACCATGGAAAAGGATTGCTTTAGTTTCGTTCGGAAGTGTCATCAGTGTCAGGTGCATGGTGATTTGATTCATGCACCTCCCACGGAACTGCATCCCATGTCCGCACCATGGCCATTTGTCGCCTGGGGCATGGACGTCATTGGACCAATTGAACCAAAGGCCTCAAACGGACACAGGTTTATACTAGTTGCCATAGACTACTTTA
Source organism: Nicotiana tabacum (assembly GCF_000715075.1). Classification (NCBI taxonomy): domain Eukaryota; kingdom Viridiplantae; phylum Streptophyta; class Magnoliopsida; order Solanales; family Solanaceae; genus Nicotiana; species Nicotiana tabacum. The sequence goes on from NC_134082.1 coordinate 125,207,314, forward strand.
CGAAATGGGTAGAGGCTGTCACTCTCAAGTCGGTCACCAAGAAAGTTGTAGTGGATTTTATACACTCAAATCTTATCTGTCGCTTCGGTATTCCTGCGACTATCATTACAGATAATGCGGCAAACTTGAACAGTCACTTGATGGGAGATGTGTGCGAGCAATTCAAGATAACACACAGGAATTCCACTCCTTATCGGCCAAAAGCCAATGGTGCTGTGGAAGCTGCAAATAAAAACATCAAGAAGATTTTGAGGAAGACAATACAAAGTTCCCGACAGTGGCATGAGCAGTTAACTTTTGCATTATTGGGGTACCGCACTATGGTACGCACATCGGTGGGAGCAACTCCTTATCTTTTGGTTTATGGGACCGAGGCTGTAATACCGGCAGAGGTAGAAATTCCTTCGCTTCGAATCATTATCGAAGCAGAAATCGAGGACAACGAGTGGGTTAAGACTCGGTTAGAGCAATTGACGTTGATTGATGAAAAGCGGATGGCTGCAGTTTGTCACGGACAGTTATACCAACGAAGGATGGCCCGTGCTTACAACAAGAAAGTCCGACCCCGGAATTTCGAAGTAGGTCAGCTGGTACTGAGGCGTATTCTGCCGCATCATGAAGAAGCAAAAGGAAAGTTTGCCCCAAATTGGAAAGGCCCATACATCCTAAGGAAAATATTGCCAAGAAGAGCATTGTATTTAGGTGATATCGAAGGAAATGACCCCGACACAGCAGTAAATGCAGATGCAGTCAAGAGGTATTACGTCTAAATCATACTCCAGTGGTCCTGACACGTTGAAAATGGCGAAGGTGTTTATTCCCCACTACTCCCCAAAAAAAACTACCCAATTCTCTCTACCAACTTTTGAGCCGCTTACAAAAAAAAAAAAGAAGAAGAAAACAAAACAAAAAAAAAGAAAACAAAACAAAACATTGATTGAGGCCTGAACTACATTTGACTTGATTCCGAAAGGATACGTAGGTAGCCTCTCCCTGAGGTTCAGTCACACCAACAATAAAATCCCATCCACCCTGAAATTAAAAACCGGGGCACGTCGAGCAGTTGAGAAGTTAGTATCACTACCTCTCTTTACCAAGCACAAGCCTTCAAATCAATTACCAAATATGGTGGGGAATCAATAAGCGTCACAAACGAAGACCATCACACTCTGAATTGAGAGAGATAAAATGAGAGAGTCTCGGTAGTGAAAACCTTCGGGCACCACGAGGCGACGGGAGAAGAGAAACCAAAATGAGAGAGCTTGTTTAGTAAAAACTCGCAAAGAGTGCTATCAAGCGATGACAGGAAGAGAAATGAGAGAGGTCAGCCAGCGAAAACTCGCAAAGGGCGCTGTTTGACCGAAAAAGAATGACGCCATCCCAAGAAAGTTTCGGCAGAGTGCCGCCTGTTTGGAATCACAGATCCGTTCTGGTTCAGGAAAACGCAAGCTCTTAGAAGGTCAGACGTCCAGTCCAAAAAGCATGTCATGTAATTTAAAGCCAGCGTTATCTTCCTCAGATAAGTCTTTCTCATCCCGAAAAGGGTATTCCTTTTCTGATTTGTTTTCCCCTTTATTTGTTTCTTTTCGAATCCCTTTCGCATTTTAACCCCGAGTTCAGGACACACCGGAAAAGATAGGTGGCAGGTTTGTTTGCGCGGAATCCCGTCTCATGAAGGAAAGCACCTCATCTCGTTGATATGATTACCCAAGCACGATGAATCATGACATTTGATGGTGTTCCGGAGTAAAGGAAAAAGAGAGAAATCTTGAAATCTTCCCCAGCAAAGTCCACCTTCGGACAAATCCCCACAGAGTCTCCCCCTGTACAAATCCCCACAGAGTCTCTATTGTACAATCTCCCACAGAGTCTCCCCAATATAAATAAAAAAAAATGGAATCTCCCCAGCACATCCCAGCGAGTCCTTTTGTAAATATTCCCCAACAAGCTTACCCCAACAAATCCTAGAAATCCCGCTTTGAAATAAATCCCCAGCATGTCCCATTGTACAAAAATCCACACAAAGAATCCACTTTGTAAATATCCCCCACAGAGCTTCCCTTTTGTACAAATTCCCACAAAATACCTCCGATAAAATCCCCGTTGAGAACCTCTAAGCAAAACGGGACACAAAAAAAAGAAAAAAAGAGCCTTACGAAGCAAGTCATCACAGAATCCGGAAATACAAGCCTGAGCAGTCTAAAGGTTTCGCCATTCGAATCAAATCAATGGCGGGACTTCGCAACATAAATAGAGACGCAACAAAGCAATTGAGAACGATCAAGGTCACCGAACCGACCGTCATTTCCGAACTAACAATTGTTCTTTGTCTAAGAAGTTGAAACAGGTATTAATCTAAGACAACCGTGCAAGAAGCGGGTGTCGCCCAAAGAAGAAGGTACACGGGTACAAGAAACATTTTGGCAATAAGGAATTCACTCAAAAGGTAAGTTCCCGCAAAACTCCCTTTTATCTTCTATTGAAACAAGAAAACTCAAAAATAGATCGTGTAGTATTCTCGAGCTTTATCTCCAGCCAATCAGCATTAGGGTTTTAAACCCTAAACTGAATTTTCCTTTTAGTCAGCATTAGGGTTTTAAACCCTAAACTGAACTTTGTCCTTTCAGCCAGCATTAGAGTTTTAAACTCTAAACTGAGCTTTTCCATGCAATCAGCATTAGGGTTTTAAACCCTAAACTGAATTTTCCTTTTAGTCAGCATTAGGGTTTTAAACCCTAAACTGAACTTTTTCCTTTTCAGCCAGCATTAGAGTTTTAAACTCTAAACTGAGCTTTTCCATGCAATCAGCATTAGGGTTTTAAACCCTAAACTGAATTTTCCTTTTAGTCAGCATTAGGGTTTTAAACCCTAAACTGAACTTTTACCTTTCAGCCAGCATTAGAGTTTTAAACTCTAAACTGAGCTTTTTCCCGTGCAATCAGCATTAGGGTTTTAAACCCTAAACTGAATTTTCCTTTTAGTCAGCATTAGGGTTTTAAACCCTAAACTGAACTTTTTCCTTTCAGCCAGCATTAGAGTTTTAAACTCTAAACTGAGCTCTTCCATCCAATCAGCATTAGGGTTTTAAACCCTAAACTGAATTTTCCTTTTAGTCAGCATTAGGGTTTTAAACCCTAAACTGAACTTTTTCCTTTTAGCCGGCATTAGAGTTTTAAACTCTAAACTAAGCTTTTCCATGCAATCAGCATTAGGGTTTTAAACCCGAAACTGAATTTTCCTTTTAGTCAGCATTAGGGTTTTAAACCCTAAACTGAACTTTTCCTTCCAGCCAGCATTAGAGTTTTAAACTCTAAACTGAGCTTTTCCATGCAATCAGCATTAGGGTTTTAAACCCTAAACTGAATTTTCCTTTTAGTCAGCATTAGGGTTTTAAACCCTAAACTGAACTTTTTCCTTTTCAGCCAGCATTAGAGTTTTAAACTCTAAACTGAGCTTTTCCATGCAATCAGCATTAGGGTTTTAAACCCTAAACTGAATTTTCCTTTTAGTCAGCATTAGGGTTTTAAACCCTAAACTGAACTTTGTCCTTTCAGCCAGCATTAGAGTTTTAAACTCTAAACTGAGCTTTTCCATGCAATCAGCATTAGGGTTTTAAACCCTAAACTGAATTTTCCTTTTAGTCAGCATTAGGGTTTTAAACCCTAAACTGAATTTTCCTTTTAGTCAGCATTAGGGTTTTAAACCCTAAACTGAACTTTTCCTTCCAGCCAGCATTAGGGTTTTAAACCCTAAATTGAGCTTTTCCATGCAATCAGCATTAGGGTTTTAAACCCTAAACTGAATTCTTCTTTTGTTCGGCATTAGGGTTTTAAACCCCAAACCGAACCTCTCCCCAGCTAGCCGGTGTTAGGGCTCCAACCCTGAACTGAGCATGCATATCCTCTTTCATCAATTTTATGAACTTCCTGGTGAATAATTAACGAAATTTTCCTAGTGAAACTGGGGCAGAAAATTTCGTTCGTTTGTTTGTTTGTTTTTTCCCCCGCAGGTCTAACCTCGAGCCACACGGATCGAAATGACCCACGAGATGAGTCTCAACTCAGAATCAAAGAAGAAAAAGAGATGTCCCAAGATTCGGAGTAAATGGAAGGCGGATTGACTCCAGCATTTAATTAAGGTCTTGAACCCTGCCAATCGCGCCTCACTCAGTATCCCAGAGATTAAACAGGTCACCACAACTCGCAAGCATCAAGATTCAGATCGGAGTCTACAAGCAGAATCAGCTAAGACCCAAGATCAAGTCGTAAAAGAATCATAGATAGGAATCTTGTAACTAGCAGTTGACATACACATAAGTAGTTAGCTCAGTTTCCAATTTCCATTTGGTTGTAATAAGGCGGTCAGTAACGTAGCAGTGACAACAGCAGCAGCAGTAGCAGCAAGCATTGCAATCCCATGGTAGTCCCAGCTACCAAAACTTCTCGAACTACATTGACCTGATTCCTGTTTAGCCCAGGATATGTAGGAAATCTTTGAAGCAAGATTCGGTCAGATCTTTCAAAAAAAACATGCTTCATACGGAGTGGTCTATAGGCAAAAATCGCTCATACACGCTTACTTTATCTTTGCACGAAAACCCTTCGTGTTTCCGAACAAAGAGGGGCAGCTGTGAGCACGTGATTTTTGTTTTGCGCGACAGTCGCTCCAAAAGAATAAAATTGGTCATGCTGTACAATTTTTGGATTTCTGTGCGGCACCTTGTTGATTTATTTGTGACTTCGGCCCATTTTTATTTATTTACTTTATTAAAACAAAATTCAAAAAAAATGTGTGACGTGTCATGCATAATCTGAACCGTAACATGGTTTAAATAGAAAAGCATAAAACAGGCACCTTTGTCCGTGATTTTGTTTTGTTTAATTTTACTTGTTTTGAAATATTTTAGTGTGTGTGCAAATAATTGTATTGAGTGTGTATTTAATTTTAATTTGATTTTTTTTAGTTTTGTTTTAAAATAAATAAGAAAAAGGAAATAAATAAAAAGAAATAATAATAAAAAAAATAATATAAGGATCCCTTCCGGACTTGGGCCAATTTTAACAAAATTGGCCCAAACAAACAGCCCAAGACCCAGGCCTGCCCGGTCCAGGCCACCTGATGCCCAGGACGTCCAAACGACGACGTTTTGGTCCAGTGTGATCTGGGCCGTTGATCTCAGATTGATCAACGGCCAAGATCAATTCCCCATAACCCACCAATAAACCCGACCCGTCTCACCCGGACCGACCCCAACCCTTTACCCTTGAAACGACACCGTTCCACTTAAGCTATCAGATCCAGACCGTAGATCTAGATTGATCTAACGGTCAAGAACAATCCATCTATTAACTATATAAGGCCATAATCCTACCCTGCCCCCCCTATCTGAACCCCAGCCTTCGTCTCCAAACAAACAGCCCTAAAACCCTAGCCGCCCCTGCGTACTTTCACCATGAAAGCTGGCGGCATGGATGCCGGTGACCTTCCCCTGAACACCATAGAACCCCCATGCCATCCTGAACCCAAATCTACCAACCCCATGCTTCGAATCTTATCCCACCTTCTCGAATCTTCATTTGAAGATTCGAGTCGGAACCTAATCTACACCGATCTGCTTCAAATTCATACCAGACACTCCCCAGACCCCCTCGTGACCAAACCATACTTGGTTTGGTCCGAATCTGATCAGGGAAGCCTGAATCCCAGATCTAAGTTTGAAAGTTTTGTGTCCTTCATCACTGGCCCATGCCAGTCCGAGCCAAAGAGATTAAGGTCTAATGGACCTTAATCGAAGTGTTTCTCATCTGAGAAACACTTCGATTAAAGTCCGTTCAGCCTTAAGAAAGGTCTGTCCAAATCCGAGTTCAAACTTTTAACTTTGCAAGCTTTAAGGTGAGTTTGTTTTCTTTCCTTTATTTGTTTTAGTCCGTGTGATTTGTTTTAAATATCTGGTCATGTTTTGTTTCAATTTGTGTCTTTAAATTTTACCACCTTCTGATTGACCACTTTGCCTGAACCACTGTGTTTTGTTTGAACCCCTCCTATTCTGATAAGACATGTGTATTGGTTGTATTCCAAATTTGTACTGACTAACTGATTCCTCAAAGTATAATTCTACTTAATCAGTATAAGTCGAGTCATGTGTCCCATGCTTTTGAATGTCTGATTTGGCTACGTTTGTGTATGTTAATGCTAATATAGTCGAGTCGACATGTGTCGTCAATTAGTTTCAACTGTCTGAACAAAGTTAAATCGATTTGCTTCTATTGAACATTTGCCTGAATCAATTAAGAGCCAGTTTAGTTCACTTATAGCTGTTGGATTGTTTGTGTTTAGATTCTGAATTGGAAGGCATGTGCACTCGTGCACAGCATGTGCATTGGTGCATCTCATGTGCTTTGTGCACAGCCTGTGGCCTGCATAAAGGTCCTTTGTTTAATTTTAAAATGGTTTGACAATATATGCTGTCAACATATTCTACTGCCCATACCCTGCTTTAAGTTTAAAAAGTATTAAACCCTTTAAAAGTAAGTCTGCCAGGGAATGTTGATGGAAGTTATATACTTAAATAACTAATTGGGATCTGAAAAGGTAAAAGACACATGGGAGGGGTACTGTGACATTTTGAAAAACAGGCTGTTAAAAGAGATGGTGTTGAGGCTTATAAAAAGAGGAGGACCTGGGAGATAAAGAGAGACAGAATTGAGGGGAGAGACAGAACTGAGGGGAGACACAGAATTGGGAGATACATACACTGTGAGGATAGAAAAGAAAAAGAGAGAGTCGACAGAAATAGAAAGAGAGCAAGAAAGAGATAAAACAGATTAGGAAATCAGAAATTTGGTTTCGTTTATCTGAACTTCATCTATTGTCTATACATTAGGCAGTGTTGCTCCTCCTAAAATTCAATCGAGATTATTGTTAGTGTTTTGTGGCATTTGGTATATTCCGGAATTGGATTGTCTGGAGCATTGCTGCCATCACACTGTGTGCTATTTCGTTTGGCTGTTTTTTCCTTCAACTCTAGTTCCATCTCGCATCAGAATCCTTTTCTTTTGTGCTGTTCTGATTGCTGTTGCTATTCTGCTCACTATTGTTGCTGCCCTGTCCTGCTGCTATTACTAGTCCTGCTTCTTTCTGCTGCTGATTTCCACATCTTCTTCTTCTTCTCCTTTGCATTTTCAGCATTTCCAGGTACACATTTCAAGTCCCATATTGATGTAATTAAAACAGTTGGAAAGCATGAAATGAAAAAAAGGTTGAAGAAGTTCAAGTATTTGTTGTAATATTCATAGTACATTAACAGGCCTGTGAAAATTGATTTAGTTTATGATTCAACAGTTCGAAAGTATGTATTGATATTTGACTGAGTTTACCCTGTTGTATTTTAACTCTGTAGTTGTTTGTCAGTAGGGGCATGTATATTTCGTCCTTATACAATACTGTTCTTGTTTCATTTAGTTTTTGTTTAGTTAAGACTAGTCCACACAAGTTTAGTTAAGTTCAACTCGAGAAGTGTTCGGATTAAGTGTTGTATTTCGTTTAGCTCGTACATGATTCCTTGCCAAACTAAAGTATTTTACTTTGCCAGTTATCCTTTAATCTAGGCCAAATAAGTTCAGTTAAGTTCAACTCAAGAAATGTTCGGATTAGGTATTGCATTTCATCAATCTCATATGTAGTCTTTTTGTTCGACTGAAACATCCTCGCAAGGCATGACGTTTTTACTTTATAAGTAGTTAATCAGAAACTGTCAAAAATCCGGATTAGGCAAAAGCCTATAATTGAATTAGCATGTACCTTTTCTTCTAGTTTTAGAGACAAATGCATTAGAAATGTAGCCATTTTAGGATATCCTTTTCTAAAATAGAGATGAGCCTCGCCAAATAAAGATGCAAAATTGCGGGGCCCTCAATAAATAACCATGATAATTATTTAGAATTCAAGATAGGCCATTTAATAAATTTCATGGCCTTCTACAAAGATAATAACGCGTTTAGATTCTTTAGGCGCGACTTTAGTAAATTATATTCTTAAAAATCGGGTGCACATTGATGTGACCCAAGTCCAAGTCCCAACGGAGTCAAAATGTGTTAACAACTACGGGTGCATTGATTGTGACGTGGTTCGAGATGCATTTTCACGACGTTGTAATTCTATAAAATAAATGATAATAATAAAAGCGGTTTAAACTTAATAAAAGCACATAAGTCACAACCTGTATTTAAATCAGATATTTAGCCATTATAACAATTTAAGCGACTGTGCTAGAACCACGGGATTCGAGGGTGCCTAACACCTTTCCTCGGGTCAACAGAATTCCTTACTTAGAATTTCTGGTTCGCAGACTTCATTTGGAAAAGTCGCAAATTTCCTCGATTTGGGATTCAAGATAAACCGGTGACTTGGGACACCAAAAGCCAAACCTTTCCCAAGTGGCGACTCTGAATTAAATAAATAATCCCATTTCGAATATTGTCACTTAAATTGGAAAAACTCCACCTACGCATCTAACCCTTCGGGGCGAGGCGCGCAAAAAGGAGGTGTGGCACAGAGAATGAAAGCTTTCTCGTGATTGAGGCGTGGAAGCATTCTGACTTCTTGTGAAGGAATTATATTCTTAGTGGATTGGAGGATAATTTGTATAATGTATACAGTGGCATGGAGACGTCAAAAGAATTGTGGAATGCGCTTGAAAAGAAATACAAAACTGAAGATGCCGGGATGAAGAAATTCGTCGCTGTAAAATTTTTGGACTACAAAATGGTAGATAGCAAGTCTGTTATTACCCAAGTCCAGGAATTGCAAGTGATTATTCATGATCTACTTACTGAAGGTCTTGTCATCAATGAAGCATTCCAAGTAGCAACAATAATTGAGAAGTTGCCTCCATTGTGGAAGGACTTCAAAAATTATTTGAAACATAAACGAAAGGAGATGTCCCTTGAAGATCTCATTGTTCGATTGAGAATCGAAGAGGACAATAAAGCTGCTGAATGGAGAGGCCATGGAAATTCAACAATAATGGGAGCAAATATTGTTGAAGATAACAAAAAGAGAAAGAAGGCTTCTGGTCCGAAATACAACCCAAGCAAGAAGCGGTTCAGTGGAAACTGCTACAACTGTGGGAAAACCGGTCGCAAATCTACTGAGTGTCGTGCTCGAAAGAAAGACAAGCAAAGGGGTCAAGCAAACATGGTAGAAAAGCATGATGATGTTGATGACTTGTGCGCCATGCTTTCTGAATGCAACCTGGTAGAAAACCTAAAGGAGTGGTGGATTGATTCTGGAGCCACTCGCCATGTTTGTGCTGTGAGGGAAGCATTTTCTATATATGCTTCTGCTGGACCCAAAAAGACGCTCTCTATGGGAAATGCTGCTACAACAAAAATTGAAGGATACGGTAAGATATTTCTCAAGATGACTTCTGGCAAGGTCATGACTTTGAACAACGTCCTTCATGTTCCCGAGATTAGGAAGAACTTAGTCTCTACTGGACTTCTTGTAAAGCACGGTTTCAAGTGCATTTTTGTATCTGACAAGGTAGTGATTAGTAAGAATAAAATATTTGTAGGAAAAGGTTACCTTACTGAGGGCCTTTTCAAGCTGAATGTAATAGTTGTTGAAACTAATAATAAAACTTCAGCTTCTTCTTACTTACTTGAGTCAAATAATTTATGGCATGTACGTTTGGGTCATGTCAATTATAAAACCTTGCGAAAAATGATTAACTTGGAAGTATTGCCTAAGTTTGAATGCGAAAAATCAAAATGTCAAATATGTGTATGTTAAACATCCTTATAAGTCGGTTGAAAGGAATTTAAATCCTTTAGACTTAATTCACACAGATATTTGTGACATGAAATCAATACCATTTTGCGGTGGAAAGAAGTATTTCATAGCTTTTATTGATGATAGTACTCGATATTGCTATGTTTACTTACTTAATAGTAAAGATGAAGCAATAGATGCATTCAAGCAATACAAAAATGAAGTTGAAACGCAACTTAACAAGAAAATCAAAATGATAAGAAGTGATAGGGGTGGTGAATATGAATCTCCTTTTGAACAAATATGTTTAGAATATGGAATTATTCATCAAACAACAGCCCCTTACACGCCCCAATCCAATGGGATTGCGGAAAGAAAGCATCGTTCATTAAAGGAGATGATGAACGCATTGTTGATAAGTTCTGGTTTGCCACAGAACTTGTGGGGGGAAGTCGTTCTTACGGCTAACCGAATATTAAATCGAGTACCCCATAGCAAAACACAATCCATTCCATATGAAAAATGGAAAGGAAGGAAGCCCAACTTAAATTATTTTAAAGTGTGGGGGTGTTTAGCAAAAGTGCAAGTTCCTAAACCCAAAAGGGTAAAAATAGGACCGAAAACAGTTGATTGCGTTTTCATTGGATACGCGACCAATAGTAAAGCATATCGATTTCTGGTTCATAAATTAGAAAATCCCTACATTCATAATAATACGGTTATAGAATCAGATAATGCTGAGTTCTTTGAATATATATATCCGTATAAAAAGGAATGTGAGTTGACTGGTGAAGGATCTAAACAACCTCGGGAAGAAACAAAAGAAAGTACATTTAATCAGGGGGATCCAAGACGCAGTAAACATCAAAGAACGTCTACTTCGTTTGGACCAGATTTTGTGACTTTCTTATTGGAAAATGAGCCTCGAACATTTAAAGAAGCTATGTCTTCTTCGGAATCATTGTTCTGGAAAGAGGAAGTCAATAGTGAAATAGAATCCATTTTGAACAACCATACATGGAAATTGGTTGATCTTCCTCCTAGAAATAAACCTTTGGATTCTAAATGGATTTTTAAGAGAAAAATGAAAGATGATGGCACTATTGATAAATTTAAGACAAGACTTGTTGTCAAAGGGTATAGACAACGAGAAGGTCTTGACTACTTTGATACATACTCCCCAGTTACAAGGATTACGTCCATACGGATGTTAGTTGCGTTAGCTGCAGTGTATGGTCTTGAAATTCATCAAATGGATGTTAAAACAGTCTTCTTAAATGGAGAGTTGGAGGAAGAAATTTACATGGAACAACCTGAAGGGTTTGTGGTTCCAGGTAAAGAAAATAAGGTATGTAGACTTGTTAAGTCTCTTTACGGACTAAAACAAACACCTAAACAATGGCATGCGAAATTTGACCAAACAATGTTGTCAAATGGTTTTAAGATAAATGAATGTGATAAATGTGTGTACATTAAAAATGTTCCAAATCACATAGTTATTGTTTGCCTATATGTGGATGATATGCTGATAATGAAGTAATAACATTGCCAACATAAATGCTACTAAGCGTATGCTAACTAGCAAGTTTGATATGAAGGACTTGGGAATTGCGGATTTAATTCTGGGGATTAAGATCCAAAAGACTCCTCAAGGTCTGACATTGTCACAATCTCATTATATTAAGACAGTACTTGAAAAATTCAAGCACTTGGGCTTTAAAGTTGCAAAGACTCCAATTGACGTAAATCTTGCACTAGCAAAGAATAAAGGCCAAAGCATATCACAATTGGATTATGCTCGTGTGTTGGGATGCTTAATGTACATCATGAATTGTACACGACCAGATATAGCTTGTGCTATAGGTAAACTAAGTCGATACACGAGCAATCCAGGTCAATCTCATTGGATGGCAATGAAACGAGTTTTGGGATACTTAGAACATATCCAAAACTTTGATTTGCACTACAGTAAATATCCTGCGGTGATTGAAGGATATTGTGAAGCAAATTGGATCACCGGTTCAACTGATTCGAAGTCTACAAGTGGATATGTATTCACTATTGGTGGAGGAGAGGTATCTTGGAAGTCCTCCAAACAAACTTGTATTGCCCGCTCTACAATGGAGGCTGAGTTCATAGCCTTAAATAAAGCCAGTGAAGAAGCTGAATGGCTCCGGAATTTCTTGGAAGACATTCCATTTTGGCCCAAACCGTTGGCACCAATATGCATACACTGTGACAGCCAAGCGGCAATTGGAAGGGCTGGGAGCGTTATGTATAACGGTAAATCTCGTCATATATGACGAAGACATAAAACCGTTAGGCAACTTCTCTCTAAAGGAATTATCACGATTGACTATGTAAAGTCAAGTGATAATGTGTCGAATCCACTTACAAAAGACCTAACTAGAGAGGTAGTTGAGAAATCATCGAGGGGAATGGGACTATGGCCGAGAACAAGTCATTGTGGCGATAACTTTACCTAGAAGACTGGAGATCCCAAGATCTAGGTTCAAGGAGATCAAACAAAGTCATTATTGACGGTTCAACATTGTCAACAAAAATTTTGGTCCATTCTCGTGATGAGACAATGTTCAGTACCAAGGATAAAGCATGAAGGCTTTTTAATGATTTCTAAATTTGATACGGGGTATATCAAATAGTGTATCTACGGGATGACACGTTTAGAAATCACCTATGTAAGTGTGAAGTGTTAGCCACTTCAAGGAGAATTTTGCAAGGCCAATTCTCTACGCACTTATAAAACCAGGCGGTGTTCATGGCTGAAACGAACACAACAATGAGAACCAAAGACGGTTAAGGGTTGATTGTGTGACTTATGGTTGTCTAGGTATACACTAAAGTTCGACAGTTCAAAGATATCAAATCTACCGATTGACCGAGTATATCCGACATAAGTTCACTACGAAAAGTTCAAAGGGAAACCTACTTATCCAGATGCAATTAATCCTTGCTTGCAAATCACACAAGTCTTCATGCATACTTCCGTGATATAGCCACTCCCCATTCATGTGGGGGATTGTTGAGTTTCTTTTTAATATGGAAAGGTATTAAAAAGAGGATGAATGAGAAATGGAGGGAAATGAAAATTTTGAGTAAAATTTAAGTTTCCCTCTCTTTTTAATGAGACATTGTCCCTCATTGGTAGAGGAAAATGAATTTGGTGGGTTTATATACAAATGCACTTCATGTAGCTCTTAAAGAGTTAGGAAGAAGGCAAGCCTCGCGCCGTCGTCGTCGCTCGCTCGGCTCGGCTTCGGCTGCAGCTTCGGCTTCGGATTCGGATTCGGATTCGGATTTGGATTTGGTCAAATGATCGATTGATTGATTAATTTTTTGGACCAAATTTATTTGTTAATAGTGAATATTAACGTAATATTATCCGTGTTTGTAACGGATATTTTCCAATCCGTGAATATTAATGAGGTAGTGCTCCAGCCACCATTGCCATATTGATTGCTCCATTAGTAAACAGCCTGGTGCTCTGTCCATCATGGCCAAGTGCTCCACTTCATGAGTGGCAGCGGGTCCATTTTTAGCAGCTAATTGCACTATAAATAGAGGGTGCAAGCAGCCTGTTGAAGACACACTGAAAACTTGAGAGCAATTGATCTTCTCTTCACCGAAAACTCAACGTTAGCTATACTTTGCACTCCTTCCTCTCAGATTTTCCATACGAATTTCTGACTTCTCCTCCCTTGTTCTGCATTGTTTTAAACTACTAAGAAAGCAACAGTAAGTGTGATTTGCTGCCGAACTTTGTGTTCGCTGAAACATTGGGGTTTGAAGTACCGCTACACCAGTGTGTAATTCGTTCTATCCTGGGAGGAAATAATCCATAACCTTGGGTACTAGGAGGGGATTAAATTCCTTAAGGAAACACTGTGAATTCAGTGGGCTCGAATTAATTTGTGTTTCATTTATATTTACGTTAATAAGCTAACGTTTTAATTTCCATAATCATTATTTTACAAATACAGGAGGAACAACAGTACTTTGTTCAATGTAATAGTTTAAGGATGTAGTTTAACTCTAAGGTATAGATAAGGGATGCTTTCTGCCAAAAACTCATTTGGGGAATGATTGCTGATTTTATAGTTAAAGTTTTTTGTTTGCATGTTTTGGGTTTATAATGGATTAGCTCTCAATTTGGTTTGTTGTGAAAATCTTCTTTTTCAACTATGTTTAATATCTTTTTGTTTATTACTTTTTCTTAATACGAATGAATACTATATGCTAATTTTCGTATTTCTAAAATATTTTGTTTGTGCGCATTTTGTAAATACATGTGCTGTTTAGAGGCTAGATTTTTCAATTTTATTTTAGAAATTGACTTATTCTTTTAGGCATACACCAATTAATCGCAGAGCTTGTTGGTGTTTTGATAGTCTACGCTCTCTCAAATGTATATTTCGATGTCTTCTTGTTAAAGGCTTCTTACCGGTGCTTGTATTTCTTAGCTAAAAAAGCTGATTATTTCTTGCATAACTTAACATTGGGAATTGAATTAAGGAAGTAAATGATCTTTCTTTAACCTATTTGAAGTAAAACACAATCCTTATATTGTGCTATATAGCAGGTAATGATTCAACCCTGTTACTTGTACTACTTGTGTATTTTTTGTCTTTCTGACTCATTTAATTTCAGAATCAGCATGATGTTGAGGTTGAGAAGTGAATAAGCAACTGAAAGAAAGAAGATAATTATTGGGTACGTTTTGCATTACAACTATATTATCTTTTGTCAGAATTCAAATGGTACTTAATTCACATGGTCTATAATGTTTCCCTGCTTTTGTCCCATTCACATATTTTGTTTTGGCAGCAAACAATAACATCAATCGCTTTGGTAGTTACACTACCCTTACTAATTAACCAGCAAATTCATTTCAAAGTGAGCTTATTGTCCTCTTTCTATGGTGTAATATTTTCTGGATGAGATGAATCTTGGCTTAGATAAACGAGTCATCCCTTGGCCACTGTTTCCATTTACTTAAAATAGGAAGTATTGCATGTTCATACCTCTCTTTACTTTGATACACATGTCATCTACTTTATTCTACTGCTTCATATTTTATATCAAGTTGGAAAGACTGAGCTTCAAACTTTTGAGAAGGTGACCACGGGGAAAACTTGAAGTTTCTTCTGACAAACAAGTAAGGCATGTATAAAAGCCATCAATCTACATTCTGTTGTATTCATTCTTTTTGTGATATTTAGAATTCAACCAGAATATATGGTTAGTTGTTTTGAGGAAAAAAAAAACTTTCTCACATGAGTGGGTGCACTATTTCAGCACAGGTAGTAGAAATTACTAAATGAACAGCCTGTGTGAATGCATAAAGGTTTCAAATTGTCTGTTAAAGTAGTTACTCTTTCCACTTTATTTACCTTTGTAGTGATGAAAATTGCTTTAAAAAGCTTCATTGGATGACCAAGGGTAAAACAGCAATTATAACTTTTCAAATTCACATGTGTGCCTTTGATAAGCCGTACGTGCCAAGCTTCTGCGGTTTATGAATTTTTGGCTCTCTTTCTCCCTCTATAGTCTACTTACTTTACTGTCATTGTTTCTCCATGTTTCTTTCGCTGTCTACTTAATGCATCACTTTTCTTGGATACTTCAGCCAACCTCCTTTAGTAGCCGATCTGTCCTTTTTGCGATTCTCCTCTCCCTCCCTAATGTTGTTGATTTATAAGTTAATGTTAGATTTGTTATTATGTTCTCCATATGTTATTTTTCTCACCTTATTCATATTATTAACCATTCATTAATTTAGATTCCGCTTCTTTCAGCAATATTGGTTGATTTGGGTAAATTGTATTGGGTTTTGATTATTTTGTGAATGGATTAATGTTAATGATTTAACATCCTAATATAAAATAGATATTTTGCATGGTTACAGGGAGAAATCAAAGAACTGAGGGACCTCCTTGGTTTCTATCCACATTGGAGTTAAAACAAGTGGTCTGCTATCAAATCACCATCATTTTTCCTTTAGGTACCACATGTGAAAATTGTTCGCCTTTTAATTTCTGAGACTTACTTTTGTCTCCCTTGATTTTATCGAACAATTGAAAAGATCCACAAAAACTAGGGAAAGTATGTCATTGAGCATTCCAATTGCTCTTGATTCCAGAAGGACGACATACTCTTGACATCTTTACATCTCCTAACTTGGAAGATTGAACGAATGTTCTACCACATGCATGTAAGTTTGAATAGTGCATATTTGTATTTATTATTCTTTGTTTGAGGAAGTTAAAAATGCCCTCTCTTTTTTTTTGGCTTATTGAGTTCTTTCTATTAAAGATCATGAAGCTGTTGAAGTTTGGCAAATTTGTCCCACATCGGTGGGCTCTTGAATTTTGGGGGGATTTTCCCCCCTATAAAAGAAAGCTTAATGTTTAGGATTTAAATACACCTCTCATTTGCCTTCTCATCTGTTTAAGGCATTTGTATCTTCTCTCTTTAGTATTATTTCACTTGTATTTTTGGAGTGAAATAAAATATTGGTTGTGTCCGAGGAGTAGGCAAAATTAGCCGAACCTCGTAAATTCTAATGTTCCCTTTATTATTGCTTTATTGTCTTATTTATTATTTGGTGGCTGTCATAATTTTTGGTATAGTAGTTGTGACTTATTCACACTATATACATTTGGCTTCCGCAACAATTGGTATCAGAGCCAAGGTACTGTCTTAGTATGCTCTGTGGTTGCAGCATAGTCTGATCTTCCACATCAGAAAAGATTTATCTTGGTAACTGTGTCAAGATTCTGTCTTAGTATGCTCTGTGGTTGCAGCTTAGTCTGATCTTCCACACCAGAAAGGAAAATAATCTTGATTTGTGTCGTCAGCTATTAAATAATATTTGTGTCAAAGATGGGAGACAATAAACAAGAAGAATCTACATCAAGTGTCACCAATACGTCATCATTGACATCTTCGCTTATGACAAGAATTGTGTCAAATGCGAAATTTGCGGTAGAAATATTTGACGGGTCCGGACATTTTGGGATGTGGCAAGGCGAGGTTCTAGATGTCCTTTTTCAACAAGGGCTAGATCTGGCCATTGAAGAAAAGAAACCAGATGTTATTGGAGAAGAAGATTGGAGAATTATCAACCGTGTTGCTTGCGGTACCATTCGATCCTACCTTGCTAGAGAGCAGAAATATCCATACACAAAGGAAACTTCTGCAAGTAAATTATGGAAAGCACTGGAGGATAAATTTTTGAAGAAAAACAGTCAAAATAAATTGTACATGAAGAAGAGACTGTTTCACTTCACCTATGTTCCTGGTACCACGATGAATGAACATATCACCAGTTTCAATAAGTTGGTCACAGATTTGCAAAATATGGATACAACTTATGATGATGGTGACTTGGCCTTAATGTTGTTGGCGTCACTTCCTGATGAATACGAGCACCTTGAAACTACTCTACTCCATGGAAATGACGAAGTTTCTCTCAGAGAAGTTTGTTCAGCTTTGTACAGCTATGAACAAAGAAAGCGAGAAAAACAGAAGGGCGGAGAAGGAGAAGCACTGTTTGTGAGGGGTCGTCCTCAAAATCAAACGAGGACAAAGAAGGGAAGATCCAAGTCAAGATCTAGACCCAGCAAAGATGAATGTGCCTTTTGTCGAGAAAAAGGGCACTGGAAGAAAGACTGTCCGAAGTTGAAGAATAAGGCCAAACATAACAATGGAAAGGCCATTATGGATTCAAATGTAGCTGATTGTGATGATTCAGACTTCTCATTAGTTACAACAGAGTCATCAACATCATCAGACATATGGTTGATGGACTCGGCTTGTAGCTATCATATGTGTCCCAACAGGGACTGGTTCGTGGAATTTCAAGAAGGAGAATATGGAGTCATCCACACAGCGGATAACAGCCCTCTTACCTCATATGGCATTGGTTCAATACGATTAAGGAACCATGATGGAATGATCAGAACATTGATAGATGTTCGATATGTACCGGATTTGAAGAAGAATCTCATCTCTGTGGGAGCCCTAGAATCAAAAGGGTTCAAAATCATTGCAGAAAATGGAGTGATGAGAGTATGCTCCGGTGCACTAGTGGTAATGAAGGCTAATCGGAAGAATAATAATATGTACCGCTATCGTGGCAGTACAGTTATTGGGACAGCGACAGTAACATCCAGTGACGACAAAGAGGCAGAAGCAACCAAGCTATGGCACATGCGCTTGGGACATGCTGGAGGAAAATCCTTGAAAACTCTATCAGATCAAGGATTGTTAAAAGGAGTAAAGGCTTGCAACTTGGAGTTTTGTGAGCATTGTGTCAAAGGGAAACAAACAAGGGTTAAATTTGGTACAGCGATCCATAATACTAAAGGCATTTTGGATTATGTACACTCTGATGTTTGGGGTCCTTCCAAAACACCTTCATTGGGTGGGAAGCACTATTTTGTAACCTTTGTTGATGATTTTTTCCGAAGAGTATGGGTGTATACAATGAAGAGCAAAGATGAAGTGTTGGGAATTTTTCTCAAATGGAAGACGATGGTGGAGAATCAGACAGGCAGGAGAATCAAGTGTATTCGCACAGACAATGGAGGTGAATACAAAAATGATCATTTCAATAAGGTGTGTGAAAATGATGGCATCGTCCGACACTTCACTGTTAGACATACACCACAACAGAATGGAGTGGCAGAACGTATGAACCGGACCTTGCTGGAGAAGGTACGGTGTATGTTGTCCAATGCTGGCTTGGGCAAAGAATTTTGGGCTGAGGCAATTACATATGCATGTCACCTCATTAATCATTTACCATCTGCTGCTATTGATGGCAAAACACCATTTGAAAAATGGTACGGAAAACCTGCTGTAGATTATAACTCTTTGCACGTGTTTGGCTCAACTGCATATTATCATGTGACGGAGTCAAAACTGGATCCAAGGGCAAAGAAGGCTATTTTTATGGGAATTACTTCTGGAGTCAAAGGATATCGCTTATGGTATCATATGACAAAGAAAGTAATATTCAGTAGAGATGTTACCTTTGATGAATCTGCTATGGTAAATAAGGTAACAGAAGATACCAAACAAAATAAAGGTGCTTCTAAGCAGGTGGAGTTTGAGGGAAAATTTATTTTTCCTACACAAGAAGCAGAGGAGGAAACAAATGAAGATTATCCTCTGGAAGGAGAGCCAGTAGAGGAGATTCCAACTCAGGAACCTCAACAACAACTTGAATCAATAGCAACCAGCAGGCCAAAAAGAACAATAACGAAACATGTTCGTCTCATAGAGACGGTTGCTTGTGCAACCTCAATTGTAGCCGATGATGTTCCTACTACTTATAAAGACGCTGTCCAAAGTTCAGAAGAAGATAAGTAGAGGATTGACATGAATGATGAAATACAGTCCCTTCATCAGAATCATACATGGAGATTGGCCAATCTCCCGAAGGGAAAGAAAGCAATTGGGTGCAAATGGGTATTTGCAAAGAAGGAAGGATTTCCTAACCAAGTAGATGTTCGCTACAAAGCAAGATTGGTGGCCAAAGGATATGCTCAAAAGGAGGGAATTGATTACAATGAAGTGTTTTCTCCAGTTGTAAAACATTCCTCCATTAGAATTATGTTGGCTTTGGTAGCACAATTGGATTTGGAACTAGTTCAGATGGATGTAAAAACTGCATTTTTACATGGAAACTTGGAGGAGGAAATCTACAAGACTCAGCCAGAAGGATTCAAAGTTGCTGGAAAAGAAAATATGGTGTGCAAACTTGAAAAATCATTGTACAGATTGAAACAATCTTCTAGACAATGGTACAAGCGATTTGACGAGTTTATGTTGCGGCAAGGGTACAAGAGAAGCAAATACGATCATTGTGTGTATTTGCACAAGCTTAAAGATGGTTCCTTTGTATATCTTCTCCTATATGTTGATGATATGTTGATAGCTTCCAAGAATTTGGAAGAAATTGATAAGTTGAAGATTCAACTGAAGAAGGAGTTCGAGATGAAGGATTTGGGCGAGGCAAAGAAAATTCTTGGCATGGAGATAATTAGAGATAGACGTTCAAAGAAACTCTGTTTATCTCAGAAAGAATATTTGAAAAGAGTACTACAACGTTTTGGCATAGATGAAAAGACTAAGCCAGTTAGTACTCCACTTGCTCCCCATTTTAAGCTAAGTACTACTATGTCGCCAAATGATGAAGCTGAACAGGAGTATATGTCAAGGGTACCATATGCAAATGTTGTTGGTAGCTTGATGTATGCAATGGTCTGTACGAGACCTGACATTTCACAAGCTGTTGGAGTTATTAGCAGATATATGCATAATCCAGGAAAGGAGCATTGGCAAGCTGTGAAGTGGATTCTACGGTATATTCACAATACTGTAGATGTTGGGTTAGTTTTTGAGCAGGAAGACAATTAGTCTGTAGTTGGATATTGTGACTCAGATTTTGCGGGTGATCTGGACAAACGAAGATCAACTACTAGTTATGTGTTTACTTTTGCAAAGGCACCAGTTAGTTGGAAGTCTACTTTGCAGTCAACAGTTGCTTTGTCTACAACAGAGGCAGAGTACATGGCTATTACAGAGGCTGTGAAAGAGACAATTTGGCTTCAAGGATTGCTAAAGGAGCTTGGTGTTGAACAAAAAGGTATCACAATTTTTTGTGATAGTCAAAGTGCTATTCAATTAGCGAAGAACCAAGTGTATCATGCAAGGACGAAGCACATTGATGTTCGGTATCATTTCGTACGAGAAATCATAGAAGAAGGTGGAGTCACGGTGAAGAAAATTCATACTACAGAGAATCCTGCTGATATGCTGACAAAGGTGGTGACTGCGGTCAAGTTTCAACATTGTTTGGATTTGATCAACATTGTTGAAAACTGAAGATTAAAGATGAAGACACAATCAAAATTTGTTATTGAGAGAAAATTGAAGATGTGGAATTTTGCCAAGGTGGAGATTTGTTGAAGTTTGGCAAATTTGTCCCACATCGGTGGGCTCTTGAATTTTGGGGGGATTTTCCCCCTATAAAAGAAAGCCTAATATTTAGGATTTAAATACACCTCTCATTTGTCTTCTCATCTGTTTAAGGCATTTGTATCTTCTCTCTTTAGTATTATTTCACTTGTATTTTTGGAGTGAAATAAAATATTGGTTGTGTCCGAGGAGTAGGCAAAATTAGCCGAACCTCGTAAATTCTGGTGTTCCCTTTATTGTTGCTTTATTGTCTTATTTATTATTTGGTGGCTGTCATAATTTTTGGTATAGTAGTTGTGACTTATTCACACTATATACATTTGGCTTCCGCAACAGAAGCAAAGGAGGAGCTTATGGCTAAAATTTTTGTAAGAAGACTTGAAGTTCACTATTCCCTTGGACGCATCTAATCTATTGTCTTTAAGGAGGTAATTGTACTGCTTATAGATTTGGGTGTGATTCGTGTGAAGAAGCACTTTGAGAACCTCTTCATTGGTTGCAATAGTTCCTAAAGAAAATCTCTTGAAGAATGGGCGTAAAGTAATCAAGAAAGTGAAGATTCTTTCGTGGAGTTCTCATGCATTTATATGGTTACACGTCAGGCTTATAGTTATTTGATTGAATATCAATTCTATTCACCTGGTCTTAAGTTAGCTTCTTTTATTCTCATTGTTATTCTGTGAACACAGAAAATAGTTCTAATGAGAGCCATGATATCTCTCCCTAACCAAAGGCAAGTGATTGTGTGGAGGATCAAGATATTTATCTACCTTAGTTTCAAAGTGAATCGGATATAAATTTGATTTCGTGGTTTCCTTTTAATACAACGAACATTGTAAAAAAAGTTAAAACTATTTTGGCTAGCGGTCTGGAACTGTTTGATCTCCCCTTGCATTATGATTAAGGCATATGCATTTTAATTTTATTGCTGTAAAAATAAGTACTTCTGATTTCTAAATTGTTTTATAGTGTTTTTGAGAATGCTATTCTTTTAACCTTGGCGCATTTATCTATATTTTGATTTGGAAATATAGTAAAACCACTCGGCCTAATGCCAACTATGTTCCAGAGTTTGGTAAACTCATCTAGCACACTGCCTTATTAGCTAACAATTATCTAGAATTTAGAGAATTCGAATCTTTATGCAGATCACAGCATACTTCTGACACCGGCAAATTATCGAAAGTAGAGATGGTATTTTTATGAACTTGTGATATTAGAAGTTTAGAACTATGTGTTGTTTTTCAAACTTGTACAACTGAGAACTGCAGTTTGTTTTCATGTCAGCTTACTCTGGGCACCAATAACTTACATTATAGTAATTCGTGAAATATGGTGTGTTTCATTTTACTAGATTTATTATGTTTCCTTTTTAATATTATTTTTGACAAGATATGTTTCCAGCATTTTTCCTATGTAATATTTTCGGCGTTTGTTTCATTTCTTCAAGATCATTTTATTGTTATTTATGCTATGATTTACTCCTCCTTAATTCTTCAGTTCCTTACATCTATTCATAGTATCTCCTTACATATATTCATAGTATCTGAATAAAAGTTAATTGAAGTCCTAATAAGGAAAGAAAATATTTAGGAGACTTAATGGGAATTACTATGAAGTCTATGTTGAAGATGTCAAATTGTCCCACATCGGTGGGGAAGTAGAGTTGGGGGGGATTTTCCTATATAAAAGAAGGCCTAATGTTTAGTATTTAAACAAACCTCTTATTTGTCTTCTCATCTGTTTAAGGTATTTGTATCTTCTCTCTTTAGTATTATTTCACTCGTATTTTTGGAGTGGAATAAAATATTGGTTGTGTCCGAGGAGTAGGCAAAGTTGGCCGAACCTCGTAAATTCTGGTGTTCCTTTTATTGTTGCTTTATTGTCTTATTTATTATTTGATAGCTGTCATAATTTTTAGTATAGTAGTTGTGACTTATTCACACTATATACATTTGACTTCCGCAACAATTGGTATCAGAGCCAAGGTACTGTCTAAGTATGCTCTGTGGTTGCAGCATAGTCTGATCTTCCACATCAGAAAAGATTTATCTTGGTAACTGAGTCAAGGTTCTGTCTGAGTATGCTCTGTGGTTGCAGCTTAGTCTGACCTTCCACACCAGAAAGGAAATAATCTTGAATTGTGTCGTCAGCTATTAAATAATATTTGTGTCAAAGATGGGAGACAATAAACAAGAAGAATCTACATCAAGTGTCAACAATACGTCATCATTGGCATCTTCGCTTATGACAAGAATTGTGTCAAATGCGAAATTTGCGGTAGAAATATTTGACGGGTCCGAACATTTTGGGATGTGTCAAGGCGAGGTTCTAGATGTCCTTTTTCAACAAGGGCTAGATCTGGCCATTAAAGAAAAGAAACCAGATGTTATTGGAGAAGAAGATTGGAGAATTATCAACCGTGTTGCTTGCGGTACCATTCGATCCTATCTTGCTAGAGAGCAGAAATATCCATACACAAAGGAAACTTCTGCAAGTAAATTATGGAAAGCACTGGAGGATAAATTTTTGAAGAAAAACAGTCAAAATAAATTGTACATGAAGAAGAGACTGTTTCACTTCACCTATGTTCCTGGTACCACGATGAATGAACATATCACCAGTTTCAATAAGTTGGTCACAGATTTGCAAAATATGGATACAACTTATGATGATGGTGACTTGACCTTGATGTTGTTGACGTCACTTCCTGATGAGTACGAGCACCTTGAAACTACTCTACTCCATGGAAATGACGAAGTTTCTCTCAGAGAAGTTTGTTCGGCTTTGTACAGCTATGAACAAAGAAAGCGAGAAAAACAGAAGGGCAGAGAAGGAGAAGCACTATTTGTGAGGGGTCGTCCTCAAAATCAAACGAGGACAAAGAAGGGAAGATCCAAGTCAAAATCCCGACACAGCAAAGATGAATGTGCCTTTTGTCGAGAAAAGGGGCACTGGAAGAAAGACTGTCCGAAGTTGAAGAATAAGGCCAAACATAACAATGGAAAGGCCATTATGGATTCAAATTAGCTGATTGTGATGATTCAGACTTCTCATTAGTTACAATAGAGTCATCAACATCATCAGACATATGGTTGATGGACTCGACTTGTAGCTATCATATGTGTCCCAACAAGGACTGGTTCGTGGATTTTCAAAAGGGAAAATATGGAGTCATCCACACAGCGGACAACAGCCCTCTTACCTCATATGGAATTGGTTCATTACGATTAAGGAACCATGATGGAATGATCAGAACATTTACAGATGTTCGATATGTACCGGATTTGAAGAAGAATCTCATCTCTGTAGGAGCCCTCGAATCAAAAGGGTTCAAAATCATTGCAGAAAATGGAGTGATGAAGAGTATGCTCCGGTGCACTAGTGGTAATGAAGGCTAATCGGAAGAATAATAATATGTACCGCTATCGTGGCAGTACAGTTATTGGGACAGCGACAGTGACATCCAGTGACGACAAAGAGGCAGAAGCAACCAAGCTATGGCACATGCGCTTGGGACATGCTGGAGGAAAATCCTTGAAAACTCTATCAGATCAAGGATTGTTAAAAGTAGTAAAAGCTTGCAAATTGGAGTTTTGTGAGCATTGTGTCAAAGGGAAACAGACAAGGGTTAAATTTGGTACAGCAATCCATAATACTAAAGGCATTTTAGATTATGTACACTCTGATGTTTGGGGTCCTTCCAAAACACCTTCATTGGGTGGGAAACACTATTTTGTAACCTTTGTTGATGATTTTTCCCGAAGAGTGTGGGTGTATACAATGAAGAGCAAAGATGAAGTGTTGGGAATTTTTCTCAAATGGAAGACGATGGTGGAGAATCAAACAGGCAAGAGGATTAAGTGTATTCGCACAGACAATGGAGGTGAATACAAAAATGATCATTTCAATAAGATCTGTGAAAATGATGGCATCGTCCGACACTTCACTGTTAGACATACACCACAACAGAATGGAGTGGCAGAATGTATGAACCGGACCTTGCTGGAGAAGGTACGGTGTATGTTTTCCAATGCTGGCTTGGGCAAAGAATTTTGGGCTGAGCAGTTACATATGCATGACACCTCATTAATCGCTTACCATCTGCTGTTGTTGATGGCAAGACACCATTTGAAAAATGGTACGGAAAGTCTGCTGTAGATTATGACTCTTTGCACGTGTTTGGCTGAACTGCATATTATCATGTGACAGAGTCAAAATTGGATCCAAGGGCAAAGAAGACTATTTTTATGGGAATTACTTCTGGAGTCAAAGGATATCGCTTATGGTGTCCTATGACAAAGAAAGTAATATTCAGCAGGGGTGTTACCTTTGATGAATCTGCTATGGTAAATAAGGTAACAGAAGATACCAAACAAAATGAAGGTGCTTCTAGGCAGGTGGAGTTTGAGGGAAAATTTATTTTTCCTACACAAGAAGCAAAGGAGGAAACAAATGAAGATTACCCTCTGGAAGGAGAGCCAGTAGAGGAGATTCCAACGCAGGAACCTCAACAACAACTTAAATCAATAGCAACCAGCAGGCCAAAAAGAACAATAACGAAACCTGTTCGTCTCATAGAGATGGTTGCTTGTGCAACCTCAATTGTAGCTGATGATGTTCCTACCACTTATAAAGATGCATTCCAAAGTTCAGAAGAAGATAAGTGGAGGATTGCCATGAATGATGAAATACAGTCCCTTCATCAGAATCATACATGGAGGTTGGCTAATCTCCCGAAAGGAAAGAAAACAATTGGGTGCAAATGGGTATTTGCAAAGAAGGAAGGATTTCCTAACCAAGTAGATGTTCGCTAGAAAGCAAGATTGGTGGCCAAAGGATATGCTCAAAAGGAGGGAATTGATTACAATGAAGTGTTTTCTCCAGTTGTAAAACATTCCTCCATTAGAATTATGTTGGCTTTGGTAGCACAATTGAATTTGGAACTAGTTCAGATGGATGTAAAAACTGCGTTTTTACATGGAAACTTGGAGGAGGAAATCTACAAGACTCAGCCAGAAGGATTCAAAGTTGCTGGAAAGGAAAATATGGTGTGCAAACTTGAAAAATTATTGTACGGATTGAAACAATCTTCTAGATAATGGTACAAGCGATTTGACGAGTTTATGTTGCGGCAAGGGTACAAGAGGAGCAAATACGATCATTGTGTGTATTTGCGCAAGCTTAAAGATGGTTCCTTTGTATATCTTCTCTTATATGTTGATGATATGTTGATAACTTCCAAGAATTCAGAAGAAATTGATAAGTTGAAGATTCAACTGAAGAAGGAGTTTGAGATGAAGGATCTGGGTGAGGCAAAGAAAATTCTTGGCATGGAGATAATAAGAGATAGACGTTCAAAGAAACTCTGTTTATCTCAGAAAGAATATTTGAAAAGAGTACTACAACGTTTTGGCATAGATGAAAAGACTAAGCCAGTTAGTACTCCACTTGCTCCCCATTTTAAGCTAAGTACTACTATGTCGCCAAATGATGAAGCTGAACATGAGTATATGTCAAGGGTACCATATGCAAATGTTGTTGGTAGCTTGATGTATGCAATGGTCTGTACGAGACCTGACATTTCACAAGCTGTTGGAGTTATTAGCAGATATATGCATAATCCAGGAAAGGAGCATTGGCAAGCTGTGAAGTGGATTCTACGGTATATTCACAATACTGTAGATGTTGGGTTAGTTTTTGAGCAGGAAGACAATTAGTCTGTAGTTGGATATTGTGACTCAGATTTTGCGGGTGATCTGGACAAACGAAGATCAACTACTGGTTATGTGTTTACTTTTGCAAAGGCACCAGTTAGTTGGAAGTCTACTTTACAGTCAACAGTTGCTTTGTCTACAACAAAGGTAGAATATATGGCTATTACAGAGGCTGTGAAGGAAGCAATTTGGCTTCAGGAATTGCTAAAGGAGCTTGGTGTTGCACAAAAAAGTATCACAATCTTTTGTGATAGTCAAAGTGTTATTCAATTGGCGAAGAACCAAGTTTATCATGCAAGGACGAAGCACATTGATGTTCGGTATCATTTCGTACGAGAAATTATAGAAGAAGGTGGAGTCACAGTGAAGAAAATTCATACTACGGAGAATCCTGCTGATATGTTGACAAAAGTGGTGACTACGATCAAGTTTCAACATTGTTTGGATTTGATCAACATTGTTGAACACTGAAAATTGAAGATGAAGACACAACCAAAATTTATTATTGAGAGAGAATTGAAGATGTGTAATTTTGCCAAGGTGGAGATTTGTTGAAGATGTCAAATTGTCCCACATCAGTTGAGAAGTAGAGTTGGGGGGATTTTCCCCTATAAAAGAAGGCCTAATGTTTAGGATTTAAACACACCTCTCATTTGCCTTCTTTCTGTTTAAGGCATTTGTATCTTCTCTTTTTAGTATTATTTCACTTGTATTTTTGGAGTGGAATAAAATATTGGTTGTGTCCGAGGAGTAGGCAAAGTTGGCCGAACCTCGTAAATTCTGGTGTTCCTTTTATCGTTGATTTATTATCTTATTTATTATTTGGTGGCTGTCATAATTTTTAGTATAGTAGTTATGACTTATTCACACTATATACATTTGGCTTACGCAACAGTCTACTCATCCTTCGGTAACTTGCGCTGACTAATTGCATATATTATTGTCTGGAAAGTAGTTAATTGTGTTTCTGTGGTTTATGCTTAACTTTGATACGAAACATTCACATATGTTTTTATTAATATATTTGTGTCATTTGACAGGAATTATCTACAGACGGGTAATCTTCAAGAAAGAGACCTTAACTCTACGGATAAAAACTTTTCTTCGTAACCAGATGAAACTGTCTAAGGTGAGTATCCAAGACTGATGGGTACATAATCTTTCATCTTTCATCTTTTCGGCTTTCGATTTTGTAGAAAAGACTGAAGCTCGAATTACTGTGTATAGACGAGAAACCTTCTCGTGTCAAAACTGAGAACTACGTAAACTGTCAATTTTTCACAGATGTTCTGTGAACACAAGGAGATGCTCTTTTGGTTACTGCTCCAAATCACTACTGCTAAGTGCCTTTGTGGTCTTTCTCCTTTCCAAGGGAGATCCCTTTACAAAGACGCACTGATTTCTGTAAAGATTGTTTCTTTAAATATTTTTTGGGATAAATGTATTATGAGCATTTAAGTATTTACATTTAGGTAGTCTTAGCACTTGCTTAATTTATTAAGAGTTTGCTTTGTTTTACAATTTGGCTATATCATCACACTTTTTGTTTGCTTGTTCAACCGACGCAACCACGATTGAACCATGCCTTTTACGATGACTTTGCTGCTTTGTGAAGTTAACATTTTATCTAGACATGGCCATATTTGCATCCTTATGATGGATAGCTTTGATAAATGCAGAGACCTTTGTCTTCCTAAGGGGTAACACTGACCTTGTGAGGTGGGGAAGTTTTCTGAGCGGTTATTTTCTTTGATAAAAATACCACAAAAATGCTCAATAAGATGGATGAATATTCAATTTTGATATATATTAATCTTCATTTGGTTCCTTATTGGTAAATGACGTACATTTATTTTGTCTTGTAAAATTAATATATCAAAGTAAGTGAATAACAACACATTCTCGATAAAACTTCAGCCCGCATCTAGTTAAAACTATATAATAAGTGAAGGATTGTAGGACGACGAAGGGTAAAATCGAAAATATACATGTCTCTTCATTCTCTAATGTAAACCATGTGTCCCATTATCTTCCACTTTGATACCCTAAGCACACAAATCCTGCTTTTGCCTTTCCGCCTCAAGACAAGGTTCCACTTTCGTAACTTTACCATAAACTATCTCTCCTCGTCCGCTTCAAGACTTTTGCTAGCATTGCGGATTCTGTAAGTTTTTCACCTTTTTTGCTCTCTTTTTTTGGTTTATTTGGGAGTAAATGCTAATTTTAGATAATTATCGTTCTTTGCATGTTTGGGTAAATACTAAATTAGCTCTCAGTTGGTTGCTTTTTCGTAAATTTCTATTTTTTTTTTTTTTCGGATTTTCTCTTTTAGTTGATTCGGGGAAGAGTTCTACCCTTTTCACGTCGACACAAAAGAGAGAGAACCATTTGTAAGAAAATGACAAGGACCAAAAAACGAAAGAAACGAAAGTGATAAAGATAATTGTCAAAAATGTAATTTATACCTCATAGTCACATACACATAATTTCCCAAGTAAAATATAGAGAGAATATTAAAATATATACCAAGGCAAATCTAATCCACACTCCAATTCGCCATTGTTGGGTTGAAAATCTAGTCTTATTCTTGATCAACATTTGTGCAACTTGCAGTACATATGGTTCGAATACAACAAATATAGTGGAAATTAATTCACGTCAATTATTGTTCTAATTTTTTAAAATATAAACATAAAATCGTTGTCTAAACTGACTCAAAGTTGAACTTGTACATATATGCCCACAATGAGAGTGACAAACCAACATTACCTTTCCAGTCAGAGTTGTTTATATAGTTTAAATTTATGTGAACTTGTTTGACTGGACACGGAGTTTAAGAAAAAATGAAGACTTTTGGAATTTGTGGTCCTAAACAAATCAAAAAGGGTCCCAGAGTGTTTGTGTGGTTATAAAAGCTTCCCATTAAGGGTAGAATTGTAAGTTTAAGCTAAATTGTTACCAAATTTAGAAAAGGATCATTCTTTTTGGAACGGACTAAAAAGGAAATAGGTTCACATAAACTGAAACAAAAGGAGTATATACTTATACTAATTTCGTACTTTATGTTGCATTTAGTAATTTAAATTTTTGAATTTGTTTCTAACTGAAATCTACGTTTTGGATATATTTCATTTTTTAAGTACCATGCAGTTTATAGGACTAGAGATTGCAACCATATATATAAGATAACCAAACGTTGTATACTGAAATAATTAACATGGTTTCAATTTGATATATGATCTATTAAAGGAGAAAGAAACCAAAACTATCCAATTCAACTGATGGCCTTGGAAACATTACATATCAGGTGACAAAAAAAATTGTCTAATACATTTCAAATAGGAGATAAGGTGAGCAATTGATATTTCGAAATCTAATATTCGAACAATGTGCATCCTTATCTAATTCCAAAGTTTACAAGTTAATGATGAACAAAAGGATTAGCCTTTGGAAGACTTCGGCTTAAGGCTAATCCTTTTGTTCATCATTTCTGGTTATTAGCCTCTAGATATACTACCTCTGCACGAACTATCTCAAAACTCTCATGATTTTCGAGCTTAACAACAACTGAATAAGTGGGTCTCCTTACCCCTACCCTGGAAAGGTAGGGAGGCTTTCCGATAAACTCTCAGCTCAAGAAAGAGAAAAGAAACAGTGGAAACAAGTAATATTCATGATTTTCGAGCTTATAAACCGATTTAAGATGAAGATGAAAATGAAAAGCTATAAGCAATCTTTTGAGAAGTTAAACAAAGTAAACCTGTGGTATATCAAAGGCTTCATCATGATAATGTAAATGAATTACTCTGGTACAGTGAAGTTTCAAAAGCAGGTGCACCTGCTATGGACCATTGCATTCTAAACAGAGTTCAGTTCCACAGAGCTAGTGGTATTATTTTGACTGAATTCAAGCATGATCGAAATGCGAAGTCCTACAGAAAAAGTAACATTTCGTCTCCTATTTGGCGAAGACAAGTAAATAAACAGTGGATAACAGCTTTTCTATTTCAAGTATCAGTTTCTGCACAAGCTCACGCAAGCCACTACCGCGAAGCTAGGCAATGCAATGAAACCTTGAGTGGATCAGTTGATGGAGACAATATGAACTGGCAACAGCTGGTATAGCCACTACCGCGAAGCTAGGCAACGCGCGCAGATTGTAACAAAACAAAATAATAGCTCCGATTTAGTATTGGATGTAACGAAGTAGTTAAAGTAAGAAATTTGAGAAGTTTCCTCAGATAAAAGTGCCTGAATACTGAATGTGCATTAACTAAGGGACAAAAGAATTTCCCGATTTGTTCAGTAAAGCAAGCAGACGAACTAAACTAAGGAAAATCTAGGAAGTTTCCTCAGCAGACATGCACACAGTTTTAACCGTCATAGACAGCAGGACCAATAAACCGATAACATACTGACGATATAGTACGATGTTCCCTATGTGAGTGATATTTCATTCTTTAGAGAAATGAATAGAATAAATTTTCATCCTTTTGTAGTAATTTATGATTAAACGCGTAAGTGTTTTTTGCCTAAGTCAGACTTCCCATTTTGCAGTACTAAGAGAAGAGAACCTTCAACGTGAATGCAGTACCAAAATTTCTACACGATGAAGAAGCTTCCTTAACCAAAACTAAGGACAAACTACGTTTTGGTTGATCACTGTCTAGTGATCACTACACATACACATCTTCGCGACAAATTACATTATCCAGATGTGAAATTCAACCAAACGTCACATAAGCAACATCCACTCTCGGCTCACTGAACCAAAACTGGCATTACCGAGTCAATTGCAACTGCAAATCTCCCCTTTCCCTATTCATGAGCAGTTTCTGCAACAATCACATGAACAAATAAAATCAGCTTGAATTTACCAAAGCACAACATAATTTTAATCCTTAACCTCGCAACAATTCAGATTAACAAAAATTCACGAAGCCTTACCTTTTCCAAGTTCAACAATCGAAGACAAAACCTTGTCCAGTTCTTTCAAGTTTTTACATAAACTCGTTTTCAATAAGGTCTCTTCATACGGATTTTTTACCGTTCTTCTCTCCATCAACTTGTTTTTCCATCCAAGAGGATCCGAATAGCAATCTAACACTCTTACCTGAGCAAATTTCAGTATAATTGAAAAAATCACGCATTTGATTCTATTCTAATAATAATAGTAAAACTTTACTCACTATAAAAAAGGAAGATTCTAACTATTGACTTGATGAAGGAACGTCGAAACCTTTAATTTTCAACAGTTCAGCATAGAATGATGGAGGCCGAGATAAAGCGACCAGCACAACACCTCTGTACGAATTATCAAACAAATAATTTATCAAATTATTAAATCAATCGAAAGATGATAATACATTTTTATTAGTTTGATAATTATGTAATAAATTTGGTGAATAAGTGAACTGGCCGAGACTGTGATTTACCCGCGAGAATGTTGGAAATGAGTTGCGTAAGAACATGGTTGAAGACGAAGGAACCGAAAGGTGTGTGGATAGTATCCTTTATACTTAGAGCGGAAGCGTGTTCTCCTTCAAATGCTCCATCACGGAGAGCTCCGCTAATTGTTTCCGCCATTGTTGAACACACCGAGAACTGCGAATTCTGGCAAGGGAAAAAATGGCGGAGAAAAACCCTGGGTTTGAAGAAGCTCGTAATGTTTATTTTGGCCCCTTAGATTTCGATATTATTCACTCGACACCCAATCCTTTTTCCTTAGGAAAATGACCAATTTTGCCCTGAACTATTTGAAATGAGACACTTCATCGATTTCGTTTTTGGCCCAAAAGTGTAGTCGTGTTAGTTAAATAGCTCAAAATATCCTCCATTTCATGAGTCAATAATTCAATTACTCCTCATATATTATTGTTAAAATCTACTTATGAGCTTTATACATGTTGGATCAATCCATCTCAACCTATGACAGACAAAAAACATTCAATTTATGATGATGTATATTATTTTCAATTTCTAATTTCTGGATGTGCTCAAAAATATTACTACTTAAAATATAACATGAGAAATAGGTAACACTCTCAATCTTTTTCCGCCTCTTCTCGTTGGGACAGTGAGAGTAATACTTTTATAGCCGGTTTGGCCAAGCTTCTTTTTGATCAAAAGTGATTCTTCTTTTTTGTCAAAAGTATTTTTGGCCAAAAATTGAGGTGTTTGGCCAAGCTTTTGGAAGGAAAAAAGTGCTTTTGAGGAGAAGTAGAAGCAGTTTTGGAGAAGCAGAAAAAAGTAGCTTGTCTCCAGAAGCACTTTTTTGAGAAAAATACACTTATAAACAGTTTTTTAAAGTTTGGTCAAACACTAATTGCTGCTCAAAAGTGCTTTTCAAACTAATTAGTCAAACACAAACTGCTTCTCACCAAAAGTACTTCTGAGAAAAATACTTTTGAAAAAAAAAACACTTCTCAAAATAAGCTGATTTTTGCAGTTTGGCCAAACGGGCTATTAGACATAGCCATATAACATTCCTCAAAAGCAAATGTCACCAATCACCTTTCTCTCCCTCAATTATTAGTTTACAAGTAATGTATAATTTGTTATAAGTAGAATTCTATTTATGGTGAATGTCCATATTCTGAGAGATTCTAGGGTTTATTACTTGGTGGCTAAGTCAACCTCTCCCTATAAATAGAGGGTTCTATTCCATTGTAATTCATCTCAAAATCAATAAGAGTTCTCTCTCCCTACTTTTCTCTGCAATACTCTTCTTCCTCTTCTTTTATTGTTTCATAACACGTTATCAGCACGAGACTCTAAACAATTGAGTAGAAGCTTTCCATGAACTTCCTTCGTGATTAAATTATGGATTTAAGATATGTAAAGATATGTATTTTACCGTATTTTTCTCTTTTATTCTATAATTTGATTTAAAATACAAACGAAGACGATAAATTTTGATTGTAACTCTAATGGAATTTGAAAGAGATTACAACCATCCAGAGTGGTAAAGTTTCTATGCCTTGCCATGATCAAATTCATGTATGATTCTGGGCAGAATTAAACTCGTCCCATTGAATTTGCTTCATTCTCATTCCCTTAAGAGAATGTGATAGCAATATGTGATAAGTCTGAAAGAAGACAAAATTATTACCGTGAAGGTATCAATGGATGTGGACGAGACAATAGACGAAATTATAATCGTCATCATTGTGATAATGAGAACAATAAGGATTCTCAAAATAATCCTTCACTTTGTGAAAGTAATAGTTGTCATCAATTTGACATGAGATTTTGTAAAGCACATATAGATGATTATGGTCCATTCATGATTTGAATGTGACAACACGTGATTTATGAATACATATTCATTCTTGGAAGAATATGAACGTGCTAGTAATAGTGAATATATCACGCTCACCTCTAGAATGAGGTTTGAGAGGAAATAAGAAAATAATATCATTATTATGGCATGAATGATCACTGACCATGTACCTATTGTACGCCAAAATAAGTTGGTAATGTGATTATTAAAGGACAACAATGATGCAAGAAACAAATCTTGCATATAATTTTGACCATAACCATAATGGTATAACTTTCTCTTTAAAAGAGATATTCACCGTATGGATGTTGATGAATATGTGGTAGTACCAAATTAATTGAGAGCTCTGGAAGAGCCAATTATTACTATTTTGGAGAAACACAAATGATTACCAATAAGGTATTGTATTGTAGTAAGTCTCAAAGAAACTTATTTAGTTTCTAAAGTATACGCGAAAGCGGTTGATTATATTGAGACTATAAATAAAGGAAAGATTTAATATCTTCTATTACTACAACTTGTAGCGGAGTACTATGTATGTGAAAAGTTACCCGCTTTATTCTCCATTTTGTACTACACAAATAAAAGAATACCACAATAAAGTGGATGTTTATTGATATAAAAACTCATATCATAATAAACTTGGAGTTTATTGATAATTGCACACGTCATGGTGTAAATCTGAAGTTTATCAATATTGATAATTTATTCAGTTGACATAATTGGTTTAGTCATATCAATTAAGGTATGATGTGCAAAAATAATAGAGAATTCACATGGGTAAATATTAAAGAACTAGAAAGTTCTTTACGAATTCTCTTATATTGCTTATTCTCATTAATTAATTGACCAACTAAAGTTGGGATTGAATCCCATGAATTCTGGAAATATCAAAGGTGAATATGGGCCCATTCACCTGCAATGTATACCATATAAGATGCATTTATGAGATGGTTACATGTGCAATTATTATTAACTCGCAACATGGTGTTTTGCGAGGTAACTTGCTCAATAGTTTAATTTCGAGCATAATTTCAAGATTTTCTATTCAAGAAGTTCATTTTGATAAGTTGGTTTACATCACAGCTGTGAGCACGTGATTTTTGCCCTATGAGAACTACTCCTAAAAATTCAAAATAAGATGGTTTTGTGTTGTTTGTGATTTATTTGTATTTTGTATGTGCATGTTTATTTCTACTTTAATTAATTAAAATAAAAAAAAATACGTTGCATGTTCCCTTAGGATTTTTATTTCTACAATTAGGAATTAATTAACCATAGTTTGGTTTTTAAATAAAGAAAATCACGAAAAATACATATTTTTGTATTTTTGGCATTTAATGTCCAAGTGACCGATTTTGTTTGTAATTAATGTTTTATTTTGGTGCGATATTTACTGTTAAAGGTTAATTAGTATTTTCTAAGTTAATTTTGTTTTTACAATTTAATTTAGGAATTTTGGTTTTTAGGAATTAAAAGAAAATGAAAGAAAAAAGAAAAGAAAAGAGTGAAAATTGGACCAAATCGGAACTGAGCCAATTTCAATGCAAAAATCAGGCCCAAATTACCCATGTACCAGGTCCAGTTGGCCTGGCCAGAGATGTCTTAAAACAACGCCGTTTGGTCACTCTTAATCAAGACCGTTGGATTAAATCGATCCAACGACTGAGATTCAATCTCCCTTACCCGTTCCCAAACTCGACCCGTTACCAGGATCCAGCCAACCCCCCCACTTAAACCAAACGTCACCGTTTCCTTTAAGTGAATTGATCCAGGCCGTTGATCGTGCTTGATCCAACGGCCAAGATCAAACCACCACCTCCGTATATAACCCTAATCCCTTACCCCACGCCCCAGACCAAACCCCCCTCACCCCTGTTCAGTCATCTCTCTCAGAGATGACCCCTCGAAACCCTAGAGCCACCACCCCACACTTTCGCCTAAAACCCGGCGGCAATGATGTCATTGGACATGAAACTAACACCCCTAGAGCACCTAACCACCCTCGTTACGGATCCGTTAACCGTTTACCTCGAATCAACCTCCAGCTTCTCGAATCTTCAATCGAAGATTCGAGCAAAACCTAAACCTACCCCAACCGGCCCCAAACTCATACCAGACATCTCCCTGACCTCCCTCGTCACCAAACCACCGTTGGTTTGGTTCGAATCAGACCAGAACCGTTCGAACCCCAAATCGAACCCCCAAGAACCCTAGAAACCAAAGGTTGAAGTGTGTCCAAATTAAAGGATGATTTGGGGGTCTAATCGAACTTAGTCGAAGTGTTCTCAGTTGAGAACACTCGATTAAGGTCCGTTCGACCTCAAAAAGTCCGAGTCAGAGTCCAGGTCAGGGTCGTCCAGTTTTCCGAAATTCTTGAGGTATTTTTTCTTTCCTGTTTGTTCCATTTTTGTGTTTGTTTATATCTGTTTATCTGTTTAGTGTAGTTTTATTGATTTTTCAATTTTTTGTCGATTGATTCTGTCCTACTTCAAAGACCTTTTATTTGGTCGAACTTTTTCTGGTCATGGTTAAGTATATGATAAACTATATAATCGATTTGAATGAGCTTCGTCGATTAGTTAAAATTTTATTATAATTCCTGTTTCTATCAATACGACTCGATTCACCTGTGTGTCTGTTCAATTCTGATTATTTGCTATTGATTGTATGTGTTGTAATTCGTTTAGTCGATTGGATAAGTGTCGTTGATTAGTTTTACATGCTTGAATGTTAGAATAACCTGATAATAATTTGACTCATGCTGCATCAATTCTGATTGAATCACTGTTGGAATTTGATGGGCTGGATTGGTTATAGCTGAGGTGTTTAGAGTTTAAATTCAGTTCATTTAGATAATTGAATCCGTGTAAGCAAATGACTTAGTTGAATATTCTGACAGTAGGGTACTAAAGTACCATTAAACTAATGAAATAGTTTAAAACAGTAGTGGGGGGGTTGAAGGCTGTATAAGGGATCATGGGCACCATTTCACAAGGTTTAAGGGATTTTGAATAGAAAAATAGGCTGCCTATACCCGCGTGGGATTAATAAATAAAAAGAAGTTTAGTGGGGAACAAAATATATACTAGTGGAATTGAAAAAGAGATGATGGGCAGAATTAGTTTAAAAATTCTGCCTAAAGTGCTCTTGAGAGCTGGCAAGGTCAGTGTTGGGTATAAATAGGGGTCTTGGTTCTTCTTTTTGGACAGACCGGGAAGGAAGAGAGTGGAGGGATCTTTCACTGTTTCATTACCTTAATTAACTTGTCAAAATTTCAGCCAGTAGTCCAATTGCCTGAGAATCATAAGCAGTTTTAAAATTCTCTGCTTCAAGTTTCAGTGATCACTTTTGAGAGTCTTTAATCAGTTAGGAACATTTCTGGAAAATTGGGAGGGAAGATTCTGAAAAACTGGAGGAGAGTTTCAAGAGTTAGTCTAGTTCAACCAGTGCTACCCTATTGAAACTGAAAAGAGCTTCAGCTTTAACTGTGGAGTTGTATTTTCGAGTTTTTCTTGGTTGCTGAATTCTAGGGGGTGTTTCTGCTTGTGTTTTGATTGATATTTGGCTGCTGTCAAGCTGTTTGGGGTCAGTTACTGGTTGTTTGTGTTGCTGTTGATATTGCTAGGAATTTTAACTGGTTTTTCCTGAGTCGCTGCTGGTTATCTTTTGGTGCATTGCTATTGTGAACTGCCGTTGTATTGCTGCTCGCATTTTTGCTGCTTCTGATCTTTCTTCTTCTTCTTGTATTCCAATACCAGGTACATATTTCGAGCCTATGTCAATGTAGCTCTGTCTGTTGGAAACGTGAAATGAAACTGAAGCTGAATATCTGTCGTAGTTCTATTTTGATAATTTTGTTATGTTAGGTAGTTCTCTGTGTAGTGATTGAGTGCTTATTGTAATAAAAATAGGACTATTTTGAATGGTAAATCTAGGACTGTTAGCTTAAGGATTGTTAAACTAATTAGAGAAGTATGTTGAATCCGGAGTTAGCAGTTTATTTTGGTCAAGCTATTGTTATCAATGTAGGGCAATTTGGATCTGTATGAGGAATAATATTACAATTGGACATTGAATTAATAATCAACAGACGCTAGGGCGATAAGAAGTTCTAATAGTCTTCAGTAATTCATTTCTAAATTCATGATTCCTTTAAGTATTGAGTGTTGGTTTAATATTGTTAGTTTGAGTTAGTAATTGCTGTTGCTCAAATCCAATCATGCTTCCCGTCTGATTTCCCTTTATAGTGATAATTAGGAACTCACTAATAGATAAGCAAGTAAGGTAATCTTCATAATCATCGAGAGCATGTTGAATAATTTGTAGCATCTCATTGTATGTGTATTTAACTCGAGTTAAAATTTGGTCTGATTAAAGGCTTAACAGTCCACTAGCGGACGGTTTGGGCTTCAATGTCCTTCACAGACAGCCCAGACTTCACACACGTAGCAACTTGTCAAGGCAGGTTGGCCATTTCATTCCTGGGCAGACCTTGAGGCCCCAAAACCATTGAGAGTTTGACTTAGTTGGAAGTCATAGGTTCAAAAGTAATAGCTCCTAAATAATGCTCATTAATTAGGATTTTATTTTGTTATTAGAGATAAATAGAGTAGAAAATCACAATTGCTTTAGGTTTACCTTTCTAAAATAAACGAGATGAGCCTCGCCAAATAAAACGTACAGATTGCGTGGCCCTTACAAATGTATGTATTAATTACTTAAAACTCGGGATCGGCCGCTTATCGAACTTCACGACCTTTTCCCAAAATAACCACGCGTTAGTCTCTTTAGGCGCGTACTTTAAATAACATTACCTTCTTAAACCCGGGTGCACATTTATGTGACCCAAATCCAAATCTCAACGGAGTCGAAATGTGTCAATAACCACGGGCACATTGATGTGACGTGGCTCGAGATGTGTTTTCACGACGTTGCAATTCTCGTTGAAAATAATAATAATAATAAAGGCGGTAAAAAGTTAAAATTTGCACATAGGTTCAACATGTATTTAAAAATCAGATAAATAAGCCGAATATGACAGTTGAGCGACCGTGCTAGAACCGCGGAACTCGAGAATGCCTAACACCTTCCCCCGGGTTAACAGAATTCCTTACTTAGATTTCTGGTTCGCGGACTGTAATACAGAGTCAATCTTTTCCTCGATTCGGAATTCAATCGGTGACTTGGGACACCATAAATCTCCCATGTGGCGACTCTGAATTAAATAATAAATCCCGTTTCGATTGTCCTTTAATTGGAAAAACTCCCTTTACGCCCCTTTGCGGGGTGTAGGTAAAAAGCAGGTGTGACAGCTCTGGCAACTCTGCTGGGGACCGAACCCAGAATCTCTGGTTCAGGGTTTAGAATTCGAGCTTAGATAAATTGTTATATTTGGCTTTATCTGATTTTGTTACATGTTTGGGCTAATGTGCTAAGTGATGCTTTTACCGATTTGATATTATCTTGAACTGCATATAAACTGTTATGAAACCCTACTCTTCTCATCTTCGGGGATGTGCTCGCTGGTTGAGACTCCCTATTCTGTTAGTGTCATACCTTGAAATAAGAAAGAGGCTGGACAAGTTACAAAGCCGGACGATCTTACGGGTCCCCAGTACGTAGCCCCCTCCTCGACTCGAGTTGTCCGCTCGGGTACACAGTCTAGAACAAATACCCAGGTTACGAACCTAGAATAACTCAGCTTCATGCCGGATCCCTAGTAGGAACGTTTGTTTGCATCATGTGCATTTGACTTAGGAGGCTCAACACAGAGGTTGGGTCTGTCTAGGACAGGCGTACCAAAAATGAAAAAGACCATCCTGATGCATCTTACTTGCTACTTGTGCATTTATTTGCTTTGGACTTGCATGCCGACCGACTTTTGAATATTTTTAGGAAAAAGAAATAGCAGTATGAGGGTTAAAGAGAGTTAATCACCTGTTTTGAAAAAAATCAAAGTCCAAATAGCATCGAAACTCTGTCGAATTTTTGAGAAAATGAAAAAAATAAAAAGGGGTTTTGTTTATGAAAAATGGTTTTTATTTGCCATTGAAAAGAGTCTTGTTTTCAAAAGAAGTTTGTTTTATCTACCCGAACTACGCCAGTTTGATTCTCACAGGGTGCGGGATACGTAGGCAACCCTCATCGGGTCCAACCTCCCCTTTACAAAATGTCAAAATTTTAATTTTCGTCATAAACAAATCGAGTGACGCCGTTTTTGTCAAAATAGCCGAATGTTCCCAAAGGGACGCTGGAAGGCTGACTTTGCATAAACGGCAGCTTGTAGTCATTTTTTGGATTTTTGACCGGTTGACTCACCCAGCCTCAAAATCTTCATTCCCGAAGTGCTGAAAGGCCGTATTCGGAATCAGATCTTTCTTTTAATCTGTGAAATTTTTTTTAAAAAAAAGCCAATTGGTTGAGTCAAATAAATTTTATTTTTTGCTTAATCACCTTAATAAATGTGCAGGATGAGCACGATGCAAAATGAACCTTTTTCAATAATGACTAAAATCCCTTTCAAGTTGCGGCTATGGTGGGATGATTTAGGTGGTGAAGGGCAAGATGAGGTCAAGAAATATCTAAAAGGTCTTACGGGTTTATTGGAAATCCAGCCTCGGGGGATATCATAAGAGCTTTGGTCACCTGCTGGGACCCGACACACAATGTCTTCCACTTCTCCGATTTTGAACTCACTCCGACTTTGGAGGAAATAGCCGGGTACATCGGAAATGCTGAAGTTCCGTTGAGGCAAAAATACTTGGTTGCTCCAAGAGCTGTCACTGTGCATCGGTTTTTAGATTCGTTAAAGATCCCCAGGACGGTCCATAACCCAGATTTGGCCGCAGGTTTTTGTAATCCGCGCTTCATATACGACAGATACGGTCATGTCGGAGGATTCAACAACCCGGGTAACAAGTTATGCAGCAAAAGTAACCATCAGAAATGGGACGAGCATAGACGAGTGGCTTTTATGATAACCTTTTTGGGCCTTTTGGTATTTCCAAGGAAAGACGGAAACATTGATCTGAAAATAGCCGGGGTCGTCAGTACCTTGCTCACTCAAGATAAAAGCACTCTTGCGCCTATGATAGTATCTGATATCTTCCGAGCTCTCACAGCCTGCAAAGCCAGAGGGAACTTTTTCGAGGGGTGTAACTTGTTGCTACAAATATGGATGACTGAGCATCTCTGCCACCGTTCCCAGATCTTGAGTTATGGTTCCTCGAAGAAAACTTGCATAGAAGAGTTCTACACAAGAATCAAGGGGGTCAGTCTACCCGAGGGAGTTACGGCGTGGACATCATTCTTTCGGACCCTCACTGCCAGCCAAATACAGTGGACACTAGGATGGTTGCCCGTTGACGAGGTCATCCATATGCCGGCAGCTAGGACCCACTTTCTATTGATGGGGCTCAAGAGCATTCAGCCTTACGCGCTATACTGGGTTTTGAGACAACTCGGGAGATGCCAAACAGTGCCACATGAGGAAGATCTTAGTGCTCAAGTAATTGAGATTAGCCCTGACGGACAGTTCCCTGAAGCAAGAGTCCGTCAGATCTGGAGTGAATGCCAATATTTAAAAGCAGATACTTGCGTGCAGGATCAGGCCAAGGGTGAAGTGGCGCCAGGATACCTTGCTTGGTACATGAGAGAACTTGAGCACGAGAGGTCAGCTAAAAGACCCCATCTCCAGGAATTCGTCAAGGCATCACAAGAATAGTGGGATTGGTTGGCTAAAGAGCACGAGTACAGGGTTACAATAGGCAAGTTGGAGAAGCAAGTTATAGATTTAAAAGTTGAGAAAGATTTGCATATCGTTGTAGATGAGAGAGAAAAGAGAAAACTAGCTCAAGAAAACGAGGTCCTCAAAGCTCAAATCCAGGAAATGAAGATAGCTACCAGAAACCCGAAGAGAGGCCGGGCTGATGAAAGGCTCATAAATGGTCTAAAGAAGAAAGTCCTCGAGTATCAAGAAGACCTGGAAAAATCTAAAGCTGGTCTAGCGAGAATCCAGGTGAAATGGATAAAAAAGGCAGAAGAGCGAGCACGGTCTATGCAACAAATGAAGAGGGACTACGAAAGGAACATCGCTATATTGAGAGAAACAATATCCACTCTCAAAGAGCGGATCTTCAGACAAGCCCGAGATGCCAGAGCAGATAGGAAGCACTACTATGATCTAATGGCCCGAATGGAGAAACAGATGAATGAGTTTCAGGATCAACTCCTTTACAACGCTCAAATGCTAGGGACGCGGAATCAACAAATAGAGCGATTGCTTATGGAAAGGGACAGAATCAAGGGAAGAATCGACGATATCGGGCACTACATCACCATAAAGTACCTAGCTTGTGAGGATATGTCCCGTACCACCTTCTTTGCTTCAATAATGATGTATGTCCACCAAATCATGGAAGATTTGAAAGATCTGCAAAGGGGCCTTGCACCAAAACCCGCGGCGAGGCCGAACGACGCCCCGCGGGCGCCAAAATTCAAAACTCTGAAACATTCATAGTTTGAGTCTGTATTTTCCTTGTCTTCAGAGTCTGTTGTCCGTCGGAGTTTGTATTTTCCTTTTTGGCATAAAGTCTGTAGTCTATATCAAGCCTGTCAATTTCCTTTCAAAAATGTTTTGCCTTGTAATAAAACGTTTGCTAGTAAAGGTTGAAAAACCCAAAAATGGTGTCTTTAATTTCCGCACTTGTGGCAGAACTACGCCCGGTCTGATTCATGCGGGGACATGATACATAGGCAATCCACATAAGATTCGACCACCACTAAAAAGAAAAAGAGAAAAGGCAAAGTGAATAAAAGAAAGGAAAAGAAGGAAATAAAAAGAGAGATAAAGAAAGTTTCAGAAACACTTAAACGAGGCATAAACAAAGTAAGGCGGAATGACACATGCGGTCGAAGCAAGGACATGTTAGAAATGGTTAAACTGCCTAGGAACATTGCATCCCCCAACGTGAAATTGCAATATGTGTTAAACTCTAACGCTAACAAGTTTGTTGTTTTTCTAGAGATTTCGAACCAGTTAGTTTGTTAGAACGTTCTGGCAGATTACCATTACCAAACAAGATCCAAAGGGCCCATACTAAAAAGCATGACTAGTTCAGACCAAAGTGTCGAGGATGAAAGGACGGAGAATCAAATGCTGAAGGAGGAAATGGATAAGATGAGACAGGAGATGAAAGAAATGCAGCTGGCCTTAGCTAGGGTACAAAAAGTGCCTAACCCTCCCGTTACTCCCACTCTCCCACCAGGACACACGCCGGAATACCCTCCCCTCGGCCTTTCGACAAGCTTCCCTAGTCACCTATGCTATCAGGGAAGAAATGCCTATGATCCCCAAGCTTCACAACCCAATCAGAACCCTCCTCCACCAAATGTTCCTATTTTTGTGGCACCCCCACCAGCCACGCTGCAAAGATCATCCAGCGAGCCGTTGTTTCAGGCTCACGATAACCAATATTACCCCCCTGAACCAACCTTCAAAGCACTCGAGCCTCATACTTATAATACTCACTTCGAGATCCTGGTAGAGACTGAAAAGCCGGCTAAGAGCCCAGAGCAAGACGAAGTGCTTCGAAAGTTTAAAAGCCTGGAGCAGTCCTTCAGGAATATCCATGGGTTAGGCAACCAAGTCAGTGTGGCCTACAAAGATCTGTGCTCATTCCCCGACATTCAATTGCTGGCAGGGTTCAAGATGCCAAAGTTTGATCTATACGAGGGGCACGGTGATCCAATGGCACATCTGCGAGGTTTTTGCAGTAAGATGAGAGGGGCCGGGGGAAAAGACGAGCTGTTGATAGCTCATTTTGGTCAAAGTCTAAGCGGGTCTGCACTGGAATGGTACACAAGACAGGATCCTAGCAGGTGGTACACCTGGGACGATCTGGCACAAGCCTTTGCAGGCCACTTCCAGTACAACCTTGAGATCGTCCCTGACCGTCTCACATTGCTGAAACTTGAGAAGAAGCCCGGGGAAAGCTTCCGAGAATTTGGGTTCCGCTGGAGAGAGCAGGCGGCAAGAGTTGATCCTCCGATGAGAGAGGGGGAGATGGTGGACTACTTTCTGCAGACTCTGGAGCCAACTTACTTCGGTCACCTGGTGACGTCAGTTGGCAAATCTTTCAACGAAGTAGTAAAAATGGGCGGTATGATTGAAGAGGGACTTAAGTCCAACAAAATCCTGAGCTATTCGGCGATTAAAGCAACCACTCAGGCCATCCAGAGCGGCACAGGAGGTGCGCTCGGAAAGAAGAAAAGGGAAGATGTCGCAACAGTCGAGGCAGGTACTTGGTCCAGATCCAGAGGTCCCCCCCTCACTACCAACCTAGACCCCATCACTCAAATTACCCACACATTCCATACGGCCCTCCACAACCCTACTACCCACCATAAGAGCCACATTTCTCTGTCCATCACGCCCAAACTTACACCCAGCCTCCGGCTCGCCCGTAATGGCGTGCGCTGGCTCCCCAGAATACATATCCACCTCCACAAAATACATATCCACCTCCACAAAACACATATCCACCTCTACAAAACACATATCCACCTCCACAAAACACATATCCACCACCAAGGGCCTACAGGAATCCTTCGGGACCAGGTTTCCGTGGGAATCAGACTTTCAGGAATGAAAGGGTGCAGAGGCAGAGAACATTCACTCCGCTGGGAGAAACCTATACTACTCTGTTCCACAAATTGAGGCAGTTAGGCCTATTGAGTCCTGTGGAGCCCAAATTGCCAAATCCCCTTCCCAAAAATCTGGACCACTCGGTAAGCTGTGAATATTGTTCGGGGGCTCCCGGGCATGATACTGAGAAGTGTTGGAAGTTGAAGACTGCCGTACAAGATCTTATTGACATAAATAGGATCGAGGTCCAGGAGCCAGAGGCACCTAACATCAATCAGAACCCGTTGCCGGCACACCATGAAGCCCACATGATCAAACTAGTGCACGAAGGAGGGAAGCTCAAGAAGCCCTCACAAACGGTAATGATGATCCGTGCCAGTCCGAAAGAAAAGTCGATCAGTGGAAAAGTGGTAGTACAGTCGGAAAGGGTAGAAGGCAAGCCAGTGGTGGTGATGGGGAAGAGTTCGTCTGATGTTGCCAAGAATCCAGAGCCGGTCAAAGTAACGGTGCAA
Source organism: Nicotiana tabacum (assembly GCF_000715075.1). NCBI lineage: Eukaryota > Viridiplantae > Streptophyta > Magnoliopsida > Solanales > Solanaceae > Nicotiana > Nicotiana tabacum. Next base: position 125,252,251 of record NC_134082.1, read on the forward strand.
GGGATATCAAGCAAGCCAGTAGCCGTGAAGGGGGCATGCATAGGACCAGTTGTTATCAGGCCAGTAATGCAGTTGCCGATAATCAGCGAGAAAGCTGTGCCATGGAGCTACAGTCAAGTAATGGTAATGCATAAGGGGAAGGAAGTTGTGGAGGAAATATGTGAGGCACAGGGGTTAACTCGTTCGGGAAGGTGTTTTGCTCCCGCAGAGTTAAGAAGGGCCAATCCAGTAGCGACAAAGAATCCAGTTACCGAGGAAGAGGCGGAAGAATTTTTAAAGAAAATGAAGGCGCAAGATTACTCCATTGTGGAGCAGTTGAGGAAGACCCCGGCACAGATCTCATTGTTATCGTTGTTGATCCATTCAGACGAGCACCGCCGGATATTGATGAAAATTCTGAACGAAGCCCATGTTCCGGATAAGATATCTGTGAACCATCTGGAGAAAATAGCAAACAAGATTTTTGAGGTCAAAAGGGTCACTTTTTCAGACGACGAGTTGCCCGTGGAGGGTACATAACATAATATAGCCCTTTATTTGACCGTGAAGTGCGAAGACTCGGTAGTCACTCGAGTACTGATTGATAATGGGTCCAGTGCCAATATCTGTCCTTTGACCACGTTGAACAAACTGAAGGTCGATGGTGACAGGATTCACAAGAACAGCATCTATGTTCGAGGGTTTGATGGTGGTGGCATAGACACAGTGGGTGACATCATACTTGAATTAACAATTGGTCCAGTCGAGTTCACCATGGAGTTTCAAGTGTTAGACGTGGCAGTGTCATATAATCTTCTGTTGGGGCGACCCTAGATCCACGCCGCCAAAGCAGTGCCTTCTACACTACATCAAATGGTCAAATTCGAGTGGGATAGGCAAAAGATCGTAGTACATGGGGAAGACAATGCAAGCGTCGTAAGTGATGCCATCGTACCCTTCATAGAGACTGATGATGATAAGGGACCGTGGGTTTACCAGGTTTTCGATACGGTTTTAGTGGACAAAGTTCCCGAAGGTGAAAGCATCCCACTTCCCAAAATAGCAGTTGCAACTGTCATGGTAGCCTCGAAGATGTTGAAGAACGGGTTTGTGCCAGGCAAAGGTTTAGGGGCTGACCTTCAGGGTATTGTTCAGCCGGTTTCTTTGCCCAAAAATCTGGATACCTTTGGGTTGGGGTTCAAGCCTACAGCGGCGGATGTGAGATGGACCGCAAGTTGAAGAAAAGAGTCTGGGTCCTTCCCAAGCCAATCCCGCGCCTATCCAGATCATTTGTCAGAGCAGGTATCAGAAAGTTGTCGGTCCCGAAAGTTCTCGGACCACTGATTGGGCCAGATGGAGATTTGAATGAGGGCTTTGAAAGGCTGTTCGCCGATGTCAACATGATAGAAGCTGGAGAAGGGTCCAGTAGGTTAGATGTACAGTTTGTGGGGCCTAGGGCAAATATCAACAATTGGATGGCTACTCCCCTTCCTACCCGGAGGGAGTCTTGGTAGTGGGCTCTGATTTTTCTTTCTTGTCTTTTTGGATTATTCTAGGGTTTTAATCCAGTTTTGTTTTGTATTCGGCAAAGTGTGAAACTCTGTTATCCCGTATTTTAATAAAGTGAAAGCTTTTTTCTTCTTATTTTGTTCTAATTTTGTTTTCTTCTTTTCTCTTTCTGAACAGTTCTCTTTATATTGGTTCTAATGACATGGCATGCACAACGGATCTTCAACCCAGTCTAAAAAATCAATCTGATTCCGAACTAATTGTACAAGAGGTCGATTATGATGATGAATCGGAATACGATGAGGATGAAGCCTTCGAAGAGATAAACAGAGAGTTAAGCCAGTTTGAAGAGAAATCCAAGCCCAACTTAAATGACACAGAAGCCATCAATTTTGGGGATGCAGATGATATCAGGGAAACTAAAATAAGCATCCACATTGCACCGAATATTAGGGAAGAACTAATCAAAGCACTTATTGAGTTCAAAGACATTTTTGCATGGTCGTATAATGACATGCCGGGGTTAAGCACGGATTTAGTGGTTCACAAATTGCCTATTAACCCGGTATGCCCTCCCGTCAAGCAGAAATTGAGGAAGTTCAAAACAGACATGAGTGTGAAGATTAAAGAGGAAATAACCAAGCAGCTGCAAGCAAAGGTTATTCGGGTCACTCGATATCCTGATTGGTTGGCTAATGTGGTGCCAGTGCCGAAGAAAGATGGGAAGATCAAGGTGTGTGTCGATTACCGCAATCTGAACAGGGCAAGCCCAAAGGATAACTTTCCATTACCCAATATCCATATCTTGATCGATAATTGTGCCGTACATGAGATCAGGTCTTTTGTGGATTGTTATGCTGGGTATCATCAGATTCTGATGGATGAAGAAGATGCAGAAAAGACGGCTTTCATTACGCTGTGGGGGACTTATTGCTACCGGGAATGCCATTTGGTTTGAAGAATGATGGGGCAATGTACATGATAGCAATGACTACTGTGTTTCATGACATGATACACAAAGAGATTGAGGTATACGTGGACGATGTGATCATAAAATCCAAGTATCAGGAAGACCACGTAGCAGACCTAAGGAAGTTTTTCCAAAGACTTCGAAGGTACGATATTAAGCTCAACCCAGCCAAATGTGCATTTGGTGTTCCATCTGGAAAGCTGTTGGGACTCATCGTCAGTCAGCGAGGCATTGAGTTGGACCCGTCAAAGATCAAATCCATCCAAGATTTGCCACCGCCGAAGAACAAGACAGAAGTAATGAGTCTGTTGGGAAGGTTGAATTATATTAGTAGGTTTATTGCTCAACTCACAACAACTTGTGAACCCATTTTTCGGCTATTGAAGAAAGATGTTGCGGTAGAATGGACGACAGAATGTCAGGAAGCATTTGACCAAATCAAAGGATATTTATCAAATCCACCTGTGTTGGTTCCACCTGAGCCGGGAAGACCGTTAATTCTTTATCTAACGGTCTTGGAGAATTTGTTTGGCTGTGTACTGGGGCAATACGACATTACAGGAAGGAACGAGCAAGCCATCTATTATCTCAGCAAGAAGTTTATAGGCTATGAGGTTAAGTACACTCAACTCGAGAAGACATGTTGCGCCCTAACTTGGGTGGCCCAGAAATTGAAGCACTATCTGTCATCATATACTACTTATCTCATTTCACGCTTGGATCCACTGAAGTATATTTTCCAGAAGCCTATGCCCACAGGGAGATTGGCGAAATGGCAGATATTACTCACAGAATTTGACATCGTCTAGGTGACGAGGACGGCAATGAAGGCCCAAGCATTGGCTGATCACTTGGCCGAGAATACTGTTGATGAAGAATACGAGCCCTTGAGGACGTATTTTCCTGATGAAGAAGTGATGCATATAGATGAGTTGGAAATGACCAAGGAACCAGGATGGAAGCTTTTTTTCGATTGAGACGCAAATGCGAAGGGAGTTGGAATAGGAGTGGTACTTATTTTTGAAACAGGACATCATTATCTTGTTACGGTTCAGCGTGCTTCTATTGTACCAACAACATGGCTGAGTATGAGGCATGCATTTTGGGTCTACGGCTAGCTGCAGACATGGATGTCCAGGACGTCTTGGTCTTGGGAGACTCGGACCTCCTAGTGCATCAGATTCAGGGTGAATGGAAAACAAGGGATTTGAAGCTCATACCATATCGACAATGTTTGCACGATCTGAGCAAGTGATTTCGATCAGTGGAGTTCAGACACATCCCAAGAGTTCATAATGAGATTGTCGATGCTTTGGCCACCTTAGCATCAATGTTGCACCACCCAGACAAAATTCATGTTGACCCGTTGCATATTCAGGTTCGTGATCAGCATGCTTATTGCAACATGTTAGAGGAAGAACTGGATGGCGAACCATGGTTCTATGATGTCAAGGAATACCTCAGGATGGGGATATACCCGGAGCAGGCCACCGAAGATCAAAAGAGAGCCATTCGGCGACTGGCAAATGGATTTTTCCTCAGTGGAGGAGTGTTGTACAAAAGAACACCAGATTTGGGATTGCTGAGATGTATAGATGTTAGTCAAGCCACGATAGTTATGACAGAGGCACATGCTGGAGTTTGTGGGCCACATATGAGCGGATATGTATTGGCAAAGAAGATTCTTCGAGCAGGGTACTATTGGCTTACTATGGAGCATGATTGTATCAGTTTCGTGCAGAAATGCCATCAGTGTCAGATACACAGAGATCTGATTCATTCTCCGCCGACAGAATTGCATACAATGTCAGCACCATGGCCATTTGTTGCCTGGGGTATGAATATTATTGGACCAATTGAGCCAGTAGCATCCAACGGGCATAGTTTCATCCTGGTGGCCATTGATTATTTCACCAAATGGGTTGAGGCCAAAAATTTCAAGTCTGTGACCAAGAAAGCAGTGGTTGATTTTGTTCACTCAAATGTCATCTGTCGATTTGGAATCCCAAAGGTGATCATCACAGATAATGGTGCTAATTTTAACAGCAATTTGATGAAAGAGGTATGTCAACAGTTTAAGATTACACACTGCAATTCCACCCCATATCGTCACAAGGCGAATGGAACAGTTGAGGCAGCCAACAAAAACATAAAGAAGATACTTCGGAATATGGTAGAAGGTTCGAGGCAATGGCATGAAAAATTACCATTTGCATTGTTGGGTTATCGACTACTGTCCGTACTTCAGTAGGGGCAACTCCTTATTTGTTGGTATATGGAACTGAAGCGGTAATACCGTCGGAAGTTGAAATCCCGTCCCTTCGGATTGTCGCTGAAGCTGAGATTGATGATAATGAGTGGGTCAAAACTCATATGGAGTAGTTGAACTTGATTGATGAAAAAAGATTGGTAGTTGTGTTTCATGGCCAGTTATATCAAAGGAGAATGGCAAGAGCATACAACAAAAAGGTGCGTCCCCGGAAGTTTGAAGTGGGACAGCAAGTGCTGAAACGCATCCTCCCACATCAGGCTGAGGCAAAGGGCAAGTTCGCCCCGAATTGACAAGGGCCATTCATTGTAACCAGAGTGTTGTCCAATGGCGCTTTATGTTTAACAGATATCGAAGGGAAATGCGTCGACATGGCTATCAATTCTGACGCAGTTAAGAGATATTATGTATGATTTCTTTTGATTGTAATTGTTGTTTGTTTGCATTTGGCATGGTATCGGAGAATGAAATGACGGAGGCAATTTGTTCTTCCATCCAAACACTTCAACCTTTGCTTCCCCTTTTGAGCCTTATTTATTCTTTCATACCCCTCTTTTGGAATCAGTAATGAAAATGAAAGAAAAAGAGAAGAGAAAAATAATGATAATAAAGACAAAAGAAAAGTCACAAGAAAAAGAAAGGAATTGGGAACTACGTTTGACCTGATTCCTAAAAAAGGATATGTAGGCGCCTCACGGCTCGGTCATAGTGTAACAAAATAAAAATCCCCAAGCAAGAAACTAGGGCAGAAGGTGTGTTTGTAATTTTGGGAAGGAAGTTTGATTCCAAGAGTTGTAATGTTTTACTCATCAAAATTATTTTGAACCTTTTGATACCCTTTTTCTTTTAGCCATACACAAAAACCCATATTGATGTCCAAAAAGACCTCCCGATCAGTATCCGAGAAGTGCCAAGTCATGCAAACGGAAGTCGGGAATAACACTCTGATCCCCAGCAGAGAAGAAGATCATAAGCTGGAAATGAATTGGTAGCCGAAAGAATCCCCATCAGAGAGAGTCATATCGGTAACACTCCAATCCCCAGCTGGGAAAAATAAAATAAAATAAAATGAGAGAGTCTTATCGGTGAAAACCTCCACAGGCACCATAAGGCGACGTAAGTTGAGAGAAATATAACGAGAGAGTCTTATAGGTGAAAACCTTCACAGGCACCATAAGGCGACGAGAGTTGAGAGAAATGAGAGAGTCTTATTAGTGAAAATCCCTCGAAGGGCACTATGAGGCGACAAGACAAGATTGGCGGAAAGGATCTGCATTTGGCAAAGAGTTGAGTGCCTGTTTATCCCCAGCAAGATGAGGCCGTCCGAAAGATTGATTGATACAAGTATACTGGGTTGATTAATCCGGAATGCACGACATGATCGTTGGGATCAGTTATATCATTCAGATAAGTTCTTTTCTTTCTTTTTCCCCAGCATTTGTTCAGAAAGACTTCTTCTTTTTCTATCTTTTAAAATGATCACTTTTTCATTTCTTGGTTTAAAGTCTTTATCTCCCCAACAGTTTGTTTTTGAAAAGGATTTTCAGAGCTTATTACCAGTTGCCAAGATGGTGCAAAAACACAATGTGGATAGGACGGGCCAAAGATAATGCAATGGAACGAGAAAGACGTTTGTTGCAAGACCAAATGATAGATTGGTCTAGGATTTCAGGGAGGGTATGGAGAAAAGTGGGAAGCAACAATTGGTGAATAAAGAATCGTCAAGAAACATGAGCTTCCCGAGCAGATTATCGACCATGTTCCAAGAGGGTCGGACAACACGGAGCAGGGAAAGAAGAGGGGGAAAACCATCTCCAACAGGAATATGATCGCCAACAGGAATATCATCCCCAACAAATAATCTCATCCCCAGCAAGCTTTGGTGATGTAATGGAACACAAAGCTGGGAAAGAATAAAGAGAAAACCATCCCCAGTAGGAGTGGCACGACCATTCGCCACGTTTTAAACTAACAAAACTTTTTTTCTTTGATTTGAAGCAGGGACATGAAATGTTATAGATGATGAAAAGACATCATGATACAAAAAAGATTGCCAAACTGGGGCAGAAAATTTTCTTTCATTTTGAAAATTTTCTGGAAGTCCGGTACCCACTTGGGGGAGAAGCAAGATAACACAAGTTTGGGGAAAAATGGTATCCCCAGCAGTTTTCGGAAGAAGGCCAAACAAGTTTTAAAGAAATCAATTTCGGAAGGAAGATAACACAAGTCTTAAGGGAAGTAGTTCTAGTGGAAGGAAAACACCAGCTTTAAAAGAAGTAGTCTTTGAAAGTGGAAAATAACATAACTTTGAATAAAACACCAATGTTATCCCCAACAGTTTTTAGAGGAATGAAACACCATGTTTTGAGGGAAGCAGTTCTGAAAGAAGATAATTTCAAGTTAGAAGGAAAATGGTCCAGGAGGCAGGAAGGAGCAACAGCAATAAAACACATTTTTTAAAAAGTTGTTGAAGTCAGGAGCCCGCCTGGAGAATGGGGTATTATCTTTGAGTTGTTTACTGAAGTTAGGAGCCCGCCTGTAGAATGGAGGTATTACATTTTTAAGAAGTTGTTGAAGTCAGGAGCCCGCCTGAAAAATGGAGGTGTTATATTTTTAAGAAGAAGTTGAAGTCAAGAACACGCCTGGAGAATGGAGGTATTATATTTTTTAAAAAGTTGTTGAAGTTAGGAGCCCACCTGGAAAATGGAGGTGTTATGTCTTTAAGAATTAGTTGAAGTCAGGAGCCCGCCTGGAGAATGGAGGTATTACATTTTGAGTTGCAGTTGAAGTCAGGAGCCCGCTTGGAGAATGGAGGTTGTTATAATTTTAAGTTGAAGTCAGGAACCCGCCTGGAGAATGGAGGTGCTATATTTTTAAGAAGTAGTTAAAGTCAGGAGCCCGCCTGGAGAATGGAGGTATTATGTTTTGGGAAGTAGTGAAGTCAGGAGCCCGCCTAGAGAATGGAGGTATTACATTGTGAATTGTAGTTGAAGTCAGGAGCCCGCCTGTAGAACGGAGGTTGTTATATTTTAAGTTGAAGAAGTCAGGAGCCGGCCTGTAGAACGGTGGTTGTTATAATTTTAAGTCGAAGAAGTCAGGAGCCCGCCTGTAGAATGGAGGTCGTTAAATTTCAAGTTGTTGTTGAAGTCAGGAGCCCACCTGGAGAATGGAGGCTGCTTTATCTTTAAATTGCTGTTGAAGTCAGGAGCCCGCCTGTAAAATGGAGGTTGTTATAATTTTAAGTCAAAGAAGTCAGGAGCCCACCTGTACAACGGAGGTTGTTATAATTTTAAGTCAAAGAAGTCAGGAGCCCGCTTGGAGAATGGAGGTTGTTGTCATTTCAAGTTGAAGTTGAAGTTAGGAACCCGCCTGGAGAATGGAGGTATTACATTTTGAGTTGTAGTTGAAGTCAAGAACCCGCCTGTAGAACGGAGGTTGTTATATTTTTGGAAGAAGTCAGGAGCCCGCCTGTAGAACGGAGGTTGTTATAATTTTAAGTCGAAGAAGTCAGGAGCCCGCCTGTAGAATGGAGGTCGTTAAATTTCAAGTTGTTGTTGAAGTCAGGAGCCCACCTGGAGAATGGAGACTGCTTTATCTTTAAATTGTTGTTGAAGTCAGGAGCCCGCCTGTAAAATGGAGGTTGCTATAATTTTAAGTCAAAGAAGTCAGGAGCCCGCCTGTAGAACGGAGGTTGTTATAATTTTAAGTCGAAGAAGTCAGGAGCCCGCCTGTAGAATGGAGGTTGTTAAATTTTAAGTTGATGAAGTCAGGAGCCCGCCTGTAGAATGGAGGTTGTTAAATTTTAAATTGACGAAGTCAGGAGCCCGCCTGTAGAACGGAGGTTGTTATAATTTTAAGTCGAAGTCAGGAACCTACCTGGAGAATGGAGGTATTATATTTTTTAAAAAGTTGTTGAAGTCAGGAGCCCGCCTGGAGAATGAAGGTGTTATGTCTTTAAGAAGTAGTTGAAGTCAGGAGCCCGCCTGGAGAATGGAGGTATTACATTTTGAGTTATAGTTGAAGTCAGGAGCCCGCCTGGAGAATGGAGGTTGTTATAATTTTAAGTTGAAGTCAGGAACCCGCCTGGAGAATGGAGGTGCTATATTTTTAAGAAGTAGTTGAAGTCAGGAGCCCGCCTGGAGAATGGAGGTATTATGTTTTGGGAAGTAGTGAAGTTAGGAGCCCGCCTGGAGAATGGAGGTATTACATTCTGAGTTGTAGTTGAAGTCAGGAGACCGCCTGTAGAACGGAGGTTGTTATATTTTAAGTTGAAGAAGTCAGGAGCCCGCCTGTAGAACAGAGGTTGCTATAATTTTAAGTCGAAGAAGTCAGGAGCCCGCCTGTAGAATGGAGGTCGTTAAATTTCAGGTTGTTGTTGAAGTCAGGAGCCCACCTGGAGAATGGAGGCTGCTTTATCTTTAAATTGTTGTTGAAGTCAGGAGCCCGCCTGTAAAATGGAGGTTGTAATAATTTTAAGTCAAAGAAGTCAGGAGCCCGCCTGTAGACGGAGGTTGTTATAATTTTAAGTCGAAGAAGTCAGGAGCCCGCCTGGAGAATGGAGGTTGTTGTCATTTCAAGTTGAAGTTGAAGTCAGGAACCCGCCTGGAGAATGGAGGTGCTATATTTTTAAGAAGTAGTTGAAGTCAGGAGCCCGCCTGTAGAACAGAGGTTGTTATATTTTTTGAAGAAGTCAGGAGCCCACCTGTAGAACGGAGGTTGTTATAATTTTAAGTCGAAGAAGTCAGGAGCCCGCCTGTAGAATGGAGGTCGTTAAATTTCAAGTTGCTGTTGAAGTCAGGCGCCCACCTGGAGAATGGAGGCTGCTTTATCTTTAAATTGCTATTGAAGTCAGGAGCCCGCCTGTAAAGCGGAGGTTGTTATAATTTTAAGTCAAAGAAGTCAGGAGCTCGCCTGTAGAACGGAGGTTGTTATAATTTTAAGTCGAAGAAGTCAGGAGCCCGCCTGTAGAATGGAGGTTGTTAAATTTTAAGATGATTAAGTCAGGAGCCCGCCTGTAGAATGGAGGTTGTTAAATTTTAAGTTGATGAAGTCAGGAGCCCGCCTGTAGAACGGAGGTTGTTATAATTTTAAGTTGAAGTCGGGAGCCCGCCTGGAAAATAGAGGTGTTATATTTTTAAGAAGTCACTGAAGTCAGGAGCCCGCCTGGAGAATGGAGGTCGTATTATCTTTTAAAGTCAAGTTGGAGTCAGGAGCCCGCCTGCAGAACAAAGGAGTACATGTTCAAGTTGAAGTCAGGAGCCCACTTGCGGAACAGAGGAATACATTTCAAGATCAAGCCAGAAGTCAGTAATGCGGAGGGTTACAACAAAAATACCCCCATCTTGAATTCTATTTCAGAAATCAGAAAGAAGACTACAAGAGCAGGTCGAAGATAGATAAGATTCTGTAATCATTAGTTTAGTCTAGCTTTTTGTTTTCTTTCTAGCAATGGTGTAATAAGGAGGTCGGAAAGCAGTAGTAACAGCATGCAACATCAGTAACAACAACATTGCAGTCCCATGGTAGTCCCAGCTACCAAAACTTCCCAAACTACATTAACCTGATTCCCTTTTAGCCAGGGATATGTAGGAAACCTTTGAAGCAAAGGTTCGGTTAAGCCTTTCAAAAAATGCTTCACACGGAGTAGCCGAACGGGCAAAAATCGCTCGAATCCACTCACTTTATCTTTGCACGAAAACTCTTTGTGTTTTCGGACAAAGAGGGGCAGCTGTGAGCACGTGATTTTTGCCCTATGAGAACTACTCCCAAAAATTCAAAATAAGATGGTTTTGTGTTGTTTGTGATTTATTTGTATTTTGTCTGTGCATGTTTATTTCTACTTTAATTAATTAAAATAAAAAAAATATGTTGCATGTGCCCTTAGGGTTTTTATTTATACAAATAGGAATTAATTAACCATAGTTTGGTTTTTAAATAAAGAAAATCACAAAAAATACATATTTTTGTATTTTTGACATTTAATGTCCAAGTGCCCGATTTTGTTTGTAATTAATGTTTTATTTTGGTGCGATATTTATTGTTAAAGGTTAATTAGTATTTTCTAAGTTAATTTTTTTTTACAATTTAATTTAGGAATTTTGGTTTTTAGGAATTAAAAGAAAATGAAAGAAAAAAAAGAGTGAAAATTGGACCAAATCGGAACTGGGCCAATTTCAATGCAAAAATCAGGCCCAAATTACCCATGTACCAGGTCCAATTGTCCTGGCCAGAGACGTCTTAAAACAACGTCGTTTGATCACTCTTAATCAAGGCCGTTGGATTAAATCGGTCCAATGGCTGAGATTCAATCTCCCTTACCCGTTCCCAAACTCTACCTGTTACCCGGATCCAACCAACCCCCCCACTTAAACCAAACGTCACAGTTTCCTTTAAGTGAATTGATCCAGGCCGTTGATCGTGCTTGATCCAACGGCCAAGATCAAACCACCCCCTCCGTATATAACCCTAATCCCTTACCCCACGCCCCAAACCAAATCCCCCTCACCCCTATTCAGTAATCTCTCTCAGAGATGACCCCTCGAAACCCTAGAGCCGCCACCCCACACTTTCGCCTGAAACCCAGCGGCAACGATGCCGTTGGCCATGAAACTAAAACCTCTAGAGCACCTAACCACCCTCGTTACGGATCCGTTAACCGTTTGCCTCGAATCAACCTCCAACTTCTCGAATCTTCAATTGAAGATTCGAGCAGAACCTAAACCTACCCCAACCGGCTCCAAATTCATACCAGACATCTCCCCGACCTCCCTCGTTACTAAACCACCGTTGGTTTGGTTCGAATTAGACCAGAACCGTTCGAACCCCAAATCGAACCCCCAAGAACCCTAGAAACCAAAGGTAGAAGTCTGTCCAAATTAAAGGATGATTTGGGGGTCTAATCGACCTTAGTCGAAGTGTTCTCAGTTGAGAACACTCGATTAAGGTCCGTTCGACCTCAAAAAGTCTGAGTCAGAGTCCAGGTCAGGGTCGTCCAGTTTTCCGAAATTCTTGAGGTATTTTTTCTTTCCTGTTTGTTCCATTTTTGTGTTTGTTTATATCTGTTTATCTGTTTAGTGTAGTTTTATTGATTTTTCAATTTTTTGTCGATTGATTCTGTCCTACTTCAAAGACCTTTTATTTGGTCGAACTTTTTCTGGTCATGGTTAAGTATATGATAAACTATATAATCGATTTGAATGAGCTTCGTCGATTAGTTAAAATTTTATTATAATTCCTGTTTCTATCAATACGACTCGAATCACCTGTGTGTCTGTTCAATTCTGATTATTTGCTATTGATTGTATGTGTTGTAATTCGTGTAGTTGATTGGATAAGTGTCGTCGATTAGTTTTACATGCTTGAATGTTAGAATAACCTGATAATAATTTGACTCATGCTGCTTCAATTCTGATTGAATCACTGTTGGAATTTGATGGGGGTAGATTGGTTATAGCTGAGGTGTTTAGAGTTTAAATTCAGTTCATTTAGATAATTGAATCAGTGTAGCAAATGGCTTAGTTGAATATTCTGACAGTAAAGTACCATTAAACTAATGAAATAGTTTAAAACAGTAGTGGGGGGGTTGAAGGCTATGTAAGGGATCATGGGCACCATTTCACAAGGTTTAAGGGATTTTGAATAGAAAAATAAGCTGCCCATACCCGCGTGGGATTAATAAATAAAAAGAAGTTTAGTGGGGAACAAAACATATACTAGTGGAATTGAAAAGGAGATGATGGGTAGAATTAGTTTAAAATTTTTGCCTAAAGTGCTCTTGAGAGCTGGCAAGGTCAGTGTTGGGTATAAATGGGGGTCTTGGTTCTTCTTTTTGGACAAACCGGGAAGGAAGAGAGTGGATGGCGCTTTCACTGTTTCATTACCTTAATTAACTTGTCAAAATATCAGCCAGTAGTCCAACTGCCTGAGAATCATAAGCAGTTTTAAAGTTCTCTGCTTCAAGTTTCAGTGATCACTTTTGAGAGTCTTTAATCAGTTAGGAACATTTCTGGAAAATTGGGAGGGAAGATTCCGAAAAACTGGAGGAGAGTTTCAAGAGTTAGTCTAGTTCAACCAGTGCTACCCCATTGAAACTGAAAAGAGCTTCAGCTTTAACTGTGGAGTTGTATTTTCGAGTTTTTCTTGGTTGCTGAATTCTAGAGGGTGTTTCTGCTTGTGTTTTGACTGATATTTGGCTGCTGTCAAGCTGTTTGGGGTCAGTTACTGGTTGTTGTGTTGCTGTTGATATTGCTGGGAATTTTAACTGGTTTTTCCTGAGTCGTTGTTGGTTATCTTTTGGTGCATTGCTGTTGTGAACTGCTGTTGTATTGGTGCTCGCATTTCTGCTGCTACTGATCTTTCTTCTTCTTTTTGTATTCCAATACCAGGTACATATTTCGAGCCTATGTCAATGTAGCTCCATCTGTTGGAAACGTGAAATGAAACTGAAGCTGAATATCTGTCGTAGTTCTATTTTGATAATTTTGTTACGTTAGGCAGTTCTCTGTATAGTGATTGAGTGCTTATTGTAATAAAAATAGAACTATTTTGAATGGTAAATCTAGGACTGTTAGCTTAAGGATTGTTAAACTAATTAGAGAAGTATGTTGAATCCGGAGTTAGCAGTTTATTTTGGTCTAGCTATTGTTATCAATGTAGGGCAATTTGGATCTGTATGAGGAATAGTTTTGAAATTGGACATTGAATTAATAATCAACAGACGCTAGGGCGATAAGCAGTTCTAATAGTCTTCAGTAATCCATTTCTAAATTCATGATTCCTTTAAGTATTGAGTGTTGGTTTAATATTGTTAGTTTGAGTTAGTAATTGTTGTTGCTCAAATCCAATCATGTTTCCCGTCTGATTTCCCTTTATAGTGATAATTAGGAACTCACTAATAGATAAGCAAGTAAGGTAATCTTCATAATCATCGAGTGCATGTTGAATAATTTATAGCATCTCAGTGTATGTGTATTTAACTCGAGTTAAAATTTGGTCTGATTAAAGGCTTAACAGTCCACTAGCGGACGGTTTGGGCTTCAATGTCCAGACTTCACACACGTAGCAACTTGTCAAGGCAGGTTGGCCATTTCGTTCCTGGGTAGACCTTGAGGCCCCAAAACCGTTGAGAGTTTGACTTAGTTGGAAGTCATAGGTTCAAAAGTAATAGCTCCTAAATAATGCTCATTAATTAGGATTTTATTTTGTTATTAGAGATAAATAAAGTAGAAAATCACAATTGCTTTAGGTTTACCTTTCTAAAATAAACGAGATGAGCCTCGCCAAATAAAACACACAGATTGCGGGGCCCTCACAAATGTATGTATTAATTACTTAAAACTCGGGATCGGCCGCTTATCGAACTTCACGGCCTTTTCCCAAAATAACCACGCGTTAGTCTCTTTAGGAACTTACTTTAAATAACATTACCTTCTTAAACCCGGGTGCACATTTATGTGACCCAAATCCAAATCTCAACGGAGTCGAAATGTGTCAATAACCACGGGCACATTGATGTGACGTGGCTCGAGATGTGTTTTCATGACGTTGCAATTCTCGTTGAAAATAATAATAATAATAATAATAATAATAATAATAAAGGCGGTAAAAAGTTAAAATTTGTACATAGGTTCAACATGTATTTAAAAATCAGATAAATAAGCCGAATATGACAGTTAAGCGATCGTGCTAGAACTACGGAACTCGGGAATGCCTAACACCTTCCCCCGGGTTAACAGAATTCCTTACTTAGATTTCTGGTTCGGGGACTGTAATACAGAGTCAATCTTTTCCTCGATTCGGGATTTAACCGGTGACTTGGGACACCATAAATCTCCCAAGTGGCGACTTTGAATTAAATAATAGATCTCATTTCGATTGTCCTTTAATTGGAAAAACTCCCTTTACGCTCCTTTGCGGGGTGTAGGTAAAAAGCAGGTGTGACAACAACTGGTTTAGTAAAATAATTTATTGAGTGCCTCCACTTAATAGCTAAATTATTGCTGATGAGAACAAAGTTATCTATATCAGTTTGATATAGGTCATATACGAAAGTATATTACATTCTCCCCTCACAAGTAGTTATCTATATCACGGCAATATATTGCAAAGCATGCCAGACGCATTTGCTTACCCAAAGAAAGTAACTATATTCTCATTGGAATTGCTTATATTAAGTCCTAGAAGGACAAAGTCTGTGGTTCGCTTAAAGCGTATAGACAAATCGGTTTCAAATAAAACTTCTTGATAAAGAAGATGAGCAAATGATCAAACTGATCATAATAAGGAGGCAAGTGATCTAGAAGATCACATGACATAACACTTCATAAAATCTCATGAGAGATTCAGGTATCCGAATATATGAATGAAGAGATCTCTATGTTATGTCTTTATGAAAAAATATTGGAACCGATATAAAATATTCGTCGACGACATCTATGATAGCGCTAAATATAGAATTGGTTTCATATGAAAGACATATAATTTTGTCTATGTTGTTCAAACGCTTGAAAGTATAAAGTCAATGGTATGTGCAATCAGTTTTCGATATCTTATTTGTCTGGCATGACATAAAAACTTGATATGATATGCATCTAATTAAAGTACATTATATGACTTAACTTATATGACAATCCTTGAAGGATTTAAATCGCTTAAAGCATATACAATTCTTGGTCTTGAAGTACCACATCCTAAGTGCAATTTGTGCACATATGTATCTTGCTATTACTATAAGCATGATAATGTGATAGCGAGAATACCTCTATGGAGATATTGAAGAGCCATTCCAAGATATTTATGAAGACATTATATATGTATCACGAATGATAATTTCAAGGTGCAAAATATATTCATTCAAGTTAATATGGCTGATTTGTTTATCAAATCTCTACCAACGATCTCTTGAAGATGGTGCACAAGATTGGAATGTGAAGACTCAAGGATGTAAATGATACACTCATCAGGGGGAGTTAATGCGCGTTGCACTCTTTTTCCCTTACAAGGTTTTGTCCCACTGGGTTTTCCTTGCAAGGTTTTTAACGAGGCAACCAAAAGGCATATTGTTAGATATGTGTACTCTTTTTCCTTCTCTAGAAATTTTTTTCCCATTGGGTTTTATTTTAGTTAAGGTTTTAACGAGGCACATTACTTATCGAGTAGACATTCAAGGGGAGTGTTATAAATAGAATTCTATTTATGGTGAATGTCCATATTCAGAGAGATTCTAAGGTTTATTACTTGGTGGCTAAGTCAATCTCTCCCTATCCCAAAATCAATAAGAGTTCTCTCTCCCTACTTTTCTCTGCAATGCTCTTCTTCTTCTTTTATTGTTTCATAATATAATTGAACTTTTGTTAAAACTTAATTGTAACAAACAATGAATTGTGAACAAAAGTTTATAAGGGATAATGGAGCTTAGAAATACACAATGAAATAGCAACCAAGTTGGCACAACGACCCTCTTAATTGATATTCTTCATTTTCTTGTTAGGAGGTGGTTAGAGGGATATTTTAAGAATAAATTATGAGTCGAAAGGGTGGTTAGAGGGATACTTTAAGAATAAATTATGAGTCGAAAGGGTGGTTAGAGGGATAATTTGACAATGAAAAATGTTAGGTTTTAGTTGATAGATCAACTGCTTTACTCTCTCAGTCCCTGAATAACTCTCTTTTCCAAACTGAACAATGTGTTTTGGACAAAATAATACAATGTACACAAGTTGTAACCATACCAATGAATGAATTAAAACTAAATCAGTATTTGTGTACTAACATTATTCATCATGTTTAGTAATATTGCATAATATTAGTATAAGATAAGCTTAAATTGCAGCATGATTAGTGTTCTGTAAGGTATTATACTTACCGTTATAATCGTAGTAGTAATATGTGATGTAATATCACTTTTCGATTTTGGATCTACTAGGTAAACTACTAAAACAACAATTGAGAAAAAATTTCAGTCAAGTGTGGTAATTAGATTAAGAATGTAAAAAGTCAAGAACTCCGTTAAAGTTGAAATGGACATGCCCCATTTTATTCTGCTAAGACCTCACCAAACAAGCAAAAGGATAACAAATTAATAAACTATAGTTTTTAGAATAGGATGCTCTATCTATTTGGTCAGAATATTGTTGGTCAAATGAAGACCAGATTCACTTCGAATCTTACAGGTGCCCAGTAATACTAATACACATGTCATGTTTGCTTCCTTAATAATGGGGCAGTTTGAATGCATTGTTTAAGAGTACATCAAACTATAAAATAATTATGATAAAGATATCAATAGCTTGTTTGAATGCAATTTTTAAGAGTCCATCAAACTATAAAATAATTATGATAAAGATGGATATGTAATTCAAAAAGGCGAGAAGAGAATATTAAGATGTTTACTGTTTTTTCCTGTAACTTTGTACTAATATCACATATAGATGGATATACTATAAAAATATGTGAAACTACAATGCAGCCGCAGAGTTAGGTGGGAAGAAGGAGTTCAACCGAACCCATTCACTTAAGATTATATTGTGTATATAAGGTTAATTATTTTTTATTTACATATATTATTGTATGAGTCAAAATCTGACTACAAGATGGTTATCATTAAAAGGAATGGTAAGGGGTCGACCAAGCCATAGTCGTGCCCACGAAGCATAATAGCAATGAGTATCTCGGCCACTACCGAGATCGAGTCATCAGAAAACTTACACAGTAGAACATATGTCATAATACTTGGGCGAGTAAGGAAGAGTACAGTCATGAGAGGATACGCTGGTTAAAAACCGTTGGATAAAAGGAAAAATTGGTAATATATATGTGAGGGAAGAAAGCAAGAAGGGAGGCCCCCTAATCCGAGATTTCACAACTCTCAGACCTTGGTCCTCGACAGGAGGGAACCTCCAACAATAAACCAAAAGCCAGATTTTGGTTTCAACCCCTCGTAATCATCATTGTTGAATCAATAAGATAGATCCCATATTTACCAACAACTTTTCCTCTTTTCCTTCTTTGCTCTTACAAGTACGGAACAGTATATCAAAGATGCCAACTTATTATTTGCATTTGATATCTTTAATTATCTTAAGGAATGTTATATAAGCTCAATCTCTTTCGATTCTCATATTCAAAATGTTTAGATCTAGAGTTAATTATGTTTGACTAAGATTTATATATTCTTTATTACTTTATTAATTAATTTAACGAAAAGGTTCACACTTTTTTGGTCAAACAATTACATGCTTAAGCCCTCTTCACGTATTCACTTTTTTTTTTTTTAATTTTTCGAATCCCCTGATAAAATTTCTATTTTCTCCATTGCTACAATCACTTTAAATTCAGTGACATTAAGCTATGAATTCGTGACTGAGGTATAGCAATGGTTGGTGGTACCGGGTAAGGAAAGATATATATATGTAAATCAATACATGGATCCAAAACGTTTTCCATCTTGATGTATTAGTACATACTATAATTTTAATGAAAAATGACAATGTCCAGCATGAAGGTTCTTAACTTTTGTTAATATGCTATCTTTAAGAAATCCTTTCACGTGTGTCCAGAAAATGTAGATTAATAGCCTTTATTTGGCCTGAAGTGGAGCATTAATTAAGTAGTTGCCACCTAATTATATTTGTACCACAATTCGCAATTATTAGTTTTTAAGTAATAAACATGCCCTAGATAGGAGTAATTTTATACAAATAAGTCGTTGGAAAAGGTGCTGTAATAGCTTAGCCCATCCTTGTACGTACATGTAATACTTAACGCTGATGGATTTCTTAACAACCAAACTGGTAATGCTGCTTTAGACGGAATCTTTTGGATGATCAAGAAGAACCAATATGCTGCTAAAACAAAGATTTAACCCGAGACTTGCCAGAATTATAAAGCATCAAACAAGGTCTGAGAGAGTTAGACATGGAAATAGAATTATCCACAAACTTAGAGGGTGCAAGTAAATGTGCAGAACTGCAAACTTAAAGTAGTTTATAAAAATATTAAACACGAAGAAAATTGGTAACTTATAATACTATACTAACAGAAATGATGTTTTTCTTCTAGTATTAAATTTAGCTCACGTATTAAAGTTGTACGGCTAGTATTCACATCGATCCAAAAGGAGAGATAAACTGTTTGACCAAAAAGTATTAAGTCATTTTGTAAACTAATTAAATAAGAAGAATTGAGGTAAATCCTAGCCAAAGATAATTTATCCTAGATCTGAGATAGAAGACAAGAACAAATATGAAATTTAATCATAGCAATAATTGAATCTCGTAATATAAGAAAAGGATGGTGATTTTCATAGCATCGAATGATAATGAAGAATGCATAGATAAAAAGGGTCACCGTTCTTGAACGAGGTTGACCCCCATACATTTGATATGAAGAGACTAATGATGTATGTTGAGGATCGTTCTTGAACGGAGTTGACCCTCATACATTTGTTATGAAGAGACTAATGATGTATGTTGAGGATTTGAGCTTCCTCTCTCCTTTCTCATTAGCAAGGAGAAAGAGATAAGGATCCTTCTTTTTCTCTCAGAAAATGTCTCTCTCTGTGTGGTTTTGTTTTTTCAGGCTCCCTTTTCCTTCTTCTCAGTTAGATTATATATTAGATATCCTCATTTACCCAATGGTCGTTAGCCATAGTACCTAAGCCATTGGACTATATTACCGATTGACCCTCTGAAATGCCGTAACATCCAATTCGATGTTCAAGCATTCTGAATATACGACATCGGCCTTAGCCGAGGTGCTCGTCGCTGTAACGTGGCACGAGTATGACTTTGGCCCAAATAACGATGTCGTCCCTCTTCACGCAGATTCTTTCTTGGTTAGATTTTGACCCATACAAATAGTCCCTCCGCCTATTGGGGTCGTCTTTTGGCGAGCTCGATGGGCGGACTCTGTCGATTCGAAAGTTGTGAGAAATCTGAATACTTTGAGCGATGGCCAAATACCTCATGGCGAGGTAATGACATGATGTTTCGAGAGCTGCATCAGACCATTACGTCAGTTCAGAATGTCATTAGAACCCCTCATGCGTCATTATGGTGCACGTTTCCTATGCATTGCATCGTTTCTCGTGCCCTTTCCGTTTAAAAAAATGGCGGCATTTGGTTTTCTTGCTCAGGATATTATATCCTTATAAATAAGGGAAAATCTTACATTCGAATGTTGTGTTTCCCAATCGCTCAAGAGAGCCTTTCGCAGCTTTTCTTCTTCCCCTCCAGTTTCTCACATTTCCCTTTCTGTTAAAAATTCTTGTGGCCTCTACCTTTTTTCCTTTATTATTCCTGATTTTTGCAACCAAAGAAGAGATGACTAGTGCATCCTCCAACCCTGATAGAGTCGTTGGTGCCCCGGTACCGAAAAATAACCCCTACTTGAAGAAGGAGTGGAAATGGCGAAGTACGAGGGTTTTTCGATGGTAGATAAGGTGATTCCCCGCCCAGGGAAGGAGGACTGACTTCAATAGCCCTACTGGAGATGAGCCGGAACCTGTTTTTTCTACGATGGATGTTGCGGCGCTCACGGCGTTCAAAACCAAATGGGGGATTCGTGATCACATTAAACTTGTTCCGACGGATCAGGACATAGTGCATATATACTATCCGGGCTACTGCGTGTTTTATGCGTATCCATTTGTCATCGGATACACACTTCCCCTTCCTTCCTTGCATTGGACTTCTGCCGCTTCTATGAGGTGTGTCCGGCTTAACTCTCTCCGTATGTGTACAAGCTTTTCCTTATGCTTATCAAGTACGTGGAGC
This sequence comes from Nicotiana tabacum, assembly GCF_000715075.1. Lineage (NCBI taxonomy): Eukaryota > Viridiplantae > Streptophyta > Magnoliopsida > Solanales > Solanaceae > Nicotiana > Nicotiana tabacum. The sequence goes on from NC_134082.1 coordinate 125,272,751, forward strand.
TGGCCGATCGAGGAATTTCTCTGCAACACATGCTTAACCTCTTCGCCCTCCATTTTCATAGGGGCACGATGATTCACATGCTTCACCGAGGAACCAAGGGTTTGGTGGTGAAGATGGATGACAAGGCAAATCGCCGCTTTTGGGAGAACTTCTTCTACGTCCGAACAGAGCACATGGTATCGAACCCGATGGGGTTTCCTGAGACGTGAAATTTTGCCCAAATGTCTTCCTTTCTTTTTAATTTATACATTTTTTCTTGAGATGGTTGTTAGTCGTCTCCCTTTAATGACCTCGTCGAGTGTTTGTTTTTATTTTTGCAGCCGAGAGAGTACCTCCTCCGCTAGTTTCTAATACTCGCGAGTGGGTGAGCTCAATTCTCCCCCACACGATGGGGATTCGCGAATGGGCACCTTTCAATGAGAGGTTTGGGCGCAACCCTTCCGCTGGTGAGTCGGCTCGTTTCGATCTTATTTGCTTTGTTCTTTACTTCGTATCTTCTTTTACCTTATTCCTTTGTTTGGTCGAATCCTTTCTCATTGGCAGGCCAGAGAGGAGTGAGAAGGGTGAGGGCTCCTGCGCTTGCTTTCCGCCAACTGGCTTCTTCTGCCCGGCCTGTTCCAAGGGCAACTGTGGACAAGGGCATCCAAAGTTTGGTTGCTCGGCGAACCGCGTCCGCGACTGAACCTGTTCGTTCGGAGGTTGCTCCTCGGTCGGACACTCCGGTTCCCACAGTCCATTCAATGGATGAACCTTCTCGTAACAGTGGCGAAGAGGCACCATCAAAGAGGCAGAGGTTGTTAGAGGGGGCATCTTTGGTTGAAACGTCCTTGAGGGGCGACCCTACTTTGGCGGTATCTGAAGGGCGGTGAACTGGCCTGGGTGTGGAGGTGATGCCTGTTACGGTCGTGGAATAGGCTACTGTGGCAGGGGACAGAGTTCGGAGGCCGCTGCGATTGTTCTGGGTAGTCCATCATTGTCTCGGCAGGGTCGCGCCTCTTCTTCAGATAATGAGATATTGAAGGGCGTGGTGGTAGATGATTACGAATCTAATTCAGACATTAATCCTGAGGATATAAGGATGTTTGAGGAAGGTTTTACTAGGGTTGATGTGAGGGAGGAAGATCCTTCTCGTGTGCTCGAAATTCCATCGGACTTTAACTTGTCAGAGGACACGGTGGACTTTGTTCCCCAATTTGACCTTCTGTGCTCTGCTGCTGAAAGCAGGTCTCTTCAGGAGATTAATGATTCCGATCTTTCACGCGGCGTGGGTGGGATGGCCTTGAGGGTGAGTTTCCTTTTGCTATTATTATTGTTCTGTGCCATTTGCTTTCACAGATTCTTCCTCTTTTTCTTTTTAGACTTACATGCTGGAGATCGAGAGCGATCGTCAGGCTGAGACGCGGGCCGATATCTTTCTGAAAATGGCCGCGAAGTATCCCCGATATCGCGACAGGTGCCGTGAGAAGCACGCGCAGCTTAGGGCGGGCGGTAATGCCCAATCCATTAGGGAGGAATTGGAGAAGAGGAACGAGAATCTGATGCGGTCTATCCGTAGATGTAGCGAGCTTGAGGGGCAGCTTAGGGCCAAAGACGAGGAGCTTGAGTTGGGAAAAGGGGTTGCGGCGGAATGCGAAGATCTCTAGGGGAATGTTTTGTCTTTGAGGGCCAAGCTTGAGTAGAATACCACTAAAGTTGCCGATATGAGTGCAGAGTGGACGGAGAAGGTGACTGAGTTGGAAAGGAAGGGTGCCGAGTTGGAGAGGGCCAAGGGAGCCCGAGTGGCGGCTTTGGTGAGGGCAGCAGCGCTGGATGACACTATCCGTGTCCTTAGGTCTGTGTGAGAAGCTGAGAGGGCGATGACCACACTGAAAGAGGCAAGGCTCGAGGAGCGAATCAGCAAGCTCGAGTACGATGCCTCGAACCTGGGAGACCAAGTTGTGGCTCTCGAAGCCGAGAAGGCGCAGCTGTTGGCTCAGCCCCCCCCCCCCTCAAGAATCTGCCTTTGCTGCTGTCTCCCGCCATTTTGTACGAGCTATGGGTCTATGCTGAGGCCTAACGAGATATATATAAAGGTTTATGGTAGGAGGAGAGCGTTTTTGAGGCCGCTTTTGAAGATGCTCGGGTGAAGGCATGTGAGGCTCGTCTTGCTTGCGATTATGACCCTACGACACTGGAGGCCGGCGGGGGTGTTGAGATAGAAGATGGGCTTCCTTCTGATAATGACAATGCTTGAGAGGACGGTGGTGGAGATGGGCCGAATAAAGTTTTTGTACTTAGCTTTTTCTTGTTCTTTTGTTGTTGCTTTTTTTTGGGCTCGCTTTTGGCCTTTTGTAAGACGTTGCGTATGTACATCTTCTGAAAAAGACAGTTGTTTTGCTTTTGGTTGCATATCTTCTAACTTTCTTTCTCTTTTTTTTTTTGAAAAAGGTCTTCAGATTTCCCCGTGATGAGTCCCTGGTTTTTAATTGGGAACTCGAATGACGTCGGATCTCATTTTGTTAGTTCAAATGGGGTCGAACTGTACTTTGTTAGTTTTAGCGAGGTCGAACTTTAATAACTTGAATGAAAGTTGAATTTTGTTCTTTGGTGATGGCTGGGGGCCGTGTGGGTGTAAATTCAAGCGAGGTCAAATTGTAACCCGTTATTCGTTTGAGTGAGGTCGAACTTCGGCTTGTTGATTAGAACGAGGTCGAATTTTACTTTTGCTTGGTGATGGCCGGGGGTCGTAAAGATATGAATTCGAGCGAGGTTGAGTTTTGTCCTGCCAGTTTGGGTGAAGTTAGTTTTGACTTATAGATTCGAGCAAGGTTGAATTTTGACTCGCCAACTTGGGCGGAATCAGTTTTGACTTGAAAATCTGGCAAGGTTGAATTTTGACTTGCCAACTTGGGCGGAGTCAGTTTTGACTTGAAAATTCGAGCAAGGTCAAATTTTGCCTTCGATTGGCTATGGTCGGAGGCCATAAGGGTGTAAATTTGAAAGAGGTCGAATTGTGAACCGTTATGAATTCGAACAAGGTCGAATTTTACCTTCATTTGGCGATGGCCGAGGGACATAAGGATATAAATTCGAATGAGGTCGAATTGTGACCCATTATGAATTCGAACGAGGTAAAATTTTACCTTCACTTGGCGATGGCCGGGGGTCGTAAGGGTGTAAATTCGAACGGGTCGAATTGTGACCCGTTATGAATTTGAACGACGTCAAATTTTATCTTCACTTGGTGACGTGCTGGTTTGGTGGAGTGGTAAAAATGTCGCACTCGGCCTGGCTTTTATTGGAGAATATTACTTGTTGTTGTATCGTTTATGCATGCGTCGGGGCGAGTCCCAGTTTATTTACTCTTGCTTTCATTGGAGAATATTATGCGTTGTTGCATAGTTTGTATGCATCAGAGTCCCAGTTTATCTAGTCCCTTCATTGCTCGGCCTGGAGAGGCCATTGAGGGGACGGGCAATGAACTTATTGCTCGGGCTTCTGAGCACCCTGGGCTTGATTAATTCAAACGAGGTTCTGACGTGATTCGTAATATTTGTTCGGCCTAATTGACGTAGGATTATCATGGCGAGCATACGTCCAAGCTTTTCGAGTGTTGCATGTGTTGGAGAGACTATATGTTCCATGGGCTTACCGCTCAGTCCCAGATTATGGAGATTGTTTCTTAATAATGTCGGCTTGGTCTGAGCCGTTTGTTATTTGTAATATGGTACAGTATGGAGGGTTTTGCTCGCCGTCGCCTGCGAGATGATATGGTGCGGAACGTTTTCCTGGTGTATTGTTTTGGTGGCATTTGTTCCTTGTTCGTGCACTTGAGAGAATGTTTGTGTTCCTATCCCAATCCAATAAAAAGAAAAACAACCAATTAAACCCAAATGAAATTGTCCGTTACCTTGACCTAATAGGTTGGCGATGGGAGAGGGGCATTGTAGGACGACTCATTTTATCCCGTACTCGAATAATGGCTTCAAATTTGGTAGTCTCATGTTTATCTTCGCCATTAGCCGCATCTAGGCTTCTTATGGGCTGACAACTTACTTTGCCCGTTGGGATCTCGAACACGAATCTCGGTCTGATCCCGTCCGATGTGCACAAAAATAAGGAAAACATAAGTTATACTTCATACATACGGGTACAAAAATAAGGCAGGGCAAGCTAGTTATTTCAAAGAATCACACAATAGGCTATCGTCCCTTCCTAAGAGAGAGGGGGCAATGTGCATGAAGTATAGATTGGTATCTAACGTTAATATGCTCAGTGCGTAGTGGCCGTAATCCCACTTTGACAACTCATACGACGTACCAAACCCATCGCTACACCAAGACGTGGATTTCGTATAGATATCAGCCATAATTTCGATTTCATGCAAAGAACTAACCCTGGTTGGTTTGGTCATTTCAAAAGCTTGCCTCAGCTTTCTCAAGTTGGTGTTTATATTGAGAGGGTGAGGCTACGACAACCGGGAAGTGAAACTTTGGCTGACTTTAGATCTAGAGGAAACTAAAATTTTGGCTAGAAAGCCCCCACAGACGGCGCCAAATTGTTTGACCAAAAAGTATTAAGTCTTTTTGTAAACTAATTAAATAAGAACAAGTGAGGTAAATCCTAGTCAAAGATAATTTATCCTAGATCTGAGATAGAAGACAAGAACGAGCATATCTAAATATGAAATTTAATCATAGCAATAATTGAATCTCGTAATATAAGAAAAGGATGGTGATTTTCATAATATCGAATGATAATGAAGAATACATAGATAAAAAGGGTCACCATTCTTGAATGAGGTTGACCCTCATACATTTGATATGAAGAGACTAATGATGTAAGTTGAGGATCGTTTTTGAACGGAGTTGATCCCCATACATTTGATATGAAGAAACTAATGATGTATGTTGAGGATCTGATCTTCCTCTCTCCTTTCTCCTTAGCAAGGAAAAAGAGATGAGGATCCTTCTTTCTCTTTGAGAAATTGTCTCTCTCTGTGCGGTTTTGTTTTTTCAGGCCCCCTTTTCCTTCTTCTCACTTAGATTATATACTAGATATCCTTATTTACCCAACGGTCGTTACCCATAGTACATAAGCCATTGGATTATATTACCGAATGACCCTCTGAAATGCCGTAACATCAAATTCATCATTCAAGCATTCTAAATACATGACCTCGGCCTTAACCGAGGTGCTCGTCGTTGTAGTGTGGCACGAATATGACTTCGGCCCAAATGGCGCTGCCATCCCTCTTCACGTAGATTCTTGCTTGGTTAGATTTTGACCCATACAATAACCATTTGAAAGAAAATTGTTTGACCAAAAGAAGTGTTGAACCTTTTAGTTAAACCAATTACTAATGAGATATAGGATGAATCTTAATTAAGGATAATAAATTCTAGATCAAATGTGTTAAGGAATCGATGTAGTGAACGATGTTTGATAGCGTTAAAGAGCACGTTTATATTCAATGAATGCTAGTAATTTGATAACATAAATATGCAATAAATGTAGAAGATGACAATAAATGTAGCAAGAAGGAATCCACTAGCCAATTATTGTATGATTTGGATGGTTCCTTCCCCTGACAGCGACGTGGAAAGAAGAGAAATGAAGATGGTTATGGAATCTTTGGATCTTGTGGTCAAGATTGAGTAACGTGCACTTGAATAATATAATCAATGGACAATACAACTTTTTGTATATTCTCTTGAGTCAACCTTTTACAATGTATTTTTCTCAGAAATTAAAGATCCCCATGTTATTCTCGATCTCTTCTTATTTATAAGGGATATCTCCAAGGAACCCAAAAAGTACAAAACAAAGAATATCCAAAGGAATATTCCTTGTATTCATATTTGAACCTATCCTACCATTATTCCTTCACTTCAAACTGCTCGTCCTTGACAATAGCCCTCTCGAGGCAGCTTTAAAGGCCAAGGATGACGAGCTTGAGGTGATAAAGGGGGCGAGGCAGAGAATGTCGATCTTCAAATATGGGTTGCATCTTTAACTGTTGAGCTTGGGCAGAGGGAGGCGAAGACTGTTGATATGTGGGGCGAGTTGGGCGCCAAGGTCGAAGAATTGGCTCGTGATGAGAGAGGCAGAGTGGCCTCTGTGGCTAAGCGGCAGCATTAGAGGATACCCTTCACGTTTGTAGGTCCGAGGGGGAGAATGAGGTAGAGACTTCGGCGCTTATGATGGCGAGGTTAGAGGAGAGGATCCAGAATCTGGAGGCAGAGTTATCCGGATTGAACGAGCAGATCGTTACCTTAAAGGCTGAGGAGGAGCGACGGCAGTCACAGTCGTCCACGTCTCATACTTCCGCCGATCCCGGCGTGCTGCGGGAGTTGTATGAGATGTGGGTTCACGCCGAGGCTCAGCTTGATGTGTATAAGTCGTTGAAAGTCGACGGGAAAATTTCCAGAGTAGAACTCGAGGGCGTCTCTATTAAGGCACGTACAGCTCGTAAAGCTTGTGGTTATGCCTCTGATACACCTAGTGGGGATGATGTTGATGATGATGCGGATAGGCTTGCCTTCGATTCTTGGTATGATGATGAATATGTCGATAGGGATGACATGGCATAAGGCCTCCATACTTAGTTTTTGTTTTGTTTTTCTATTTTTGTGAGGGCGTCTTTGGGGCCCTTTGTAAAAAGTATTGTAATTTGATAGTTGTAATGGAACAACTTCCTTTTTGCTACGTATTTCTTGATTTGTGCTCTTTTTTTTGCTATGTGGGGAGGCCCCTGGTTTTTTTATTGTATCGACATTCGACGCGGTCGAACATTGAAGATTTCGAACGAGGTCGAATATAACATAATTCGAGTGAGGTCGAGTATAACATAATTCAAGCGAGGTCGAATGTAAAATAATTCGAGCAGGGTCGAATGCAAAATTCGAGCGAAGTCGAATGTAACGTAATTCCAACGAGGTCGAATGTAACGTAATTCGAGCGAGGTCGAATGTAACGTAATTTGAGCGAGGTCGAATGTAAAATAATTCAATCAAGGTCGAATGTAAAGTGTGAGAAGACTTGGTGGAGAGTAAAAATGCTGCTTTATTTTATTGGAGAATATTACTTGTGTCATTTGTTTCATGCAAATATTGGAGAAGTTTCCATATATCCAGTCCCTTCATCGTTCGACCTGAAGAAGTAGTCGGCAGGCAGGGTGATGAATTATACTTGAACTTCGAGACGTCCCCTTTGTCGCCTCATTAAAAACCTCCCCGAGAAAACCCAATTGGGACAAAACACGGGTGAGGGAAAAGAGTATGATGTGGAGGGCATCTATTTTTAGAAGTTGAAGTATTTGAGATGGGTGATGTTCCAATTGTTTTGTAGTAGCTTTCCCTCCATTGTTTCTAGTTGGAATGATTCTTTGTTTACTGCTGCCGTAATTTTGTATGGTCTGTCCCAATTGGTTCCTAGTTTGCCCTCTCTCGAATCTTAGCTCGCTTGTGTTATGGCTTTGAGCACATAGTCTTCGACTTTGAGTGGCCTTGTACTACATTTATGCTTGTTGTTTTTGGGCTACCATTCTTATGTAAGCCATGTCTCTTCGCTCCTCTGCCTCATCGAGGTCTTGTTTTCTGTTCTCATCATTATTTTGTCCGCTTTCATTAGAGTATCTCAGGCTGGGTTACCCGACCTTGACAGGTATCATGGCGTTAGTCCCGTAGACTAGTGAATATGGCATTTCGCCTATGCTTGTTTTTGGCGTGGTGGGGTAGGCCCATAGTACCTCTGCTAGCAATTCCAGCCATAGTCCTTTGGCGAAATCGAGCTTTTTCTTCAAGATGTTCAATATCGTTTTGTTGGAGGATTCTGCTTGACCATTATCGATAGGGTGATATAGGGTGGAGAGTATTCGCTTGATGTGCCATTTTTCGAAGAACTCGGCGGTCTTCTTTCCGGTGAATTGGGGCCCATTGTCACAGCTAATTTCTTTGAGGATGCTGAAGCGACATATGATGTTTCTCCATATGAATGTGATGACTTCCTGTTCGCGTATTTGGGTGAACGCACCTGCTTCTACCCATTTGGAAAAGTAGTCAATTAAAACCAAAAGAAAACGTACATTACCTCACCCTGCTGGGAGGGGTCCGACAATGTCCATTCCCTATTTGATGAATGGCCATGGCGAAGTAACAGAGTGGAGGTGTTCGCCTGCTTGATGTATCATAGGTGCATACTTTTGGCACTATTCAAACTTCTTAACGTAATTGGTGGCTTCCTTTTTCATTGTGGGCGAATAATAACCTGCTCGAATGAGGCATCTGACGAGGGCCCGGTTGCCGGTATGGGCACCGCAGCGTCCTTCATGTACTTCCTCGAGCATGCGTCTTGTTTGATTCGGCCCTAGGCATTTCTCCAAGGGGCCTCCAAATGTTCTTTTGCGTAGGTCATGATTTATGATATTGTACTTGGCTGCCTGCATTCGAAGCCTTTTGGCTTCCTTTTTGTCTGCTGGGAGTACTCCTTCCTACAAATATGTTATAATACGGTTGAGCCAGTCCCAAGTCAAATTTACAGAGTGTACCTCGAGTTGGTCTATTGATGAGTGTAGGAGGGTGACCACGTTTTCTTTCGTGATATTTTTGGTGTTCGCCGCTAACTTGACGAGACCGTCTGCTCTATGTTTTATGCTCGAAGTATCTGATCGAGTTGACATTCTCCGAACTCTAGTAGCAGTTTATGAATTTCTACCTGGTACTTTTATAGCCTCTATTCTTTGATTTTCAAAGTCCCTGTGACTTGGTTGACAACTAGTTGCGAGTCGTATCTAAGGACAACTCATCGTGCTCCATATTTGAGAGCTGACTTTAATCCTGCAATTACAGCCTCATACTCAGCCTCTTTGTTAGTCATATCAGGGCACTGTATAGATTGGTGAATGACTTCGCCTGTTAGGACTTCGAGTACGAGTCCCAATCCAGATCCTGACGCATTGGATGTGCCATCGGTGTATAGGACCCATAGGTCGGGTAGCCAATGAGGGGTGCAAGAGATTTCTTTTTCGACCTCGGTTACTATTTTGGCACTAAAATTGGCGACAAAGACGGCGAGTACTTGCAATTTTATCGCTATTCGCGGCTGATATGTTATATCATGCTCACTCCATTCTATGGCCCATTTGGACAATCTTCCTGATAGCTCGGGTTTATGTAGGATACCTCGCAGGGGAAAGGTCGTCACCATCGATATGGGGTGGCATTAAAAATAGGGTCTAAGCTTTCGTGAAGCTATGACCAATGCCAAGGCCAATTTCTCGAGGTGAGGGTACCTCGTTTTGGCATCGAAGAGGGTTTTGCTAATATAATAGATCGGAGACTGCATACCTTTATCTTCACGGACCAATATTGCACTTACCGCAACCTCTGATATGGCCAAATATATAAGGAGACGCTTACCGAGTTATGCTTTGTCAAGTAGCGGGGGAGATGGCAAGTAAACCTTTAGTTCTCTTAAGGCTTCGGTGCATTCTGCATTCCATTGGAGCCCGATGTCCTTTTTGAGCACGTTAAAGAATTTGTGGCATCTGTCGGAAGATTGCGATATGAACCTTGACAGGGCGGCTAATGTCTATCTGATCGTTGATAACGTCCATATGATCGTTGAGTCTGGACCCCGATTTTGATAATTGATATGCTTCTGAGTTTGTTCCTTTCAGCTGTTGAGTAAATGTGCAATCTTGGGCGATGAGGTAGCATTTTTGGGCCGTGCGTTGTTCGACTCGGATGCTGAATATGCCCCATGGGGTAGGGATTTTGATTACTTTATACCAACTGGACGGGATATCCCTCATGGCGTATATCCATGGTCGTCCTATAATTGCATTGTAAGTTGTGTCCTGGTTCATGACATGGAACGTTGTTTCTAAGGTGACGCCCACGGCTAGAACAAGCAGCGTTATTTCTCCTGAGGTTCGTTCGGCTACATTCTTAAAGCTCGTTAGTGTTATGCAACGAGGTACTATCTTATCCTCGAGTCGTATTTGTGCAAGCACTTGAGGGTGAATAATACACGCGCCACTTTCGTTGTCTACCATTATTCTTTTAACACCAGTATCTGAAATACGTAAAGTAATGACAAGAGCATCGGAGTGAGAAAAAATTAAACCATTGGTATCTGACTTATCGAATATGATACTTTCTCCGAAGTCATCATACCGATCGTGGGTGATTGACCGCTTTAGCTTGTGTGTGGTGGTAAATTTTATGTGGTTCATTGCTGCTTCATCACCTCTACCGATGATCATTTGAATGGTGCGGGTGGGAGAGGGCAGCTTTGGAGGGCCTTGGTGTTGTTCTTGTCCGCATCCAAAGTTGGCTCGTCCTCGATCACTCATCAGCTCCTTCCGGTGCCCTTGGTTCAGCATGTTCACTACTTCCTACCGTAGGGCTATGTAGTCCTCAGTTTTGTTACCCTGCTCCTAGTGAAATTCACAAAGGACGTTCGACTTTCGGGTACTTGGGTTGGATTTCATTTTTTGCAGCCACTTCACCTTCGTACCAAGCTTCTCTAGTGCGTACACTATTTCTGAAGGAGAAACACAAAAATTGTGAGCAGATAAGAGTGGAGGCATACCTCTTTCGTTTCGCTGAGTCCATGTGTGCGGCCTGGACAGCCCTTCCGTAAGTCGAGGGGATGGCAGAATGGTTGTTCTGACATAGGGTTGATGCCTATCTCGGTTGAGGTGTGGGGCTGACTGGTCTCTTCGATTGTCATTACGACGATATTTCCTCGGCTCTGTTTGGATCGACGTCAAATGTTGGCTCGGACCGTTAAGGTCGTCATCGTCTTCTCTTACCTCCATGCAGTAAGCGTTGTAAATTTCTTCCCAATTGATGGGGGATATTTCATAAGCCTTCTTAACAACTTCTTGGTCGCCCTCGACCCATTCCTGTTCAATCCGTTTTGGAAGGTTGCTACCGCCATCCCTTCCGATACGTGTTGTAAGCTTATTATTACCCTGTTAAACCGAGTGAGGAAGTCTCTGTGTCCCTCGTCAGGCGATTGTCTAATGACGAATATGTCGTTCACCATGGCCTCTGCTTTCTTAGCTCCGACATGGCCAGTGACAAACTTGTTGGCCATTTCCTCTAACTTTGTTATAGACCGTGCTGGTAGTTGTGAGTACCAAGTTAAGGCTCCTCCGGTTAAGGTTTCGCCAAACTTCTTTAGTAGTACTGATGGTACTTGCTCCTTTGATAGGTCGTTGCCCTTTACAGCTGTGACGTAGTGAATGATGTGATATTCCGGATCTGTGGTGCCATCATATATCTTCAAATAAGGTGGCATATTGAAGGTTTTGGGTATGGCATGTGGGGCTTCATCCTCGCTATACAGTTGTTCAACGAATCGGCCGACATCCCGCTTTGGTAGCAGCTTCGGGGTGCCCGATATCTTATTTACCCTTTTTTGATGTTCTCTCATCTGGTCGCGGAGTGTTTTATTTTTGTTTTTCATTTCCTCCATTTTCTTTTGAATGGTTGTCAGTGCATCATTACCTGCATCAACAATGGTGTGAGTGTTACCTGTTGGGGGAGCAGGCTGTTCACTGGTAGTCGTCGTGGTATCAGCTGGCACGACATTTCTGTTTACCTTTTGAATAGGTTTATCGAGTATGTCATTTAGGGTACTTATCAGGCACTCCTCCAATAATTTCTTCACTGCTGGTGGTGCTTCCTCAACTGTGTATTTGGAAGCTCCCCTCTCGCGTGAAGCGGTTACACTTGTGTGAGGGGGAGGTGAATCACTCCACCGGGGTGTGACATTTGGTGTTATGTTCTCATCGTCTTATCTGCCATCCTCGTTGATGGTGTTTAAGATATTGGTAGTGACACCCACTATTGCTTTCTGTTTTTCATCTCCTTTCCTTGCCATTATTAGTTTTTGCAGACGAGGAAAAGATGACTGTTCCTTTTTTATGATCTAGAAAAAACTAAAATTTTAACTAAAAAACTCCCCACAGACGGCGCCAAATTGTTTGACAAAAAAGTATTGAACCTTTTAGTTAAACCAATTACTGATGAGATATAGGATGAATCTTAGTTAAGGATAATAAATTCTAGATCAAATGTGTTAAGGAATTGATGTAGTGAACGACGTTTGATAGCATTAAAGAGCATGTTTATATTCAATGAATGCTAGTAATATGATAACATAAATATACAATAAATGTAGAAGATGGCAATAAATGTAGCAAAAAGGAATCTACTACCCAATTATTGAATGATTTGGATGGTTCCTTCCCCTGACAGCAACGTGGAAAGAAGAGAAATGAAGATGGTTATGAAATCTTTGGATCTTGTGGTCAAGATCGAGTAACGTGCTCTTGAATAATATAATCAATGAACAAGACAATTTTTCATATATTCTCTTGAGTCAACCTTTTACATTGTATTTTTCTCAGAAAGTGAAGATCTCCCTCTTATTCTCTATCTCTTCCTATTTATAAGGGATATCTCCAAGGAACCCTAAAAAGTACAAAACAAAGAATATCCAAAGGAATATTCCTTGTATGCATATTTGAACCTATCCTACCGTTATTCATTCACTTCAAACTACTTGTCCTTCACAAAAGCCCTCTCGAGGATGGCTTCCCATTATTATATCGTAGTTGACCTCGTCCTTAATCTCGTTTATTTGCTATTACCAAACCGTTAAATTTAGACCAATACAAAAATAACAAGGGGAAAGAAAAGAAACGAAAGTGATAAAGATAATTGTCAAGAATGTAATTTATACTTCATGTTCACATACACATAATTTTCTAAGTAAGAACATAGAGATAATATTAGAATATATACCAAAGAAAATCTAATCCAAATTCCAATTTGTCATGTTGGGTTGAAAATCTAGTCTTATTCTTGATCAAGATTTGTGCAACTTGCAGTAGATATTGTTCGAATACAAAATAGAGAGTCAAAGTTAATTCACGTCAATTGTTGTTCTAAATTTTAAAGATTAAACATAAAATCGTCGCTCTAAACTTACTCAAATTAAAATTCATCTTATACCGATATGCCCGACAATGTGTGTGGGGAAACTCAATTTACATTCTATTCGAATTGTTTGAATAGTTTAATTGAGGCGAAATGGCTTCCTGGCCACTTAAACTTGTCGGGTTTTTTAAAGCCGATATACAAACTTTGAGTTTTCCTATTTGAACAGTCGAACTCATGATTCCCTTAACTAATAAATACATTTGACCATTGATCATGCCTATGTGGCGTTAGTCGGTCTTAATCAGTAGCCTGCGTGAGGAACACGACGCACTGGAGCGTGAAAACCCCCTTTCCCAACGCTCAACAGTACAAAATGGGTTATGTTTAATTGTGTTCTTATTCATTCCTTCTAAAATACCCCCTTCCTCCATTTTTAGAATTAAGAGACAAAACTTCAGCTTCTTTCTCCCTGATATTATCCTTTTTTGCCTGATAATCCTCTAACTTAAGCTTCATCTCATTGCAAAGATCATTTGACGCTTCTAGATCAGTCTCCAGTTGGGAGATCCTCTCTTGGTGAATCTCCTTTTCTTCCAGGACTTTCACACAAGTATTATTGCTTTCTTCCAATTTAACCTGCAAACCTTTAATTGTACCAATCATCACATCCACCATAGTTTTGAACTGTTCAGTAAGATGTCGACTATGTCTAGCCGCCAATAGCAATTTCTCAGCGGTCTTTGCGGGCTCACTGCTAACTCAAAATAATCATTTCGCCTTGTTTTTTCGTGATTTGTTGCTAATTAAGCACTAGTAACTCAAAATAATCATTTCGCCTTGTTCAATTCTGGGTCGGAGATGGCATTCTTCAATTCTGGGTCGGAGATGGCATTCGCCTTGTTCATTTCGCTGCAACTCTCCGGTGGCTCCAGTTGGTCGGAGATGGCATTCCAGTGGTCCAAATCGCCCAAGAGCAATGCCAATCGATTCCTGCTGCTGAGGAGGTCACGCCAATTGGCCATTACAACAAACTAATTGTCACAACTTTAAAGAAAACAAATTATGTGACAGTGTTGATCGGAAAATTTCTCCGGCAATCTACCTAGCTAGAAAAAAATAGGGAAAGGAGACGACGAAGAAGAACCTAGGAAGGGAGTGCTAATATGGAAGTAGAAGAAAGAGTTGCAGGTGTGGGGGGAGGGGGTAGGGCGCGAGATGGGAAAGAACGGGGAAGGGGAAGAGGAAGCTGGAAGGGTTTAAGTGTTTTCTTTTTTGTTGTATTTATTTTTATTTTTAAAATATAAATATAGGTGACAATTTTTATTTAAAAATTACACATGTCATTAGTTGGGTGGGGTCTTAGTTTTGGATTGGTCAATTGCTGACTGGATGGACACGTGTGTGTAAGTGTAATACACGCACATAGGTTCAAGGGTCAGATGTGTTTATTAGTTAAGGGAATCATGAGTTCGAGTGTTTAAATGGGAAAACCCAAAGTTTGTGCAACGGCTTTAAAAAACCCGACAAGTTTAAGTGGCCAGGAAGCCATTTCGCTTTAATTGACTTTGGTTCAATTTTAATATGGTACATGGTATATTAAAGGAGATGTTTACCTAATTAATCGAGTAACAATTAAACTTGTAATGTGTTTTTAAGGATATATGATTTCACTTAATATCAATTGGTTAACTTAGAAATAAATAATAGGAATTGAAAAGAATGTAAAACAAACCAATACTTGGACAATGCCCTCGAGCTGATGAACCCTCGAGAGTAGTGAAACAAGAACAGTTTAAGAGCATTAAGTTGATGAGCAGAAGAAAGAAATATTACATTGCCTTGATGTTCATGAATGTAAGTTGTTTTACAGATGATGGGGACTCCACTTTATATACTAGAGGAATCCTAATTATAGTACAATTCTAATACGAAAGTAAATCTCATGACTAGTATAAATATCCGCCCTTGATTTGATCTGTTCCGAGATTTCTGCCGTGAGCTTCGACCGGTTATAGATATCTCGCCTTTCCGCTATTGTACTTCACTCGAAGTCGGTCATACTTAATCTCGATTGATGCTGGCCTCGGTTTCAATGGACACTTTGATCTTTAGACTCGATGCCTCGTCTTCGAGCTCGGGTCTGATTCATTACAAGGCTACTCCTAATGCAACTCACTTTTCTTGATCAAATAGTAAAATCGGATAAGCCCGATTTTGTCCGTATACATATAGTTCCTTCATTTCTTGGAGTGTAATGAGAAGAAACGAACTGAGTATTCAATTTATTACATTGACCAATTATGATGTCACCCTCATGACGTAAGCGATGGAGGCAACCGAAGCGTCACGTCTGCATAGTTCTCAAGATCATTAATTAGTGCCAGTTGATGGTCGGCCACTAGTGTTTTCAACCATCATAGCAGATATTATAAATAGACCATCTTCATAATTTTCAAACTTTAGTTTCAAAATTTCCCCTAATCTTCAAAAACTCTTCTACTCCCTTCAAGCTTATCAATTTTGCAGGTTCTTCAAATCCCATTTGAAAATCTTTTCTTATGATGTAGCGGTTCCCTGGGTGCCCGGCGCAAACCCCAACCTCGAAAGCTAGGTTCGGAAGCTGGCTTCGACTTCTACATATGCTGAGCATTCATGGCACGATTTAGCGATGGGCCAATGGGAGGCCAAGAATCATGGTAAACTTATCTTATACACTTTTGATGCTCTTCTCTAAAATGTTTCTTTTCATTTGTACTTGATTTCCTTTTATGCAGGTCTCAGGGATGTTTCCAAAATGAGGCCACCTCCGCCTTGGGAAGAGGAGGTTCCAAAGCTGTCGAAAGAGAAGAAAAGAAAAAGGGTCTCGCCTTTCGATACTCCAAAGCCCAAGAAAAGCAAGGCTCGTAAGTCGAAGAATGACATTGCCGCTCTGCCTGCCGACGTAGCCCAAAAGCTACAAGATGACGAAGAGGAGAAAGAAGATGTGGACTACGAGCTGGTGGCTCAAAAGAGGGGAAGCGTTAGAGCTCCAAAAGTAGTAGAGCCGTTGACGGTCGAGGAGGCTCATCTTCGGACCGAGGAGATCTTGGAAATAGTCCAAGCAAAGTCCCTGAATCATCGGGGGCTGAAGATGTCTCCCGCCATGACAACAACCGGCGAGTGTGCCTGTCCTCCGTGATGAGCAATCAACGGTTGTGCCTGAAGGGTCCGATTCCAAGGCCCTCCGAAAAGGAGAGAGTGCCCCAAGTTTCTTGCTTGGGGAAATCAATATTGATGATTCACCACCCTCCCCATATTTTCTAAGGGGAAATTTCGAGAGGCCCAATCTATGGAGACCCCCGATGTGGGAACGCCCACAAAGGGGATAACTTATTTCGTGGTTGCTTTACGGGGGTCAATGATATTTCCGACCTGGATGCATCGATCATTTTTGATGAGGCTCGGGGACTCCTGAACCAGGTAGATTTCAGCCTCCGTTATTAGGTTTACATTTGCTTTTATTTCCTTTTGTCTAATTTTCTTCCTTTCTCCATAGGTTGTGACACTTCATCGGGAAGCATTTTCCAAATCCCAAGCTTAGCTAAACTAGTGTGAGACCGATTTCAAAAGGCTTATGGAGGAGAGAGATACCCTTAAACTCCTCTATGTGCAAAAGAAGAGGAGGTCAGGGACCTCCGAGCTGAATTGGCAACAGCTCATAAAGAGCAGACCGATCTCATCGATCAGATAATGTAAATTTTTGGGAGCTTGACATATCAATTTGATATTGGCGACTGTGAGCACGTGATTTTTTCCCTATATATGAATAATTCCCAAAAAATTCAGACAAAATAATTTTTGTGCATTTTGGTATCATTTTCTGATATTGGTTGCGTTTTATGTGTGCATGTTAATTCATACGAAAATATGCATTTGCATTTAGGATATAATTTCATACTTTTAGGATCAATTAGTGGTTGGTTTATTTTAGAACCAAGCATGAAAAATTATAAAATAGTTCACTTTTGCATTTTAATTGTTTAAGTCATGAATTTGGCGTAAAATAGGTTTAAAATAATTTCAGAATTTAATTAGTGTAGCTTTGGAATATTAGGACTTTATTTTAATTCTTGCATATTTATAAATAAAGGGGTTTTTAATACAAAGCCACAATTGGGCTCTTTCAATTGAATTTCGCCACAACCCAAAACAATGTTATCCGCCCAGGCCCAATGTCGCCCCATCCGGACCCAACCCTCTTTCAACCAAACGACGCCGTTTGGCATTGTTAAATCAGAGCTCTTAAATCGTGTTAATCCGACGGCCCATAATTCTCCCCCCCCCCTATTTGACATAAAACTGTCTGAATAAACCCCTAACCCTAGAGACATCAGCCCTTCTTCCTCGTACCAATCTCCAGCCCCGCCGGAACCTCGACGCCGGCAAATGATTTCCATGCCAAAAAGCCCCAAATTAACACCATAGATCCCCCATGAATCCCTCTTTCCATTCCTGCTATTGGTTTCCCTCGAATATTGCCGGAGCTCGTCGAATCTCCGATTAAAGTTTTCCGGCCAAGTCGCAAACTCATCCAAACCGGCCCAAAATCACACCACACCATCCCCAGACTTCCCTCAACCCAAATCCATGACCATTTTCCTTCGAATCTCGGTGAAGCGGCTCGAATTTCAGATCTAAGAATTTCTGGCCAAAACCCTAACCCAAAATCTCTGTGATTTTGGGTCGTAATATCCTTAACCATGTGTTCTCTTGTAAAAAACACATGGTTAGGGATGTTATGTGTCAAAAATCTGGAAAGACTCGGACGATAGCAACTGGCCGGAGTTTCTCGTGCTTCAGTGAGCTTTCTTGTTTCTTTTTACTTGCATGGTTGAAGTTTTAGTTATAGTTTTGATTTCATTAAGTGTTCTGTTAATTTTACGATTTATTTTTGTGTATTAGTATAGTTTAAATCTTCTTTATTCCTTGTTCCTTGTTCCATCTGTTTTAATCAGTAAAGCATCTTCGCATTTTTAGTTTAGTTTGATGCATGTGTCATTTGTTAGTTAATCATAATTTTAATTGCAGAATCGGCATAATTGATTAGTTTGGATTCAATACCATTTTGTCCATTAATGTTAGCTAGATGTTTAGGTTGATTTCAATTGCTTTTTTGTTCTGAATTTAATGTTCGAATGGTCAATTGTGAGCTTATTGGTTAAAAGTTAGTTTAATTTAATGTTGATCGATCCTGGTCTCTTGGTTTTTCTAGTTTGTTTGAGTTTGGGTGATTGAACAATTGGGATTGGTTAGTTCAATTAATTAATTTCTGAGTTCTAATTAATCAGTCCTAGTTAGTTTCGAAATTAATTTAGGGGATTGGTTATAGCTATTGAGAATGTAGATAGAATCAGTAACTTTAAGAAGTTTTCAAGGGCATTTTAGGTATAGAAAAGGGTAGTTTCTTTAGGAACAGTAATTTCAAAATATAACAAGGGTAGTATAGGTACTGTATAGGTAGAAGAACACCCTAGGGCCTTCTAGAATAGGACTTTAGTATAGATTTCAGCCACCTTAGGATACTGGCTTGGGAAACAAGTCAAGAAATGAGGGATTAATCTGAAATAAACTAGGGACTGAATTTAAAATCTGAAAATCTGACTTGCACCTCATCTTTGCCTATAAAAGGCATGACCATTGCCTTGAAAGAGGGTTTTTTTTTTTAGCTCAGAAATCCTCCCAAAGTATGCTCTCTAATTTTCAGATCTAAGACCTGAAATTCAAACTCCAAAACCCCAAAAGCAATAGAAAAATCCAGAAAGCAAAAAAAAAAACCAGAAAAATCAAAGAAAAACTGTTACATGGCTCTTCCCTAGATCATTTTCGAAGGTTCAGTTTTTTAATCAACATTTTAGCTTAGTTAAGATTAGGAACTGCTTGAATTCTTCAATTCTGTTCGAACATTTGAAGTGTGAAGACAAGTTTGAATCAGTCATGGGTTAACTGATTAGATCCACTGATTTCTGGGCTTAGTTTTGAGTATTTGGTACTGTTTGGCTGTTATATTGATACTGTTGAATTTTCAAAACAATTCTGAGGTTGAGCCTGGTTTGAATTGCTGTTGCACTCGTTGAATACTGCTGTTTGCAATCTGATCTCTTCCTTTCCTTACTTTTGTTCCAATTTTCATGTATGTTCCTAGAGTCCAGGTGCTAGAACTAAATTGATATGAAAAACTTATTTGAAATCGATTAATGAAGAATTGAAGCTTGGATTGTTTGATTCGCTGTGACTGCATTTCTGCAGATTTGCTTACACTATTGTTTAGTTTGTTTTAATTCTCGTGTGGTTGATTAATTAGGATTGGAAGTCCAGTAGTGTATAACTGGACAGTTGCTTATTGTTTTCATTCGTGGCTTTTGAATTGATGCTATGTTTTCCTTAGATCATGAGAACTCTCTGTAGATAGTAGTATTGGTTAATGAATGATTTCAGTAGTAAATTCCTGTTTTCAGTAGTTGGCAATCCAATTGGGAACTCATTAGTGTAAACTAGCTACAGTGGCAGGCAGTAATTCGTTCATCAAATCTCAAGTTATCTAAGGTTAGCTTTGTTAGATTGGTAATATTGAATGACTAGCATTTTGATTCACTTAATCTAAAATTGAGAACTGGTCCAATGTTGGCATGTAGGCCCAAGGCCTTCGATTTGAATAAGATGAAATTTATAGGGTGTGATTTGTTTTAGGACTGGGAGGTCACGTTACTGGTTGGAATGGGGGTTGTAATTGGTCTTGTGGGGACTTGATCCCGGACTGGGCGTCAGAGCCACCTGGACCTTTCACTGATGTTGGGCCTGAGCAATTGGGCCGTATCACGAGCCTACCGTGCAGACCAGGTTGGGCTAAAAAACATGATTCTTAGTTTGCCTTGATGCAATGCAATTCATAATTAATTAGGTTTTTATTTCTCTTCTAGAGAAAACAAAAAATCAAAGAATCGTAGTCACTTTTAGGTCGCCCTTTTAATAAAATGATGAGACGGGCCTCACCAAACGAAATACAAAAAGCGGGACCCTCAATAATGGTTACATAAAATAATTAGAATTTGGGAGGGCCGTCTAGTGAATTTCACGGCTTTCCCCCACATAATAATACGTTAGAATCTTTAGGCACGTTTTTAATAAAATTACTTCCTTAAACTCGGGTGCGCATTGATGCGACCCAAATCTAAATCTCGACGAAGTCGAAATGGGTTGACAATCACGGGTGCATTGATTGCGACGTGGTTCGAAACGCGTTTTCACGATGTCGCAATTCTTTTAAAATAAATAATGATAAAAAGTGGTTTACAAATAAAAGGCACATAAGCTAGCATATATTAAAATCAGATAAAATCAAATACAACTGTTGAGCGACCGTGCTAGAACCACGGAACCCGGGAATGCCTAACACCTTCTCCCGGGTTAACAGAATTCCTTACTCGGATTTCTGGTTCGCAGACTGTTAATAGAGTCATATGTTTCCTCGGTTCGGCACACAACCGGTGACTTGGGACACCATTAATCTCTCAAGTGGCGACTCTGAATAATTAATAATTAAATCCCGTTCCAATTGTCCTTTAAATGGAAAAACTCCTTTACGCCCTTGCGGGTGTAGTGAAAAAGGAGGTGTGACAGCTCTGGCGACTCTGCTGGGAACTGAACCCAGAATCTCTGGTTCAGGGTTCAGAATTCAAGCTTAAATAAATTGTTGTATTTGGTTGTATCTGATTTTCCTACATGTTTTGTGTTGAGTGTGCTAAATGTTACCGCTTTGATATTATCTGAACTGTATATAAACTGTGCCGACACCCTTCTCTCTTCACCTCCAGGGATGTGCTTACTGGTTGAGACTCCCTATTCTGTTAGTGTCATACCTTGAAATAAGAAAGAGGCCGGACAAGTTACTAAGTCGGATGGCCTTTTGATTCCCGGAAAGTTTCCCCCTCCTCGACTCGAGTCGTCCACTTGGGTACACAGTCTAGAACACTGACCCAGGTTTTGAACATAGAATAACGTGACTTCATGTCGGATCCCTAGTAGGAACGATTATTTGCATCATGTTGCATTTGACTTAGGGGACTCAACACAGGGGTTGGGCCCGTCTAGGATTAGCAACCTGAAATGAAAAAGATCATCCTGATGCATCCTACTTGTTTTCTGCATTTATTTGCTTCAGACTTGCATGCTGATAGGCTTTTGAATATCGAAAAATTGAGAAAAAGAGAAAAAGAGAGAAATAACAGTGTGGAGAGCTCATTGCCTATTTTTAGAAAAAAAAACCAATGCCCAAATACTGTCGAAACTCTGCCGGAATTCTGAGAAAATGAAAAATTGTTTTAGTTTTAAATAGTTTGTGTTACTAAAAAAAATGCACAAAACACGGGTCTTTGTTTTAGTTTGGGAAATTAGATTGTTTGATTATTTGTTGAAAAGAAAAAAAAGTCTTTGTTTTTTTTTGAAAAATAGGTTGTTTATTGTTTGTTGAAAATGAAAAAGAAAAAAGAGTCGTTATTTTGTCTTGTTTTCAAAATAGAGAAGGAAAAATAGCTTGTCGTGCCATGGAAAATGAAAAAGAAAAGAGTCTTGTTTTCAAAAAAATAGTTCGGTTAATTTGCCCGAACTACGCCGGTTTGATTCTCACAAGGTGTGGGATACGTAGGCAACCCTCATCGGGTCTAACCTTTCCTTTGCAAAAATAGCCAAAAAATGTCAAAATTTTTATTTTCGTCGTGAATAAGTTGGGTGATTCCGTTTTGTCAAAAATAGCCAAATGTTCCCAAAAGGAACGCTGGAAGGCTGACTTTGCAAAACGGC
Organism: Nicotiana tabacum; assembly: GCF_000715075.1. Taxonomy (NCBI): domain Eukaryota; kingdom Viridiplantae; phylum Streptophyta; class Magnoliopsida; order Solanales; family Solanaceae; genus Nicotiana; species Nicotiana tabacum. The sequence continues at coordinate 125,294,524 of NC_134082.1, forward strand.
CATCTTGGTCAATTTTTGATTTTTGACCGGTTGACTTTCGCAGCCTTAAAATTTTTGTTCCCAAAGTGCTGAAAGGCCGCGTCTGAGAGTCGAGTTCTTCATTTTTAAAATTTGAAAATATATAGGTAATTTTGAGTCGAAAATATAGATAGTTTTTTTTTAGTCGAATAAAAGCTTTCTTTTGCTTAATCGCCTTAATAAATATGCAGGATGAGCACGATGCTAAATGAGCCCTTTTCAATAATGACCAAAATTTCTTTAGAGTTGCGATTATGGTGGAATGATTTAGGCAAAGAAGGGCAAGACGAAGTGAAAATGTATTTGAAAGATCTCCCGGATTTATTAGACATTCAGCCTCGGGGTGATATTATCAGGGCATTGGTCGCTTATTGAGATTCGGCACATAATGTATTTCATTTCTCAGACTTTGAGCTCACCCCGACATTGGAGGAAATAGCGGGGTACATCGGAAGTGATAAAGCTCCGTTGAGGTTCAAATACTTAATTGCTCCCAAGGCCATTACCGTATACCGGTTTTTGGATTCCTTGAAAATACCCCGAACAGTTCATCATCCAGATTTTGCAAAGGGCTTCTGCAGTTTCCGCTTCATATATGATAGATATGGCCACGTGGGCGGGTTCAATAATCCAGACTTTAAGCTATGCAGTAGAAGTAACTGACAAAAATGGGAGGAACACAGACGGGTGGCTTTTATAATAGCCTTTTTGGGCCTCATAATATTCCCAAGGAAAGATGGAGATATTGATTTGAAAGTAGCTGGGTTCGTCAGTACCTTGCAAACCATGGGGAAAAGCACTTTAGCACCTATGATCATGGCTGACATCTTCCGGGCTCTCACGGCTTGCAAAGCTGGGGGCAAATTTTTCGAGGGATGTAACTTGTTGTTACAAATGTGGATGACTGAGCATTTGTGCCCCCGCTCTCAACACTTGAGTTATGGTTCGTTTGAGAAAACTTGTATAGGAGAATTTTACACAAGAATCAAAGGGGCTAGTCTACCTGAAGGAGTCACGGTGTGGACATCATTATTTCGGACCCTCACTGCCAGCCAGATACAGTGGGTGCTCGGATGGTTGCCTGTCGAAGAAGTCATATATATGCCAGCGGCCAGGCCGCATTTTCTGTTGATGGGACTCAAAAGCATCCAGCCCTATGCACCATATCGGGTTCTGAGGCAACTCGGGAGGTATCAAGTAGTACCGAGAGATGAAGATCTGAGTACCCAAGTGGTCGAAATTAGTCCTGACGGTCGGTTCCCCGAAGAAGAGGTTCGCCAAATCTTGAGTGAGTGTCAACATTTGATGGCAAACACTTGTGTGTCAGATAAGGCTAAAGGGGAAGTTGCTCCGCGGTATCATGATTGGTTCAGAGGTGACGTGGCGTGAGGGAGACCGGCTAAAAGACCTCATCTCGAAGATTTTGCCGAGTCATCCCAAGAGCAGTGGGACTAGTTAGCAAAGGAATAAGGCTATCGAGTTGAGATTGGTAAGTTGAAGTAGCAAGTTGAGAGTCTGAAATTCGAGAACAGTGTACAGGTTGTCTCGGATCAAGGTGAGAAGAACAGACTGGCTCGAGAAAACGAGGCACTTAGGGCCCAAATCAGGCAATTGAGGATAATCGTTGATAAGCAACCAAGGAGCCGATCAGATGAGCAATTGATAAAAAGGCTGGAAAATGAAGTCAGGGAATGGCGGGATGAATTAGAAAAATCTGAGAATATCATGGCAGAGCTTAAAGCGCAGTGGCCTACAAGAACAGAGGAGCATCGCTAGTACTTGAATCAGTTGAAAAGGGACCATGAGAAAATTGTTGCCAATTTAAAGAGAAAAGTGGTTGCCCTTGAGGGTAAAGCAGTTAGGCAGGCTAGAGATTTTGGAATTGAAAGTGGACATTGTTACGACTTGTTGGCCCAAATGGAGGTAGAAGTGCAGCAGTTGCAAGATCAACACCTGCAGGACTCTCGAGCTTTAAAGACGTGCAGCGATCAGATAAGACGCTTGCTTATAGAAAAGAAGCAAACAAAAGACAGGATTAGAGCCATTGCTCATGCCATTTTCAGGAGATGCCAGGTTTGTGAAGACATGACCTATACTACTTTTGTCTCAGTAGTAATGATCTATGTGAAGCGAACCATGAATGAATTAGAGCAGCTTGAAAGGTATTTGGATCCTAGGCCCGCGGCGAGGCCGATCGACGCCCCGCGGACACCTAAGTTTGAAGCACTAGAGTATGTATAGTCTCTGTCTGTAGTTTTCTACCTTTTGAGTCTGTCTTTTGTTTGTCCGTTGTCTTTTCAGGTCAAGTATGTTTGCAGTCTTAGAGTCTGTGTTTGCTTTTAATTTGCTTCTGTTAGTTTCATTCCGAAAAGTGTTTAGTTTGTAATAGTTTGTTTTAGTAATGAAAATTGAAAATTTCAAAAAATTCTTATTTCAACCCTTTATTTTTGCATTTATTTTCACGAACTACGCTTGGTCTGATTCGTGCGGGGTCACGATACGTAGGCAATATCCATAGGATTCGACCGTAATCGTAAGAAAAAAAAGAATAAAAAACAAAGAAAGAGAGAAAGAAAGAAAAGAGCAAAAAAACAAAAAGAGAAAGAGAAAGCAAGAAATGAGCGAGAACACAAAAGAGAAAGAAATAAAAGAAAGAAAAGAGCACAAGAGAAGGATGAGGTGATGAAATTTGAAAGAAAGGTAAAAAGAAACAAGGAACGAAATGACGGGATGACGCATGCAATCGAGCAAACACATAATAGAAATGATTAACTGTACAAGTGCATTCAGGCCAACGTGCGATTGTCAAATCTGTTAAGACTTAATCGCTAACAAAGTGGTTGTCTAAATGTGTGAGTTCAGGCAGGTGGTTAGTTGATTGGCAGTTCTGGAAACTCTCCCGTACAACACCCGGTCGAAAGATAAAGTAAACATGACAGGACAGGACTCGGAAATCAGCATCGTAGACCCTTCAAATGAAGTTGAGGTAACAGATGTGGGCGCTATGAAAGAAGAGATGAGGAAACTAAAAGTGCAAATGGCCGAAATGCATCGGGCATGGTCTCAGGGAAATCCGGCACCACTGTACCCCGCTAATCCATCTTACATCCCACCTCTGGCTCAGGCTCAGGAGCCCACCACTCCCCACGCATCTTCAGTTTTCCCCTATCACACCCAGGGCTATGGTACTACTTCATATGCTCATCCAACTCCACCACCCAAACAGAACCCTCCCCCACCCATGGTTTCAGTCTTTGTGGCACCTCCCCCAGCCCCATTACATAGATCTTCCAGTGAGCCGCTATTCCAAGCTCACAACACCCAATATTACCCTCTCGAACCCACTTTCAAAGCGCCTGAGCCATATACCTATACTCCCCATTTTGAAATCCCAGGAGAAGTTGAGAAACCGGTTAAGAATGCAGAACAAGAGGAAGTGTTTCGTAAAGTCAAAAGCCTGGAGCAATCCTTCAGGAGCATGCATGGTTTAGGCAACCAAGTCAGCGTTGCATACAAAGATTTGTGCCCTTTCCCTGATGTTCAGTTGCCTGCGGGGTTTAAAATGCCGAAGTTTGACTTGTATGAGGGGCACGGTGACCCAGTAGCCCATCTGCGTGGCTTTTGTAGCAAAATGAGAGGTGCTGGGGGGAAGGACGAATTGTTGATAGCCTATTTCGGTCAAAGCTTGAGCGGGTCCGCGCTAGAATGGTACACGAGACAGGACCCCGGCCGATGGTATGCATGGGATGATTTGGCACAAGCGTTCATTGGCCATTTTTAGTATAACCTTGAGATAGTCCCCGATCGTATGTCATTGTTGAAGCTGGAAAAGAAGCCCGAGGAAAGTTTTAGAGAGTTTGGTTTCCGCTGGAGGGAACAAGCAGCAAGGGTTGATCCTTCGATGAGGGAGAGTGAAATGGTAGATTACTTCTTGCAAACATTGGAGCCTACCTATTTTGGTCATCTAGTGACATCTGTCGGAAAGTCGTTTAATGAAGTGGTAAAGATGGGAGCCATGATTGAAGAGGGATTGAAGGCTAACAAAATCTTGAGCTACTCAGCATTGAAAGCAACCACCCAGGCCATCCAAAGCGGTACTGGTGGTGTGCTCGGAAAGAAGAAGAAGGAAGAAGTTGCTACGGTTGAAACTAGTACTTGGTCCAGGCCCAATAACCCTCCACCCTACTTCAACCAACCCAGACCCCACCATCTAAATTATCTATATACCCCATATGGCCCACCACAACATTACTACCCACCACCAGAACCACACTTTTCTGTTCACCACGCCCAGACGTATACTCAATCCCCGACGCACCTGCAATGGCGTGCACCGGTTCTCCAAAACACATATCCACCTCCACAAAATACCTACCCACCTCCCAGGGCTAGTAGACCAGGAACTGGCTTTCGCCCAAACCAAGCTTTTAGAAATGAGAAGGCCCCAAAACAAAAAACATTTACTCCGTTGGGAGAATCTTACACCTCTCTTTTCCACAGATTGAAACAGTTGGGAATGTTGACCCCAATTGAGCCCAAAGTACCAAATCCCCCTCCCAAAAACCTGGACCATTCTGTTAGCTGTGAGTATTGCTCAGGGATGTCGGGGCATGATACTGAGAAGTGTTGGAAATTGAAGAACGTGGTGCAGGAACTTATTGATAATCGCCGTATTGAGGTACAGGCTCCGAAGGCGCCAAACATTAACCAAAACCCGTCGCCAGCACATCATGAGACTAACATGATTGAACTGATACATAAGGGAGCAGAGCCTAAAAAAACCTCGCAGACGGTCATGGTGATCCGTTCTACGAAAGCCAAGGTCAAAGAAAAGATAGTTAGCGCGAGGCCAGCGGTTCAGCTAAAAGCGATAAAAGATAAGCCAGTGTTGGTAATGGGAAAATGACCATTTGTTGCTGCAAAAAAGCCAAAGCCAGTCAAGTTAGTGGTACCAGGGTCATCATCTGCACCCGTGGTTGTTGTGAAAGGGGCCTACATAGAACCAGTTGTCATAAAGCCGGTAGTCCAATTACCCGTGGTTGATAGCAAAGCCGTACCGTGGAAATATGACAAGGTAGTGGTGACATACAAAGGAAAGGAAATTGAGGAAGAGAGTTGTGAAGCACAAGGACTAACTCGGTCGGGACGTTGTTTTTCTCCCGAAGAGTTGAGAAAGGCTAGGGGCGCTAAATACAATCCGGTGCTAGTCAAAAAGGCTGTGACGGAAGAAGAGGCAGAAGAATTTCTGAAAAAGATGAAAGTGCAAGATTATTCCATTGTTGAACAATTGAGAAAAACACCGGACCAGATCTCGTTGTTGTCATTATTGATCCATTCTGACGAGCATTGCCGAGCTTTGATGAAGATATTGAATGAAGCTCATGTGCCCGACAAAATTTTAGTGAACCATCTGGAGACAATTGCCAACAAAATCTTTGAGGTAAACAGGGTAACATTTTCTGATGATGAATTTCCTGTGGAAGGCACAGAACATAATAAAGCTCTCTACTTGACGGTCAAGTGTGAAGATTCAATGGTTACTCAGGCGTTCATCGATAACGGGTCAAGTGCTAATATTTGTACGTTGTCCACATTGAACAAGTTGAAGATTGATGATGATAGAATCCGCAAAAATAGTATTTGTGTTCGAGGGTTCGACGGAGGGGGAACAAACACAGTGGGGGATATTATACTCGAATTGACTATTGGCCCAGTCGAGTTCACTATGGAATTTCAGGTGTTGGATGCTGCAGTGTCCTACAAACTTTTGTTGGGTCGACCATGGATCCACGCGGCCAAAGCAGTGCCTTCCACACTGCACCAAATGGTCAAGTTCGAGTGGGACAGACAAGAAATCATGTTATATGGGGAAGATCCCACATGCGCCATGAATGATGCCATTGTGCCCTTTATAGAAACTGAAGATGATAAGGGACCATGGGTTTATCAGGTCTTCGACACGGTCCCGGTGAACAGAGTGCCCGAGGGTAAAAGCATTCCATGTCCCAGGGTGGCAGCTGCGACCATCATGGTAGTATCAGAAATGCTGAGTAATGGGTTCGTGCCAGGAAAAGGTCTGGGGCCTGAGCTTCAGGGCATTGTGCAACCTGTTTCTCTGCCCAAAAATCTGGACACCTTCGGATTGGGGTTCAAACCAACAGCGGCAGATGTTAGAAGGGCTCGTAAATTGAAAAAGAAAGCTTGGGTTCTTCCCAAACCAATTCCACGCTTGTCCAGGTCCTTCGTCAGGCCGGGTAGCAAGAAGCAGTCATTGGCAAAGGTGTCGGGTCCACTGATTGGTGCAGAGGGGAACTTGGATAAGGTGTTCGAGAGGGTATTTGCTGAAGTGAACATGGTTGAGGCCGGGGAAGGGTCAAGCAGAGCAGATATACAGTACATCGGACCGCATGCTAACATCAACAATTGGGAAGCTACTCTTCTTCCAATTCGGAGGGAGTCGTGGTAGTGGGTTTTGTTTTCCTTTTGTCACCTGGATTATTCCAGGGTTTGTAATTCAGTTGCTATGTTCCATCCGTTTGGATGAGTTAAAACCCTGTTATCTTTACATTCAATGAAATGCAATTTTCTTCTTTCCTAATTTTGTTTCCATTTTTTCTTTTCTTTTGTACAGTTCTTTTTATGCTGATATCAATGATATGACATGCATGAGGAATCTTCGGCCCAGTTTTAAAAGCCAATCTAGCTCAGAAATAATAATACAAGAAATCGAGTGTGATGATGGGGTGGATTGTAACGACGATGAGGCTTATGAGGAAATTAGTAAAGAATTAAGTCACTTTGAAGAAAAACCCAAACCTAACCTAAATGACACAGAAGCAGTTAATCTAGGGGACCAAGACAATGTGCGGGAAACTAAAGTAAGTGTTCATCTGGAGCCACAACTCAAGGAGGAGATAATTAAAGTATTGCATGAGTACAAATATGTTTTTGCATGGTCGTATGATGATATGCCGGGACTAAGCACCGATTTAGTGGTTCATAAATTACCCACTGATCCGGCACTCCCTCCTGTCAAGCAAAAGTTGAGAAAGTTCAAAACGGACATAAGTGTGAAGATCAAAGAAGAGATTACCAAGCAGTTTGAGGCAAAGGTCATTCGGGTTACACGGTATCCCACTTGGTTAGCTAATGTTGTGCCTGTGCCGAAGAAAGATGGCAAGACCAGGGTGTGTGTTGATTATCGAGATCTTAACAAGGCGAGTCCAAAAGACAATTTCCCACTGCCCAACATCCATATACTGATTGACAATTGCGCCAAACATGATATTGGTTCTTTTGTGGATTGTTACGTGGGTTATCATCAAATTCTAATGGACGAGGAAGATGCAGAAAAGACAGCATTCATCATGCCGTGGGGAACGTATTGTTATCGGGTCATGTCGTTCGGTTTGAAAAACGCTGGGGCAACTTATATGAGGGCCATGACAACAATATTCCATGATATGATACACAAAGAAATCGAGGTGTACGTGGATGATGTGATCGTGAAGTCTAGACGGCAGTCCGACCATGTCAGAGATTTGAGAAAGTTCTTTCAAAGGCTTCGCAGGTACAATCTTAAGCTCAATCCTGCAAAGTGTTCTTTCGAGGTGCCATCTGGGAAGTTGTTGGGGTTTATAGTTAGTCGGTGGGGTATTGAATTAGACCCGTCGAAGATCAAAGCTATTCAGGAGTTGCCACCTCCAAGAAACAAAATTGAGGTGATGAGTTTGTTAGGAAGGTTGAACTATATCAGTAGGTTCATTGCTCAGCTCACGACAACTTGTGAGCCGATTTTCAAACTGTTGAAGAAAGACGCTGCGGTCAAATGGACTGATGAATGTCAGGAGGCTTTTGATAAGATAAAGGGGTATTTGTCAAATCCACCCGTGTTGGTCCCGCCAGAATCAGGGAGGCCTTTGATTCTATATCTGACGATTTTGGATAATTCATTCGGCTGTGTACTGGGGCAGCATGATGTTACGGGTAGAAAAGAGCAGGCTATCTACTATCTCAGCAAGAAGTTCACATCTTACGAGGTTAAGTATACTCATCTGGAGAGGACATGTTGCGCCCTAACTTGGGTAGCACAGAAGTTGAAACATTATTTGTCATCCTACAGCACTTACCTCATATCTCGCTTGGACCCACTGAAGTATATTTTTCAGAAGCCTATGCCCATAGGGAGGCTTGCAAAGTGGCAGATCATTTGACATTATCTATGTGACACGGACTACGATGAAAGCACAGGCACTAGCCGATCATTTGGTTGAGAACCTCGTCGATGAAGATTACGAACCTTTCAAAACTTATTTCCCTGATGAAGAGGTGATGCACATTGACGAATTGGAACAAGTTGAGAAGCCGGGATGGAAACTTTTCTTTGATGGGGCTGCAAATATGAAAGGCGTGTGAATAAGAGCGGTACTTATTTCTAAAATAGGTCAGCATTACCCTGTTACAGCTCGGCTTCGTTTCTACTGTACGAACAACATGGAAGAATATGAGGCGTGTATATTAGGATTGAGATTAGCTGTAGATATGGGTGTACGGGAAGTCTTGGTCATGGGTGACTCGGACCTACTAGTACACCAAATTCAATGAGAATGGGAAACACGGGATTTAAAGCTTATACCGTACCGGCAATGTCTGCATGAGCTTTGTCAGTGGTTTCAGGCTATAGAGTTCAGGCACATTCCAAGGATTCATAATGAGGTTGTCGACGCTTTGGCTACTTTGGCATCGATGTTGCATCATCTAGACAAGGCTTATGTTGATCCGTTGTAGATTTAGGTCCGTGATCAGCATGCTTACTGTAATATGATAGAAGAGGAAATCGACGGCGAGTCGTGGTTCCATGATATCAAAGAGTACATCAGGACGGGAGTATATCCGGTACAGGCCACCGGTGATTAGAAAAGAATGATTCGGTGATTGGCAAGCGGGTTTTTCTTTAGTGGAGGAGTGTTGTACAAAAGAACTCCAGACCTCGGTTTGTTGAGATGCATGGACGCAAGACAGGCCACATGTATCATGACTGAGGTACATTCCGGAGTTTGTGGACCGCATATGAGTGGGTACGTTCTGGCAAAAAAGATTCTCCGAGCAGGTTATTATTGGCTCACTATGGAGCGGGATTGTATCAGTTTTGTGCGTAAATGTCATCAGTGCCAAGTGCATGGAGATTTGATTCATTCTCCACCATCAGAACTACATACGATGTCCGCACCATTGCCTTTTGTTGCATGGGGCATGGATGTTATTGGGCCAATTGATCCAGCAGCATCAAATTGACACAGGTTTATTCTGGTAGCTATAGACTATTTTACCAAATGGGTGGAAGCTAAGACGTTCAAGTCTGTGACTAAGAAAGCTGTGGTCGACTTCGTGCACTCAAATATCATATGTCGGTTTGGGATTCCGAAGGTAATCATCACGGATAATCGGGCTAATCTTAATAGTCATTTGATGAAGGAGACATGTGAGCAATTTAAGATTACCCATAGGCATTTTACTCCATACCGTCCAAAGGCAAATGGTGCGGTTGAAGCAGCCAATAAGAATATAAAAAAATACTCCGGAAGATGGTTGAAGGGTCTAGACAGTGGCATGAGAAATTACCTTTTGCATTATTAGGGTACCGCACCACCGTACGTACCTCGGTGGGGGCGACTCCTTATTCATTGGTGTATGGCACCGAGGCAGTAATACCTGCAGAGGTGGAAATCCCGTCTCTGTGAATTGTGCGGAGGCTGAGATCGATGATGATGAATAGGTGAAAAGCTGCCTTGAGCAGTTGAGCTTGATTGACGAGAAGAGATTGGCATCAGTGTGTCATGGTCAACTGTACCAACGAAGAATGGCAAGAGCATACAACAAGAAAGTGCGTCCAAGGAAATTCAAAGTCGGACAGTTAGTACTGAGGCGGATTTTGCCTCACTGGGCTGAAGCAAAAGGAAAATTTGCCCCAAATTGGCAGGGACCATTTGTAGTAACCAGAGTGTTGTCTAACGGTGCATTATATTTGACGGATGTAGAAGGAAAATGTATAGAAATGGCCATCAATTCTGATGCGGTCAAGAGATATTATGTATGATTTCTTTATTTCTGAATGTATCTGTTTGTATTTGGCATATCTTAAAGATTGAAATGACAAAGCCGTTTTGTCCTGCTATCCAAACACTTTTATCCCTCGTCATCCCCTTTGAGCCTTACTTATTTTTTATACCCCTCTTTCGGAATCAATGGCACTATCAAGGAACACAGGTGCCGAACATAAAAGAAAGAAAAGAAAAGCAAAGGAAAAAGAAAAGAAAAGGAAAGAAAAGAAAAAAAAAGAAAGAAGAAAGAAAAAGAAAAAAATGAAAAACGAAGGAAAAGAGAAAGAGAAGAAAAGAAAAGGAAGAAAAGAAAAGGAGAAAAAGAGGAGAAAAGAAAGGGAAAAAAAGATGAAAAGAAAAAAAGAGAAAAAAAACACACAACAACAAAGGTAATTATGATACGTGAACTACGTTTGACTTGATCCCGAAAGGGTACGTAGGCAGCCTTACTCCGAGGTTCAGTCATACCAAAATAAAAATCCAAAAATCCCCAAGCAAGAAACTGGGGCAGAAGTTGTGATTGTTGTGAACAGTTGGATTCCAAAAGTTGTAATTTGAACCCATTTGAATTGTTTTGAGCATTTTTATACCTTTATTTCTAACCCAATCCAAAAGCCTACATTACGGTCCAAAGAAAGACCTTCTGATCAGTTTTGAGAAATGCCAAGTTGAACAGGTAGGAATAACTCACGATAGGGGCAACACTCTGGTTCAAGCAAGAAAAAATAAAGTAATAATGAGAGAGTCTTATCTGTGAAAACCTTCACAGGCACCCTAAGGTGACGGGAGTTGAGAGAAAAATAAATGAGAGAGTCTTATTGGTGAAAACCCTCGCGGGCTCCTTGAGGCAAAAGTGAGCTGAAAATGGTTATTTGGCAAGAGGGCTGTGGGTGGAAAACTGTTTCGAGGCACCGCAGGATGAACAAGGTTAAGGTTTGGGTAATTCAAACAATTGATGGAACGAGAGTTGTTTAGTTGGATCGGTTGGGCCGATTAGTCCAAAATGCATGTCATGACCATTGGTGTCAGCTGTTCCAGTCAGATAAGTTTCTTTTCTTCACTTCATTTTTAGTAGTCATCCGGTTTTGGATTCTGCTTATCCCTAACCCGTAAAACCATTGCATTTCATTCTCTTTTGGGGGGGTTTTTGTTTTTCTAAATTTTCTAATGTCAGTTATGTTCAAAAGCAAGTGGGAAAGGATTTCAAGGCTCGCTACCAGCTTCCGAAATTGTAAAGCACAACGTGGTCAAAGCATGTCAAAAACAACCTGATGTCAAGTGGAATACAGGGAATTAACAGAAATTTCATCGGTGGAATGATTGGGAAATGTCGTGGGAAATGCAAAGGTTCAAACAAAAGGGTCAGAAAGGTGAAATAACAGCCTGGGTGTAAAATATTTAGGTCGCCAGAGGTTGGGGAGTTTAAAAGTTGGTCAGAAAATCAAACGGTTCAGGGTAGTGCATGGAAGTCAGTCAACACAAAGCAATGCAGGGGAAGAATTTTTCAGCAAGAATGCCATCAACTAACCACCATTTTAAACTAACGGAATTTTCTTTGATTAGAATAGGGGCAAAAAGTTGGTTGTTCCGGAGGAATTCTCCATAAAGGGAAAGCAAACAGTAATCAGGTTTGACCGCAAAGTGCGGTTTGATTAAATACAAGATAATCATGAATAGCCTAGGGGAATATAATTTGGTTGCAAAGTTTGCATGTTTAGGATAAAACGCAAGTTGTCAGGACCTTCCTGGATAATAGGACATAATCCAAATACCCAGATAAGATAACATGATGTAGTGAGAATAATACCTTAGGTTTGTAATTATGAGGAGTTGTCAGAACTTCCCTGGATAATAGGATTTAGCTTTCAATTCTTAGTAATATATGATTCAGTTTAACACTCACCCATACATCCAGCTTCCAAACTGGGGCAGAAAAATTTTCGTTGGTTGATTATTCTGTTGAAGTCAGGAGTCCGCCTGGAGAACAGAGACATACTTCTCAAGTTTGGTGTCAGGAGTCCGCCTGAAGAACGGAGACATACAGTTTAAATTTTAAAAGTCAGGAGTCCGCCTGGAGAACAGAGACATATATTTCAAATTTTAGCAATCAGGAGTCCGCCTGGAGAATAGAGACATACAATTCAAATTTTTAGCAATCAGGAGCCCGCCTGAAGAACAGAGGTGACACAATTCAGATTTTAGTTTTCAATCAATTTCTTTGTTCATTTTGAAGTCAGGAACCCGCCTGGAGAACAGAGGTAAAGAATTCACAATTCAGAAGTCAGGAGTCCGCCTGGAGAACAGAGACATGCATTTCAAATATTAGCAGTCAGGAGTCCGCCTAGAGAACAGAGACACGCATTTCAAATTTCGGCAATCAGGAGTCCGCCTGGAGAATAGAGACATTCAATTTCAAAATTCAGAAGTCAGGAGTCCACCTGGAGAACAGAGACATAGAATTCAAATTTTAAGCAATCAAGAGCCCGCCTGAAGAACAGAGGTTCAAGTTTATTCAAGTTCAGCAGTTTGGAAAGAAAGAATAGCATCTCAGTGCACGATTTGAAGTAGCAATAGTGAGTTTCACAACAAGACAACAGGGCAACAAGGAAGTTCAAGATGCAAGTTTGAAAACATTAGATAGGATTTTTTGAAATTCGTAGTTCATAGTTTAGTCAGCTTCTTTTATTTTTCCACGGTGTAATAAGGAAGGTTAGCGAGCAGTAGCAGCAGCAGCAATCGCAGTGAAATCACAGCTCCCGGTAGGCCCAGCTACCGGACACTCCCGAACTACACTGACCTGATTCCTGTTTAGCCCAGGATATGTAGGCAACATCTGAAGCAGAGTGCGGTCAAACTTTTCAAAATGCTTCACAACAGAATATTTGAATGGGCAAAAATCGCTCGTATTTGCTCACTTATCTTTGCACGAAAACTCTTCGTGTTTCCGAGCAAAGAGGGGCAGCTGTGAGCGCGTGAGTTTTGCCCTATATATGAATAATTCCCAAAAAATTCAAACAAAATAATTTTTGTGCATTTTGGTATCATTTTCTGATATTGGTTGCGTTTTATGTGTGCATGTTAATTCATACGAAAATATGCATTTGCAATTAGGATATAATTTCATACTTTTAGGATCAATTAGGGGTTGGTTTATTTTAGAACCAAGCATGAAAAATTACAAAATAGTTCACTTTTGCATTTTAATTGTTTAAGTCGTGAATTTGGCGTAAAATAGGTTTAAAATAATTTCAGAATTTAATTAGTGTAGCTTTGGAATATTAGGACTTTATTTTAATTCTTGAATATTTATAAATAAAGGGGTTTTTAATACAAAGCCACAATTGGGCTTTTTCAATTGAATTCCGCCACAACCCAAAACAATGTTATCTATCCAGGCCCAATGTCGCCCCATCCGGACCCAACCCTTTTTCAACCAAACGACGCTGTTTGGCGTTGTTAAATCTGAGCCCTTAAATCGAGTTAATCCGACGGCCCATAATCGTTCCCCCATTTGACATAAAACTGTCCGAATAAACCCCTAACCCTAGAGACATCAACCCTTCTTCCTCGTACCAATCTCCAACCCCGCCGGAACCTCGACGCCGACAAACGATTTTCATGCCAAAAAGCCCCAAATTAACACCATAGATCCCCCATGAATCCCTCTTTCTATTCCTGCTATTGGTTTCCCTCGAATATTACCGGAGCTCGTCGAATCTCCGATTAAAGTTTTCCGGCCAAGCCGCAAACTCATCCAAACCGGCCCAAAATCACACCATACCATCCCCAGACTTCCCTCAACCCAAATCCATGACCATTTTCCTTCGAATCTCGGTGAAGCGGCTCAAATTTCAGATCTAAGAATTTTTGGCCAAAACCCTAACCCAAAATCTCTGTGATTTTGGACCGTAATATCCTTAACCATGTGTTCTCTTGTAAAAACACATGGTTAGGGATGTTATGTGTCAAAAATCTGGAAAGATTCGGACGATAGCAACTGGCCGGAGTTTCTCGTGCTTCAGTGAGCTTTCTTGTTTCTTTTTACTTGCATGGTTGAAGTTTTAGTTATAGTTTTGATTTCATTAAGTGTTCTGTTAATTTTACGATTTATTTTTGTGTATTAGTATAGTTTAAATCTTCTTTATTCCTTGTTCCTTGTTCCATCTGTTTTAATCAGTAAAGCATCTTCGCATTTTTAGTTTAGTTTGATGCATGTGTCATTTGTTAGTTAATCATAATTTTAATTGCAGAATCGGCATAATTGATTAGTTTGGATTCAATACCATTTTGTCCATTAATGTTAGCTAGATGTTTAGGTTGATTTCAATTGCTTTTTTGTTCTGAATTTAATGTTCGAATGGTCAATTGTGAGCTTATTGGTTAAAAGTTAGTTTAATTTAATGTTGATCGATCCTGGTCTCTTGGTTTTTCTAGTTTGTTTGAGTTTGGGTGATTGAACAATTGGGATTGGTTAGTTCAATTAGTTAATTTCTGAGTTCTAATTAATCAGTCCTAGTTAGTTTTGAAATTAATTTAGGGGATTGGTTATAGCTGTTGAGAATGTAGATAGAATCAGTAACTTTAAGAAGTTTTCAAGGGCATTTTAGGCATAGAAAAGGGTAGTTTCTTTAGGAACAGTAATTTCAAAATATAACAAGGGTAGTATAGGTACTGTATAGGTAGAAGAACACCCTAGGGCCTTCTAGAATAGGACTTTAATATAGATTTCAGCCAATTTAGGATACTGGCTTGGGAAACAAGTCAAGAAATGAGGGATTAATCTGAAATAAACTAGGGACTGAATTTAAAATCTGAAAATCTGACTTGCACCTCATCTTTGCCTATAAAAGGCATGACCATTGCCTTGAAAGAGGGTTTTTTTTTTTGCGCTCAGAAATCCTCCCAAAGTATGCTCTCTAATTTTCAGATCTAAGACCTGAAATTCAAACTCCAAAACCCCAAAAGCAATAGAAAAATCCAGAAAGCAAAAAAAAAAACCAGAAAAATCAAAGAAAAACTGTTACATGGCTCTTCCCTAGATCATTTTCGAAGGTTCAGTTTTTTAATCAACATTTTAGCTTAGTTAAGATTAGGATCTGCTTGAATTCCTCAATTCTGTTCGAACATTTGAAGTGTGAAGACAAGTTTGAATCAGTCATGGGTTAACTGATTAGATCCACTGATTTCTGGGCTTAGTTTTGAGTATTTGGTACTGTTTGGCTGTTATATTGATACTATTGAATTTTCAAAACAATTTTGAGCTCGAGCCTGATTTGAATTGCTGTTGCACTCGTTGAATACTGTTGTTTGCAATCTGATCTCTTCCTTTCCTTACTTGTGTTCCAATTTTCAGGTATGTTCCCAGAGTCCAGGTGCTGGAACTAAATTGATATGAAAAACTTAATTGAAATCGATTAATGAAGAATTGAAGCTTGGATTGTTTGATTCGCTGTGACTGCATTTCTGCAGATTTGCTTACACTATTGTTTAGTTTGTTTTAATTCTCGTGTGGTTGATTAATTAGGATTGGAAGTCCAGTAGTGTATAACTGGACAATTGCTTATTGTTTTCATTCGTGGCTTTTGAATTGATGCTATGTTTTCCTTAGATCATGAGAACTCTCTGTAGATAGTAGTATTGGTTAATGAATGATTTCAGTAGTAAATTCCTGTTTTCAGTAGTTGGCAATCCAATTGGGAACTCATTAGTGTAAACTAGCTACAGTGGCAGGCAGTAATTCGTTCATCAAATCTCAAGTTATCTAAGGTTAGCTTTGTTAGATTGGTAATATTGAATGACTAGCATTTTGATTCACTTAATCTAAAATTGAGAACTGGTCCAATGTTGGCATGTAGGCCCAAGGCCTTCGATTTGAATAAGATGAAATTTATAGGGTGTGATTTGTTTTAGGACTGGGAGGTCACGTTACTGGTTGGAATGGGGGTTGTAATTGGTTTTGTGGGGACTTGATCCCGGACTGGGCGTCAGAGCCACCTGGACCTTTCACTGATGCTGGGCCTGAGCAATTGGGTCGTATCACGAGCCTACCGTGCAGACCAGGTTGGGCTAAAAAACGTGATTCTTAGTTTGCCTTGATGCAATGCAATTCATAATTAATTAGGTTTTTATTTCTCTTCTAGAGAAAACAAAAAATCAAAGAATCGTAGTCACTTTTAGGTCGCCCTTTTAATAAAATGATGAAACGAGCCTCACCAAACGAAATACAAAAAGCGGGGCCCTCAATAATGGTTACATAAAATAATTAGAATTTGGGAGGGCCGTCTAGTGAATTTCACGGCTTTCCCCCACATAATAATACGTTAGAATCTTTAGGCACGTTTTTAATAAAATTACTTACTTAAACTCGGGTGCGCATTGATGCGACCCAAATCTAAATCTCGACGAAGTCTAAATGGGTTGACAATCACGGGTGCATTGATTGCGACGTGGTTCGAAACGCGTTTTCACGACGTCGCAATTCTTTTAAAATAAATAATGATAAAAAGTGGTTTACGAATAAAAGGTACATAAGCTAGTATATATTAAAATCTAGATAAAATCAAATACAACTGTTGAGCGACCGTGCTAGAACCACGGAACCCGGGAATGCCTAACACCTTCTCCCGGGTTAACAGAATTCCTTACTCGGATTTCTGGTTCGCAGACTGTTAACAGAGTCATATGTTTCCTCGGTTCGGGACACAACCGGTGACTTGGGACACCATTAATCTCTCAAGTGGCGACTCTGAATAATTAATAATTAAATCTCGTTCCGATTGTCCTTTAAATGGAAAAACTCCTTTACGCCCTTGCGGGTATAGTGAAAAGGAGGTGTGACAGCGACTAACACTTAGATCCTGCAGGTTCAGCAGAAGGCCGAAAAGATTGAGCAGCTTCGCGAGGAGGCTGAGATGAAAGAGGAGAGATTTTGGGGTGGAAGCAGAGCATGAACTGATATACGCACCTTAACTGAGTTTGTTATTGAGCTAAATTGCATTCTCCAAAGTGGTTAATTCCGAGATGATTGCACTTTAATTTAGTTTGAATTTCCCGGCCTGGTTAGAGTTTAATTGAGTTTCAAATTTAATGCTCTTATATTTCTATGTTTCTCTGCAGTCGTTTTCTAGATGTTATGGCTGTAGTTTATCAATTTAACTTCTACAAAGTGCTTTATAATCTGAATTCGTACATGATCAGTGCCATAATTTGTTGTGTCAGTTCAATTTCCTGATACATTATTTTCAAGCCAAAGGCCGAAAGTGTGACTATGGTAGTAGACATTAAAGAAAGCTTTCCAGAAAACTAGGTGTTTGAACAACCTTATACTATTTGAGAAATTACTAGCTACTTACATCCAAAGCTTACAATATTTGAGAAATAAAAACGGATTTTTTTTTGCCCACAGACAAGCTTAAGTTTTCCCTAAATCTATTGCCAAATGGAGAAGATCAAGCTAAAACTTTAAGGAAAAGTCATAGTTTCTAGTGTCTTCTAATACATAATTTCAAGCCGGAGGTTTAAAGTTTGTGTAGATTTTCAATAGACTTCTAAGAATTTTTCCAAAAAGACGTGCTGTACTTGGAGAACGCAGAGCAATACTTGAGATATTAGGAACAATCATTGAAACGTACAATAAAGGACTAAACAAAATCAGAATTTCTTTTGCCTATAGACCAACTCAAATTTCATTTTAATTTATTGCCGAACATAAAGCATAATCGTATAAAATACTAAGAATAAAACAAAAACAAACAAGAACGCACACAATAAGCACATAGGCACACAAAATAAGCATATAGGCAAACAAATTTCATTTTCTTTTACAACATCATAATTTTAATTATGAGAAGTATTTAAATTTCAAAACCTGATGAATAAGATCAACGAAGGATCATATTTTATCATAATATTTCGGATATTTATGGCATCTACTCTTTGCACATAACAATCCTACTACGTATGGTATTGATATGTTCAAGAGTGATTAATTAATATTATTTTGTTCGTTGTCAAGAAAATGAGCAAGTTTTTTACGAATTATTTATCTTTTATATTCTTACAACTTTGTAGTTATTATGCTAGAATCATATTTGTACTTTGCTCATATTTAAGCCTATACGCCTTTAGTCTTTTTAAAATTTTGATTCCAATTGAACTATGCCAAACAAATTGCAGAGTCATATTTTACTTTTATAATTTTGCTATTACTTGCTTCTTGCTCTTGCAGACTAGATTCTATATATGTATTGAAAAAGATGAAATCAAAGATATATATTTACCAATAATTATGTGAGTCAATATTCTACTGCATACTTTTACTTTGTTGAATTCCTGAAGTTACATTATTGGTAATATACTTACTAGGAGTTGTGATAATATATTTTTATTACATGTCAATGTTTTCAACGAACTAGAGGGATAAAGCAACAATAAAGTCTATCATGTTGATGAATATATCAATTCTTTCCGCTCTTTGCTCTTTATTTAAGTCATATCTTAATTTATTTTCGCATAATATAAATGTCTTTTTGTTAAATTTACGTGACATTTATCTAATTTCATTTTCAAAAGGGAAGAGAAAGATGAGCTCATTATTGTGATAATATGGAAAAAGGGTCATCCGAGGAAGATATCTAGTTCTAAGACCTTATTAAAAAAATAAACAACAACAACAACTCAGTGTGGTCCCACAAGTGAGGTCTGGGGAGTGTAGGATATACGCAGTCTTACCCCTACCCTGGAAGGACAGAGAGACTGTTTTCGATAGACCCTCGGCTAAAGAAGGTGATAGAAGCCCTGGTAGCAAGTAATAGCAAGACAATAATTAGAAAACTAAATCGAAGATAGCAACGGATAATATGAAAGGGGTACTGATAACAAGTAGTAGCAAGATAACATATTTAGAAAACTAATTCTGAGGCAACAGACGTGAATATGAACGAAGTACTGCTAGCAAACTACGGAAATACCAATGGCAAGTAACAACGAAACTAGACATGCGAATATAGCAAGCTAAGGAAAAAAGGGTACCGTACTAGCGCTAATATTATCGAGCTAGAGAAGACAAAGGGAGACGCACGACTACCTACTAATCTTCTACCCTAATCTACAACCTCCACACCCTTCTATCTAGAGTCATGCCCTTGGTTAGCTCAAGTTGCGCCATGTCCCGCCTGATCAACTCTCTCCAAGACTTCTTTGGCCTACCTCTACCCCTCCTCTCACCTCCTAAGGCCAACCTCTCACATCTCCTGACAGGGGCATCTACGCTTCTCCTCTTAACATGCTCGAACCATTTCAACCTTGCCTCATGCATCTTCGCCTCCACAGGGGCCACTCCCCCCTTATCTCGAATAACTTCATTCCTAATTCTATCCAACCTAGTATGCCCACACATCCATCTCAACATCCTCATTTTCGCTATCTTTATCTGCTGGATATGAGAGTTTTTGACTTGCCAACACTCTGCCCCATACAACATAGTCAGTCTAACCACTACCTTGTAGAACTTATCCTTAAGTCTCAATGGCATATTCTTTTCACACAAGACACCAGACGCAAGCCTCCACTTCATCCACCTTGCTCCGATACAGTGTGTTACATCCTCATCTATCTCTCCATCCTTCTGAATTATAGATCCCAGATACTTGGGACTCTCTCTCCTCGAAATAACTTGCATATCGAGTTTCACATCGCCGTCTGCCTCCTGGGCAACACCGCTGAACTTGCACTCCACGTATTCTGTCTTGGTCCTGCTCAACTTGAAACCCTTAGACTCTAGGGTATGTCTCCAGACCTCTAGCCTCTCGTGAACGCCACCTCGCGCCTCATCAATCAGGACTATGTCATCTGCAAATAACAAGCACCAAGGCACCTCTCCTTGAATGTGACGTGTCAAAGAATCCATCGCCAGGGAAAACAAAAACGGGCTAAGTGTTGATCCCTGATGCAACCCCATCTTAACCGGAAAGTAATCTGAGTCTCCTCCTACTATCCTAACCCGTGTCTTAGATCTATTATACATGTCCTGAATCACTCTAATATCTGCTACAGGCACTCCTCTAGCCTCCAAACATCTCCATAGAAACTCTCTAGGGACTTTGTCATAGGCCTTCTCCATGTCAATGAACACCATGTGCAAATCCTTCTTCACCGCCATAAACTGCTCCACCAATCTCCTCACAATATGAATGGCCTCAGTGGTCGATCGTCCCGGCATGAAACCAAACCGGTTCTTGGAAATGGACATACACCTCCTCAACCCCCCTTCAATCACCCTCTCCCATACTTTCATTGTATGGCTTAACAACTTGATACCCTTGTAGTTGTTGCAGTTTTGGACATTCCCTTGTTCTTGTACAATGGGATCATCGTACTCCGCCTCCACTCTTCGGGCAACTTCTTCGTCCTAAAAATGGCGTTAAACAACCTAGCAAGCCATTCCAAGCCCTCCTTACCCATGCTCTTCCTGAATTCCACCGAGATCTCATCTGGCCCCGTCGCTCTACCCCTACTTATCCTGTGCATAGCCCCTACAACCTCCCTCACTTGTATACATCTACAGTACCCAAAATCTCGTTGCTGCTCTGAGTATTCCAGCTCCCCTAGCACAATGCCCATATCTCCCTCTTCATTCAAGAGCCTATGAAAGTAAGATTGTCATCTCTGCCTAATCTGTGCCCCCTCCAATAAAACTCTTCCCTCCTCATCTTTTATGCATCTCACTTGGTCCAGATCCTGGGCCTTCCGCTCCCTCACCTTCGCTAGCCTGTACAATTGTTTGTCCCCGCCTTTATCCCTAATTTCTTCGTATAGACGACTAAATGCGGTGGTCTTAGCCGCAGTAGCCGCCAACTTCGCCTCCTTCCTAGCCTTCTTAGACCCCTCCATATTATCACTCTTCTACCCCTCGTCTATACTCTCTACAAGCTTCAAATATGCCGCTTTCTTGGCTTCCACTTTCCTCTAAACCTCTTCGTTCCACCACCAGTCCCCTTTATGGCCACCAGAAAAACCCTTTGAGACCCCTAACGCCTCTCTCGATGCCTCTCTAATGCAATTTGTTGTCATAGACCACATATAACTCGCATCCCCGCTACTCCTCCAGGCCCCCATAACCAGCAACTTCTCCCCCCAACTCCTGGACCTTGTCCTTAGTCAATGCACCCCACCTGACCCTAGGTATACCAGACATAGTCCTCTTCTTCCTCATCCAATTGATCTCTAAGTCCATAATCAAAAGCATATGTTGGGTCCTTATTAAAAAAAATAAGAGTTCAAGAATAGTACATGGGCACCTTTGGGACTTCTTCCTTAACTTTATCTTATTTTGATCACCTCATGAATTTTCATTTATTAGAAAAACGACTCATTATGCATATTAACCGTTTATCATCACTGATCAGATTTAAACTCTTAACACTTATCAAAATGTTTAAATTTAAATTATAGGAGTACATGATGAAGTTGAAGATTTCGTGCATGACATATACATTAAAATAAAAAAAAGTTAGGTTTGAATATTTCAGAAAAGAGCAATCAACCTTGAGAAAAAAATTATACTGAGTTGCAATTGATATTGTTATAGCTGAAGCAGATAGAGAAAATAAAGTTGATCAAAAAGTATTGCTTCATGCATCGTATACTAGGGCAATCAAGTGTCATAAGGGAAGTATACATAAGTTTAATTGATAATATGATGGATAGAAGAAATAGAGTTGGTCGGAGAGTATGCCTCTTGGTATAAAATAAACTATTGAATCTTAATGAAGAAACTTGAATTTCTATTTATGTTTTTCATGAATTAATATGTATGTTTGTGATTATTAATAAGTGATACACGTGCAATGCACGTATAGAGAAACTAGTCATATAAAAATTTGTTATGCCTTAGCATGAGATAAATCTATACCCTTTAGGATTCAGTATTATCAAAAAGTTTTGGTATGCCTTAGCATAAGTTTGTTCAATTTGGTACCTAAGGTTTTCGAGGGTCGATGTTATCAATACCCTATGTAAATTTGCCAAGGGTAACCCTTTTCAACCGGTTTTATTAAAATATTTGAAGGCCTGTTTGATTACGGAATTCGGACGTCTCCGAACCATGTTAGTTTGGTTGTAGTCTTTAACTTGATATTTGCCCATTGGGCTTGTCTTCAAACTTGTTCGAAGTATCATTCCCTGAGTGGGGTGGCCGTGGCCTATAAAATTGAGGATTACCTTTTTAAGGTCTTAACATTTCAAAGTTTAACAATTAGAGCATGTCAATTTTCAGATGATAGTCCCCGAGTACGGGGTCAATTGCTCGAGCTTTAGTTGTGTTTGGCTCTTGAGGCCATTTTCCATAAAATATCGTAAGTACAAAATTGTAAAGTAGAAATTTCACTAAGGCATGGAACATCTGATAAGGAAAAGGTACTTCTTTCAATAGATCATTTGTGCGTACATGTTTTGTCATTAGGGCTCGAGCAATCTACACGGGCACGGTTCACTTGAACGTTTGGCCCTTTACAAAATTTTCCTATTGAGACCCTGTTGACACGAAGCATCTTTCTTGAAAACATAACATCCGAGGGTGATGCCCCCAATATTCGAGGTTGATTGTAAAGAAGCCCCGAATACTGTTGAATTGTCCCCGAGTAGCACAAATAATTGTTGCCTCGTTAAAAACCTTGCCAAAAAAACTCATTTGGGACAAAAACCGATCTAAAGGAAAAAGAGTGCAACGTATGCTTTAAAACCTGACGTCTTTGTGTTGAAGAATTTCCCGATGTCTTTGATCGAACACCTGCACTAAGTTAATATCGATAATAAACGAAAAAATAGTCATACCTTAGCAATAATATCGTTTGAGGAGTGATATGTTTCAATTGTTTGGCAATTGTTCATCGTTCACCGTGCCAAGCTTGTAAGATCCCTTTTCGATGACACCGAGGACCTGATATGGTCCTTTCTAATTTGGGCCGAGTTTCCCGTCATTTGGATCTCGAGTGTTGAGGGTGACTTTTCTCAGGACTAAGTCCTCTATTTTGAAGTGTCGAAGATTGGCTCTTCAATTATAGTATCTTTCGATTTGCTGTTTATGGGCGGCCATTCGAACGAGGGCGGCTTCCTGTTTTTTGTCTAATAATTCGAGGCTTGTGTTCATAGCCTCGTGATTTGATTCTTCCATTGTGTATCGAAACCTGGCGCTTGGTTCCCCGACCTCGACCGGTATCAGAGTTTTGGCGCCATACACTAAGGAGAAACGGTATTTCCCCCGTACTGGATTTTTT
The DNA here is from genome assembly GCF_000715075.1 of Nicotiana tabacum. Taxonomy (NCBI): domain Eukaryota; kingdom Viridiplantae; phylum Streptophyta; class Magnoliopsida; order Solanales; family Solanaceae; genus Nicotiana; species Nicotiana tabacum. Next base: position 125,317,916 of record NC_134082.1, read on the forward strand.
TGTTGTCCGATATGTCCAAAGCACTTCGGGCAAAATTTCTCTCCATTACCCCCTTAGCATTGTTCAACCTCTTCTTTAGGTTTTGAATGATGGATTTGTTCATTGATTCGTCCTGTCCATTCCTACTGGGATGATACGGCATCGATAGTATCCTTTTTATTTTGTGATCTTTGAGGAATTTCATTATTTTGATGTCGATAAATTATTTTCCATTGTCACATACTATCACGGCGAGTATCCCGAATCGGCATATGATGTGATCCCAGATAAATTCTATAACTTCTTTCTCTTTGACACTCTCAAAAGTTTGTGCTTCAACCCATTTAGAGAAATAGTCAGTCATAAATAAAATAAATTTAGCTTTACCTGGGGCCGATGGCAGAGGATCAACGATGTCCATCCCCCATTTTATTAATGGCCATGGGGATAAGACTAAATGAAGTTGCTCTACAGGTTGGTAGATCATCGGCGCATGCCTTTGGCATTTGTCACATTTTCGAACGAACTCCTTAGTATATTTTCCACACTGTCCCAACAATATCCTTCTCTGATGACTTTTTGAACCAGTGATTCGGCACCTAAATGGTTCCTGCAAGTGCCCTCGTGAATTTCTCGTAGGACATAGTAGGTGTCTCTTGGACCCAAGCATATTGCCAACGGCCCATCGAACATCCTTCTGTACAATGTTCCATCTTCGACCAACGTAAATCGTGCAACTTTCGTTCACAGAGTCCTCGATTCCTTAGAGTTCGATGCAAGTTTCAAATTCTTCAAATAATCGATATGTTTGTTCCTCCAATCCCAAGTTAGGCTTGTGGAGTTTATTTCGGCGTGACCTTCTTCAACCACCGATTTTGAAAGCTGTACGACAGTCCCCGAGCTAATTTCATCATCTTCGAATGATGACCCTAAGTTTGCAAAGGCATCGGCCTTACCATTCTGTTCTCGATGTACATGTTGTAGGGTCCATTCTTTGAAACGGTGTAAGGTTACCTGCAATTTATCCAAGTACCTCTGCATTCGATCTTCTCGGACCTCGAAGGTTTTGTTGACCTGGTTAACCACAAGCTGGGAATCACACTTGGCCTCGATGATCTCAACTCCCAAACTTTTAGCCAGCTCGAGACCTGCAATTATGGCCTCATACTCAGCCTTATTGTTAGTCAACTTAGGGGTTTTGATAGACTGTCTAATTGTATTTCCTGTGGGTGGCTTCAAAATAATGCCTAGCCCGGACCCCTTCACATGCAAAGCACCGTCCATGAAAAGGGTCCACACCCCCGAGGATGTACTCGATTTTAGCAATAGCTCCTTTTCGACCTCGGGCACAAGGGCAGGTGTAAAGTCGGCCACGAAGTCTGCTAAGATTTGTGACTTGATGGTCGTTCGGGGTTGATACTTGATATCGTACCCACTGGTTTCGACGACCCATTTGGCCAGTCGGCCCGAAAGCTCGGGCTTTTGCAAAATGTTGCGAAAGGGATAAGTGGTTACAATACAAATTTGGTGACATTGAAAATATGATTTTAATTTCCTAGAGGCGCTTATTAGAGCAAGCGCTAATTTTTCTAAGTGTGGGTGCCAGGTCTCTGCTTCACCTAAATTCGGCTAACATAGTAAACAGGAAATTGTGTACCTTGTTCTTTTCGAACTAAGACACCACTTACCGCGACCTCCGAGACTGCCAAATATAAGTAGAGTTGCTCGTCTGCTTTCAGAGTATGAAGCAATAGTGGGCTCGAAAGGTACCGCTTTAATGCTTCCAATGCCTGTTGGCATTTCGGGGTCCAAGTAAATTGTTCTTCTTTTTAAGAAGTGAGAAAGACCTGTGGCTTCGATTAGAAGACCTCGAGATGAACTGGCCTAAAGCAGCTATCCGTCATGTTAGCCTTTGTACGGCCTTAACGCTGTCCACGATTATGATGTCTTCGATTGCCTTGATTTTATCGAGGTTGATCTCGATTCCCTGATTTGATACCATAAAGCCGAGGAACTTGCCTGAACCAACCCCGAACGTGCATTTCTCGGGGATGCTCTTCATGTTGTATTTTCTCAAGATGTCGAAGGTTTCCTGCAAATGTGTCAAATGATCCTTTGCGCGCAGAGACTTAACTAGTATGTCATAAATATAAACCTCCATTGACTTACCTATTTGTTCTTCGAACATTCGGTTTACTAGGTGTTGATAGGTAACACCAGCATTTTTTAGCCCAAACGACATTACATTATAGCAATAAGTACCGTACTTAGTGATAAATGAGATCTTTTCCTAATCCTCCAGGTTCATTTTTATTTGGTTGTACCCGAAGTAGGTGTCGAGAAAACTGAGGATCTCATGGTCGGATGTGGCATCAATCATGCGATAAATATTCGGCAGTGGAAAAGAGTCCTTAGGACATGCTTTGTTTAAGTCTTTGTAGTCTACACACATTCTAAGTTTATTCCCCTTCTTGGGGATTACAACTACGTTTGCTAACCATTTGGGATATTTTACTTCCCGGATGGATCCTATTTTGAGAAGTTTGGTTACATCGTCCTTGACGAATGCATGCTTTACCTTGAACTGTGGCCTTCTCTGTTGCTTTATCGGTCTGAACTTTGGGTCCAATATCAATCAATGAGTGGTGATCTCCGGTGGGATCCTTGTTATGTCAAGGTGGGACCAAGCAAAACAATTCATATTTTTAATAAGGAATTTAATGAGTTTTTTTCTTAGCTCAGGAGTTAACCCCGTGCCCAGGTATACCTTTCGATCGGGCAGATGCTTGATCAGTATGACTTGCTCCAGCTCTTCGACCGTAGAATTTGTGGCTTCAGAATTATCAGGGATTACGAAGGTTCGAGGTATTCATTATTCTTAATAATTTCATGTTGTTCCGATCTGGTCGAGGTTGGGGACTGTGGTTGCTATTTGACATCCTGCTTTTCCTTTGATTTTGATCCCTTTGTTGATGTTAGTGCCGATACTAGTATTACTTCATCAATTGCAAACATCTCTTTGGCTGCTGGTTGCTCGTCGTACACTATTTTGACTCTTTCCAGTGTTGGGAATTTCAAGACTTGATGAAGCGTTGAAGGTACTGCCCTCATATTATGGATCCAAGGTCTTCCGAACAGCGCATTGTACCTCATATCTCCTTTGATCATGTGGAACTTCGTTTCCTGGATAGTTCCGCCCACATTCATTGGCAATATGATTTCCCCTTTGGTGGTTTCGCTCGCCATGTTGAAACCGTTGAGCACTCAAGCTGCAGGCACGATCTGATCCTGAAGGCCAAACTGCTCCACAACCCTCGATCGAATAATACTCACCGAGCTACCTAGATCAACAAATACATGTTTAACTTGAATTTTATTCATAAGGATAAATATTACCAGTGCGTCGTTGTAAAGCTGTTCGATCCCTTCTGCATCCTCATCGTTGAAGGATAAGGTATCTTCCGGTAAGTAGTCCCTGGTACGCTTCTCCCTTGTGATTGTGACTTTGGTGCGTTTAAATGTCGGACTTTGGGGGATATCGACCCCGCCGACTATCATATGAATCACGTGTTGTGGTTCCTCCTATTCATTTTTCCTACTTGTATCCCTATCTCTGAAGTGATTTTTTGCTCGTTCACTCAATAACTCTCGAAGATAACCTTCGTTGAATAAACGAGCTACCTCATCCCTTAATTGTCTGCAGTCCTCGGTTCTGTGACCATGGGTTCCATGGTACTTTCACATTTGATTTGGATTCCTTTGAGCTGGATCGGTTTGCAGGGGTCTAGGCTACCTAGTATCCTTGATTCGTCCAATAGCTGACACAATACATGAAGCATCGATGCTGAAGTTGTATTCCGTCGATTGTGATGCTTCCTTAGGCTGGACATGTTTATTGAAGCCATTCTTACTCAAGAGCCCTTGAGAATTTTGACCTTGATCATTCCTTCGATCATTTCAAACGGGATTACGTCCTGGTCCACTGTTCCTTTGATCTGCGCTATATGGTCGGTATCGATCTCTGTTCGATCGGGGCTCTCTGTTGATGTCTCTCTGAATCCTGACTTTGGACCTGTTTGGGCAAACGAAACCAGATGGAGCTCCCAACTGATCATCCTCGACTCTGATCTTTGATTAGTATCAATTATGCACATCGGCCCAAGTCACCACTGGATATTCAATCAAATTCTACTTTAGTTGATGTGATGCTATCGAACTTCGCTTGTTCAAAGCCTAAGTAAAGGCTTGGACAACCCAATCATCAGTAACCGGGGTTAGGTCCATGCGTTCCATCTGAAATCGAGATAAAAATTAACTTAGCATTTCATTGTACTTTTGTCTTACTTTGAAGAGGTCTGACTTCCTGGTTGCGACCTTTATCGCTTCGGCGTGTGCCTTTACGAATGAATCGGCGAGCATGGCAAAAGAATTGATGGAATTGGGCGCTAAATTCTGGTACCATATCATTGCCCCCTTCGATAAAGTTTCTCCAAATTTTTTCAACAAAACAGATTCAATCTCATCATCTTCTAAGTCATTTCCCTTTGTTCCGCATGTGTACGAAGTGATGTGTTCGTTAGGATCCGGTGGTCTCGTTGTACTTGGGGATGTCCGGCATACGGAACTTCTTAGGAATGGGCTTCGAATCCGCACTTTGAGGAAAAGGCTTTTGCACGAACTTCTTCGAATCCAAACCCTTTAGGATCGGGGGTGCCCCCGGTATTTTGTCAACTCATGAGTTGTACGTTTCTAACTTTTGTCGTTAGCCTCGATTTTATTTTCACCTGATTCTATCCGTTTAGTGAGCTCCTTGAGCATTTTCATGATGGTGGGATCAATTTCCGATCCATTATCATTCAATTTTCTTGCATGGGTTCGACCCTATGAGCAACTTCCTGCGATGTATCGAGTTCAATTCTGCTTGGGACTCGATTCTGATTTTGGAGTTGCGCTATCGCGGCCTACTGATTTTGTAGTATGTCAAATATCATTCAAAGGCTAATTCCGCCTTCTTCACCATTTTGTGTGTTCCGATCGGCTGCCCGGGCGTCTCTGCGGATGCTATTTTCAGGGTCGGTGCCTAAATCTCCACGAATGGCCACATGAGAATTGATATCAACCGGATCCACGCCCTGTGGTGCGTCGGGATTGATTGGAGGCACTCCATTTCCCGAGGCGACTATGTGTTCGTTTTCGCCATAAAGACCAAGGTCGATGTTAGTGTGACTGGGTATTGCTTGAGAGTTTGACATGTTGATTCCTGAAATCAAAAACACTTATGAGAACAAATGTAAAAACATGTGTGTTATGAAGGTTAATATTAAGCAATCACTATTATCCTTAGCCCTACGGTAGGCGCCAAACTATTTACCCAATGAATTGAGTAACAATTAAACTTGTAATGTGGTTTTAAGGATATGTGATTTCACTTAATACCAATTGGTTAACTTAGAGATAAGTGATGGAAATTGACAAGAATTTAAAACAAATCAATGCATGGACAATGCCCTCAAGCTGATGAACCCTCAAGAGTAGTGAAGCAAGAACAGTGTAAGAGCAATAAGTTGATGAGCAAAAAAAAAAAAATATTAAATTGCCTTGATATTCGTGAATGTAAAGTGTTTATAGATTATGGGGACCCCTTTTATATACTAGAGGAATCCTAATTATAGTATAACTAGTCAAATTGTTCGTGTTTCGCGCGGTCATAAGCAAAAATAATAAATATACCATACATCTTGTTTTAAATTTAATAGAGATAGAAGAAATATATTTTTTAGGAATTATATATATGAATATAAATATTTTCTCCAATTAACTCCAAAACTAATGTATCAATTCCAAAAATTATTCATGCACTTCACTAACTCTTCAATAGAAGATTCAAAATTGAAAACCATTATACAAAATGATTTTAAATAACACGTATCAAAACTAATTTGCTAAAATCCTTAAAATATTATCATCTATTCACGAAGCTTAAGCGTAACTTCTTCGATAGGATAAGTTTTATGCTAAAAATTAAAGGGCAGTTTATTGAGCTCCTCCCTCAAAACATTTCGCAAAAATATTATTAATTCTCATAAACTCTCTTCTCTCTTGTAGTTCATTGTCAATTTTCTTATATATAAACGTTCAGATAAATTCAAAGCATATCATATCATATCATTCAATTAACATAGAAAAATGATTGGCAAGCATATCATTGTGTATTGGTGTCTTGAACCAGCTTTTGCTGCAACTTCACTAATATGAAATGTGGATCCAAAATGAATTTGACGGGTTTAAAAATATCTCAAACTTTCACGAACTAAATATCCATAAAAGAAGTGAAACCCATGCTAAAGAAAGACACCCATCCAGTTGGTGATAATTGGAAAAGGCTGTCTATACAATGGAAGATATTGGTCTAAAAAATCGAAATAATCAAAATAGAGAAAGTGCTAAAACGAATAAATCCTAAAAGCTTATTGCACTAATCGACACACTTATATCAGATAATAACATATTCTTTTAAGAAAATAATTTTATGCAACATACTCAAAAACACATAAACCGTTGTAAATCAAGGACCAATTACACAGCAATTTTATAAAAGCATACTCTTTCTTTTATATATTGTTTACTCATTTATTCTCACCATTTACGCTTCCCCTTTTATTTTTTTTCTCCTCTTCCAAATCTTTCACATAAACACTCCAAAATCAACTGCATAAAATATTAGTTCCTCTATTCATAGAAATTACGGTGTTTTAGCATCATATATTGAGCACGTCATTATGTAATGATAAAATTATCTCTTTCTTAGTGCAAGAAGAAGAAAATACAAAAGAGTCTCAAAGTGATTAATATTACTTACTTTTTAGGTTCTTTTACACTTGCTAATATTCTAGTTTACACGTTCTCATAAAAATAAGATTACACAGTAGAAACTACAACATTGTATGAGTTCAAATACAGAAGGAGATTTTTTTTACTGTTGCGAGGGCACATAACCAATATACATAGAGCGGAAAAGACAATACTTAGTTGATGTATTTCTTCTCCTTTCCCCAAAATATATCTAGCAATGTTTATTCATTTTTGCTGGTAGTTGATCATCCATTAATATTTTTATTGTATCTTGGTTACTATGGAACTCAATAACACTAATAAAGAATAAATCGGCACCCCAGAGAATAAGAAAAATGAATTCTATGAATTTGGGGTTATTTTTAAAGATTATAAACACAAAATTACAAACAAAGAGTTTCAGAAAAAGTACCTGATTATTTTCCTCCGCGAGTCATAAAAAGAATCAGTAGCTCTTCTATATAACGTCGAAAATATCGCATACGGTTAGAAAGCAAGAAAGAAATATGTACACTGCCATGTATATGTAGGCTAATTCTTTTTCTCCGATTGATAAAGCAAGAAAAGTTCAACGAACCCCATAGCAAATATATACACAGCCGTATACATATGAAAGCAATTGAATCATCCAATAAAGCAACTAATATGAAAGCAAGAAAAGAAAATATATACACAGCCATATACATATAGCCTAACTTGTTTTTTTCCAGTTGATAAAGCAAGAAAAGTTGAACGAAACACCACTGCAAATTTACAATTGAATCAATCCATAAAGAAACTAAATTGAAGAATATGTATCAGACACTAAAGATAAACTAAGGTAAAATGACATTGGGTGATTTTAAATGTAAAATCATGTAATAAAGAGCAATAGTAGTTACGTTTGAATTTTCTATCGGGAGAGCAAAGGGCTGTGTCTATTAAAATAAAATTAATTGCTTGAGTAAAGAGGAATGGCAGTTACGTTTGGAGAAGGGTTTGTGTCTATTAAAAATAAGATTAATGGATAAATTAGAGGGAAACGGCAAAAAAAAATGAGAAAAAAGGTAAATAGCAATCCTAGAAAAACGGTAATATATATATATATATATATATATATATATATATATATATATATATATATTCTAATTACGGAAGTAAATCTCATGACTGGTACAAATAATCGCCCTTGATTTGATTTGTTCCGAGATTTCTACCGTGATCTTCGACCGGTTAGGAATATCTTGCCTTTTCGTTATTGCACTTCACTCGAAGTCGGTCATACTTAATCTCGATTGATGCTGGCCTCGATCTCAACGGACACTTTGATCTTTAAACTTGATGCCTCGTCTTTGAGTTCGGGTCTGATTTATTACGAGGCTACCTCGATGCAATTCTCTTGTCTTGATCAAATAGTAAAATTGAGTAAGCCCGATTTTAACTGTATACGGGATAAAGTAACTAAACCTTTCCAATTGAACTGCTGATCTTGGAAACATGCATGTTAGGTCACTTTCAGCTACTCCACGTGAAAACCAAAATCCTACTATCCATCCGTCGACGAGCATTAGATGCACACTGCTAACTGACGATTTATTTTTGGCATCGTCACTGCTTAATGCCAATTACTTGCCAACCCATTTTTCTCTTATCGTTTTCTCAGCTTTAGCAAATTTACCTTTTCAGATTCCAAGAGGGCACATTGTTCTATGTTAACGAGAAATTTTTTACGTCACGTCATATTCCTATGACAATTTCTGTTTCCAGTCTGAAATAAGATTAAATCGCCGAAGTCAAATCATAGAAAATTAGACCCAACATGATAGTCGAGCAAGTAAAAGATGAGTTCGGACTTCGGATTTATTTCCAATAATACTTGCACCAATTTGTGCGCACTTCAATTATTCTAATTAGCCATTTTTACAAGAGATATAATACGTAGAGTTGATGAAAAAATTCAATTTATGTCTATGAGTATGTAAAATGTGACATCATGTACTCTGATGTATTAACGTGATGAGAAAGCTTTGATGTTTTATGGCATTGTATGAAAATAATATTTGCTATCTAGGCTGTGTGCATGTTAAATTTTGCACATATCAAAATTTTCCATTGGTAATGGAGTAATACATTAGAGGGAACAAAAATGTCTCAAATAAGTTCCAAATTACCAACATTTAATTATTAATCATAGTCTTATCAAAACTAACCAAACAGATATAAAAATTAAAAATCCAAATAAATAAGATTCTTTCTTTCCGAGAATCATGCGCAAAGATCTCCTTCCATATAGTTAAGCGTGATTAGCAACATTAGATGCAAGACAGAAAGGAAATTTCATGGATGAGGTAGCAAATAAGGTGATAAAATACAATATATATATATATATATATATATATATATATATATATATATATATATATATATATATATATATATATATATATATATAAGCAAAAAAGGACGTTTTTCAATGGGTATGGTTAAAATTCATTGAAAATATATAGATGAGTCAATATACAAATTTTGAAGAAGATTGGAGGTGATTTGGACTGATTTGGTATCAAAATTCGTAGTTAAAATCGAATTCAAAAAATTCTTCTGTGACACAACTATCAAATATGTATCACTCATATATCTCACACACAAGTATACATGGATATACATGTGATACACAAATGATACATAGTGTGATAAACATATCATATTTTTTTCATGTTCATCTTCTGCTTAGAATTTTCAACTCAAACAACCTCAAAACTTCATCAAATCATCCCAAGACTTAGATTCAAGCTCCTTAAGATGTACCCAATATATTCTAATAACACTCACTCAAAAGAAAACAAAAACTTGACCTTTTTTTGGCTACAAATAGCTAATTCGCTAATATTTGTAATATTCTATGAATTGACCAATTTTTATAATAAGCTACTTATAAATTGACATAGCTGGTAGTTTCCCTATATTAAATCAGACATTAGTCACCCAAAAATATTACTCCCTCTGGTCCATAATAAGTGATTTTTTTGCTTTTTTATTTTGGTTCAAAATAAGTGTCATTTTACATAATCAATAAAGAATTAACTTATTTTTCTAGAATTTGCCCTTATTTATATATTCCTAGGTGTCATGTTAATAATATGCAAATTTAATTAAGGGTAATATAGTGAAAATACATTTTTGCTCTCTAGGAGTTAGTATTTTCTTAAGGGATGTACCAATCGCCAAAAAATCACTTATTATTGATCCGAGGAAGTATCAAAAAGAGTTATAGCTTGTCAGTCAATGGTATAGATGTATTTACTCTATTCTCAAATTATTTTATAATTTTCATAAATACAAACTTAATTTAAGTTTGTATTCGTAGTCACAAAAAGTACCAAGTTTATACTTTGCACGCATTCAGGATTTAAGTTCTATGGGTTCAAACCTATTATACTTTTTAATTTATGGGTTCAGATTTACTACTATTTCTTATAATTCTATTAAATTTTTACATATAAATTTATATTTCGCGTCGAAAATACTGGATTTAAATAAACTCAATGCTTTCAAGCTACCTCCACCCTTGAATCAGTTAGAAGTTGTTTGATTCGTGTTCTAGTTGTGCCAAGATTATAAGGTAGGAATGACTACATATAGAATAAATTATTGTACTGATTATTGTTTAATTTGATGTATTATTGTCAAATATAGGTTGGTAATGTTGTTTTGACTCAAAAGATATTGGAACATTTTGAACAAATCAATTAAAAAAAGATGAAGGTGTAAATCTTAGTTAAACATAATAAATTCCAGATCAAGGAGATAATTGAAGAAATAGTACATGAGATGAAGTAGAGATAATCGATCTTGTTGAAACTCTTTATTATGGCTCCCATTAATCAATGGGGGAGATTGTTTTACATGTTTTTCTAGAGATTGCTTCGTTCTTCTTTTCATTATGAAGATTACAGAAGAGAGAACTAAGGAGAGAGGACGAAATCCAGAACCGTCGCCGTAACCAAAGGTTTTCCCCTACTATATATAGTCATGGGACCAATACTTGCTATTTACTTGGTCTGACGCTCTCTCACACTATGTCTGCCTTGGTCATCCTCTAAATGTTGTTTATTCTGACTCGACGGGTATCGAGAGTGCTGGATGTGGAATAGAACATGTCATCTTTCACTGCCTTGCCGCCTGGACGGGATGTTGGTCAGCTTGACCGCATCAGTTAGATTTTGACCAACACAGTTAGTCCCTTTGTCTGTCGGGGTCGTTCCCTGTCGGTTCAGGCAAACGAATCATGATTGCTACGAATTCGAGAGAAATTTGACTGCTTGTTCATTGGTTATGCCTCATAGGTTTCAACTGAGATGACGACGTTCTTTCGATATCCTTGGACAGTTGCGGCTGTTTCGGAATCGAAACGTAGTTTGGTATCAAAGCATTGTTTCGTGGTTTCCGCCATTATGACACACGTTCTTGGAGAACCGAAATGTTTCGTGCCCTATCAGATTCGATTGGAGACTCTTGAGTTTTATACTTGGGGGATTTATGTCTCTTATAAATAGAAGGAACACATCATTCGATTGACACATTTCTTTGCCCTATGCTTGAAAAATTTTGTGAATATACTTTCTTCTTGATACTCCGAATTTTCATTCGCCCCCAGTTGACTGAAAACATTCATCCTTCCTTTCCATTGTCTTTTTGCCACACCATCTTGATAAAATGGCTGGTGATTATTCTCGTATTGATCTCCCTATCACAATTCCGGTGCCGGAAAATGTTGCTCTGTCCATCGGAGGAGTAAAAGTGGTGGAAGATGAGGAGGTCCTGTCGGTAGCCGAGATCTTGCCTCGTCCTGGGAGAGAATGGACCGACTTCTGTAGTCGCGCCAGGGTGGGGCCGGAACCTGTCCCCTCTGTTATAAAAGAAGAAGACATTGCAGAGTTGAAAGCTAGGTGGGGAATCCCCAGTTACGTTGACATGCGGCCGGCGGTAGGGAACGACATAGTCTATTTTGACCGCCCCGGATACTGCGTGTTCTACGCCTACCCCTTTCTTATTGGATATACACTTCTTATCCTTCTCCTGGTGGTAGATTTCTTCCGTTTTTATGAGGTATGCCTCGCCCAGCTTTCGTCATACATGTACAAGTTGTTCCTTATGTTGCTCAAGTTTGCGAAACCCGCTGGTCGTGAGATCACTTTGGATCACATGCTCAATATCTTCGCCCCTCAACTCATTCGAGGCACGATGATTCACATGCGTCCTCGGGGGTCAAAGAGTCTGGTGGTGAAAATAGACGACAGGGCTAACCGTCGTTTCTACGAGAATTATTTCTATGTGCGGACCAAGCACATTGTGGCAGATCTAATGGGGTTCCCTGAGAAGTGGAACTTTGCACGTAAGTTTCTTATATTTTTAGTCAGTGAGATGCCTGACCGCTTTCTGTTACCGTACTGAACCCTGTTATATCTCTACAGCTGAGAAATTGCCCTTTCCATCTGTCGAAGGTATCCGCAAGTGGGTGAATGCCATCCTTCCCTATATGGCGGGAGTTTGCACTTGGTCGGCCTTTTATGACAAATTTGGACGCAGGCCCCTTACAGGTGAGATGTCATTTATGTTTGCTACTTTTCCTCTCTTTTTACTTTATTTCTTATGTGTTTTTTGTCGATGCCAGGGAGAGTGCAGAGAGTGAGGGCTACTCCATTAGCTTTTCGTCAGTCAGCATCGTCTGCTCGCCCTGCTGCAGCACCTACCACTCGGTTTTCGTCGAGGGTTGCTTCAGTTGAATCTGCGGCTGTGGTTATTCTTGCGGAGGCCACTTCTCAGACTGAGGTCCCGACTCGTGTTGCTCGTCTGACGGGTGAATCTCCCAATGCTGAGTAAGAAGAAGGGTCGTCCAAGAGGCGGCGAGTGGAATTTGAGACAACCCCTCTAACTGTAATACACTTGGACAACTCTCCCTTGACAGGATCTGGGGTAGGGATTGATACTACCCCGCCCGTAGAGATGGAGCCAGCCGTCGTATCTGCCCCGTCGACGGAGATTCCTACCACTGTCATTAATCAGCAACCTATCGTGACGGGGGGCCAGATTTCTAAGGCCGCCATTGTGGTTTCAAACTTACCCTCGTCCTCTGTACCTGGTTGTGCTTCCTCCTCAGCCGTTGTAAGAGGAAAGGGCATTGTGGTCGACGACTATGAATCTGAGTCGGACCTCAATCCTGCTGATGTGAGGATGTTTGAGGAGGGTATTACCCACTCGGTGGTTCATGCGGGAGACTCGGCCCGTATTCATGAGATCTCTTCAGATGTTAATCTCCTGGGGGACAGGGAGGATTTGGTGTCGCAGTTTGACATTTTGTGCTCCCTGCCAAGAACGAGGCTCTCCGGAACGTTCCTGATAGCGACTTGATGAATGAAGTGGCTGCTATGGGCCTAAGGGTATATTTCGCCTTTCTTTCATGTTTCTTTTATTTTTCTGGATGATGCGATCTTAACTCGTCTTTTTGTTTTTCAGACGTACATGTTGGAAATTGAGAGTGCTCATAGGGCTGACATTCATATGAAGATTTTCCTGAAGGTATTGGAGAAATATTAGCACTATCGCAATAAGTGTCGTGAGTTTCACGAGCGGCTAAGGGAGAATCCTGGTACTCGATCCCTCGGCGAAGAACTAGAGAAGAGAGACCAACAGTTGATGGAGGCCGTTCGCAGAAATAGTGTGCTCGAGGAGCAGCTTTGCGTGAAGGATGAAGAGCTTGAGTTAGGCAAGGGGGTAGCCGCAGAGTGTGACTATCTGCAGGGGAGACTGAGGTCGATGCAGGCCGAGATTGATCAGAATCTTATCAAGGTCGAGGCGATGAATGCGGAGTGGATGGGAAAGTTGGCCGAGTTGGAGAGAAAGGTTGCCGAGTTGGGAGAAAGGTTATCGGGTTGGAGAGTATCGAGAGTGCCTGGTATGCGGCTTCGGCAAGGGCAGCACCCCTGGAGAATGCTCTCCGCATCCTCCTGTCCGAACAAGAGTCTAAGAGAGCGACGGCCATGCTAATGGAGGCGAGGCTTGAGGAACGGATTGGTGAGATCGACCGGGAAGCATCGAACTTGGGAGATCGGGTCACCGCTTTAGAGGCTAAAAAGGAGCAATTGTTGGCTCAAATTGAGTCTTCCTCCGTCGTTGTTCCCCGCCACTTACACGAGCTTTGGGTTCATGTTAAAGCTCAGCGGGATATATACAAGAGTTTGTGGGAGGCGGGTAATGTTATTGAGGCCGTATATGAAGGAGCGCGGGCAAATATGCGAAAGGATCGTGTCAACTGTGGTTATGACTCTGCAACACCGAAGGCCGATGAGGGCGAATAATGAGGGAGGACTTCCTGGAGATGGTGGCGATGATGGTGGCGGTGATGACGCCGAGTGAAAGAATGTTGTCTTTGTCCATTTTCTGTTTTCTAGTCGTTGTTTCTTTCTCATTTCCTCTTCTTTTCTTTTTTTTGTTGGCTTGGGCCGTGTGTAATCCGCGACCGTTTGCGCAGTGACTTTGTATAAAAAAGAATTTTTCGTTGTTATTTGCCTTGTACTTTATCTTTGTTTTCGTTTTTCGTGACTTTGGTACGAGGTAGATTCCCGTATGGCGAGTCCCAGTCTTTCTTTCCATATTTTCTGACGATTCTTGGCCTTAGGAATATTTCGAATTTTCTCTTTGGCGATGGCTCGTGGCCTTGAGGGTGTGATTTCGAACTTTTGTCGAAACATCAACCCGTCGTTGTTCGATCAAGGTCGAACTCTTCCATTTGGCGAAAGCTCTTGGCCTTAAAGGGTGTTATTTTTAACATGTCAGAATATTAACCCGTCATCATTCGAACATGTCAGAATATTAACTCTTCTTTTTGGCGAAGGCCCTTGGCCTTAAAGGGTGTTATATCGAACTTGTCGAAATAGTAACTCGTCATCGTTCGATTGAGGTCGAACTCTTCTTTTTGGGGAAGGCCCTTGGCCTTAAAGGGTATTATTTGAACTTATCGAAATAGTAACCTATCATCGTTCGATTGAGGTTGAACTCTTCTTTTTGGCGAAGGCCCTTGGCCTTAAAAGGTGTTATTTCGAACTTATCAAAATTGTAACCTGTCGTTGTTCAATCGAGGTTGAACTCTTCTTTTTGGTAAAGGCCTTTGGCCTTAAAGGGTGTTATTTCGAACTTATCGAAATAGTAACTCGTCGTCGTTCGTTCGAGGTCGAACTCTTCTTTTTGGCGAAGGCCCTTGGCCTTAAAAGGTGTTATTTCGAACTTATCGAAATTGTAACCCGTCGTCGTTCGATCGAGGTCGAACTCTTCTTTTTGGCGAAGGCTCTTGGCCTTAAAAGGTGTTATTTCGAACTTATCGAAATTGTAACTTGTCGTCGTTCGATCAAGGTCGAACTCTTCTGTTTGGCGAAGGCCCTTGGCCTTAAAGGATGTTATTTCGAACTTATCGAAATAGTAACCCATCGTCGTTCAATCGAGGTCAAGCTCTTCTTTTTGGCGAACCTTCGCCTTAAAAAGTGTTATTTTGAACTTATCGAAATAGTAACCCGTCGTCGTTTGATCAAGGTCGAACTCTTATTTTTGGCGAAGGCCCTTGGCCTTAAAAGGTGTTATTTCGAACTTATCAAAATTGTAACCCGTCGTCGTTCGATCGAGGTTGAACTCTTCTTTTTGGCAAAGGCCCTTAGCCTTAAAGGGTGTTATTTTGAACGTATCAAAATTGCAACCCGTTGTCATTCGATCGAGGTCGAACTCTTCTTATTGGCGAAGGCCCTTGGCCTTAAAAGGTGTTATTTCGAACTTATCAAAATTATAACCTATCGTCGTTCAATCGAGGTCAAACTCTTCTTTTTGGCGAAGGCCCTTGGCCTTAAAGGGTGTTATTTCGAACTTATCAAAATAGTAACCCGCCATCATTCGATCAAGGTCGAACTTTTCTTTTTTGCAAAGGCCCTTGGCCTTAAAAGGTGTTATTTCGAACCTATCGAAATTGTAACCCGTCGTCGTTCGATCGAGGTCGAACTCTTCTTTTTGGCGAAGGCCCTTGGCCTTAAAGGGTGTTATTTCGAACTTATCAAAATAGTAACCCGTCGTCGTTCGATTGAGGTCGAACTCTTCTTTTTGGCGAAGGACCTTGGGCTCAAAAGGTGTTATTTTGAACTTATTAAAATAGTAACCCGTCGTCGTTCGATCAAGGTCAAACTCTTCTTTTTGGCGAAGGCCCCTGGCCTTAAAGGGTGTTATTTCGAACTTGTCAAAATTGTAACCCGTTGTCATTCAATCGAGGTCGAACGCTTCTTTTTGGCGAAGGCCCTTGGCCTTAAAGGGTGTTATTTCGAACTTATCCAAATAGGAACCCATCGTCGTTCGATCGAGGTCGAACTCTTCTTTTTGACGAAGGCCCTTGGCCTTAAAAGGTATTATTTCGAACTTATCGAAATAGTAACCCGTTGTCGTTCGATCGAGGTCGAACTCTTTTTTTGGCGAAGGCCCTTTGCCTTAAAAGGTGTTATTTCGAACTTATCGAAATTGTACCTCGTCCTCGTTCGATCGAGGTCGAACTCTTCTTTTTGGTGAAGGCCCTTTGCCTTATAAGGTGTTATCTCGAACTTATCAAAATAGTAACCCGTCGTCGTTCGATCGAGGTCGAACTCTTCTTTTTGGTGAAGGCCCTTGGCCTTAAAGGGTGTTATTTCGAACTTATCGAAATTGTAACCCATCGTCGTTCGATCGAGGTCGAACTCTTCTTTTTGGCGAAGGCCTTTGGCCTTAAAGGGTGTTATTTCGAACGTATTGAAATAGTAACCCGTCATCGTTCGATCGAGGTCGAACTCTTCTTTTTGGCAAAGGCCCTTGGCCTTAAAAGGTTTTATTTCGAACTTATTGAAATAGTAACCCGTCGTCGTTCGGTCGAGGTCGAACTCTTCTTTTGGCGAAGGCCCTTGGCCTTAAAAGGTGTTATTTCGAACTTATCAAAATTGCAACCCGTCGTCGTTCGATCGAGGTCGAACTCTTCTTTTTGGCGAATGCCCTTGGCCTTAAAAGGTGTTATTTTGAACTTATTGAAATAGTAACCCGTCGTCGTTCGATCGAGGTCGAACTCTTCTTTTTGGCGAAGGCTCTTGGCCTTAAAAGGTTTTATTTTGAACTTATCGAAATCATAACCCGTCGTCGTTCGATCGAGGTCGAACTCTTCTTTTTGGTGAAGGCCCTTGGCCTTAAAAGGTGTTATTTCGAACTTATCGAAATTGTAACTCGTCGTCGTTCGATCGAGGTCGAACTCTTCTTTTTGGCGAAGGCCCTTGGCCTTAAAGGGTGTTATTTCGAACTTATCGAAATAGTAACCCGCCGTCAGTCCCATTTTTGGAGAATCATGCATTCTCTGGGGGAGTCATAGTTCACTTGATATTGTTTGCATCAGAGAGTGTAATGTTGGAGTGTACGAAACGTTGCTGTTTTGCTTATGTTCGTTTTGTGCACACATTGATGTTTTCTTGTCCAATTCCTGCCTTCCGGTCTGGAGGTGTCATCGGCGAGCAATGTTTCGGTTGTCTTGTAGTAGTTTCCCATTCTCTGATTGAGATGTTTCTGTGTTCGCTCGCCTGCGCGGCCCTTGTATTCCTGCTTGAGCAAAGAGCAGACTGTGAGTTAAAATGATACTTTCCTTACCCCCATCCGATGGATCGGTGAATGAGAGTAGGTTTGTAACGTTGCTCGTTTTGTCTGGCATTTTGCCGGTTGATGGGGCGATGATTCCTAAATTCGGTGACTGTATTCATCTCTCTTTCCCCTCCTATGCTGCGCATTTGCCCTGCGTGGGTTGGGCTTTGCCTTAGCGCTCTTTTCGGTGGGTAATCGTGTTTCGTGTCTTTGATCTGGAAGAGACTAGGATATTTCACTAAGAAATCCCCATAGACGGCACCAAATTGTTTGACTCAAAAGATATTGGAACCTTTTTGAACAAATCAAACAAAAAAGATGAAGGGTAAATCTTAGTTAAACATAATAAATCCAGATCAAGAAGCAAATTGAAGAAATAGTACATGAGATGAAATAGAAGTAATCGATCTTGTTGAAACTCTTTATTGTGGCTCCCATTAATCAACGGGGAAGATTGTTTTACATGTTTTTCTGGAGATTGCTTCGTTCTTCTTTTCATTATGAAGATTACAGAAGAGAGAACTAAGGAGAGAGGAAGAAATCCAGAACCGTCCCCGTAACCGAAGGTTTTTCCCTACTATATATAATCATGGGACCAATACTTGTTATTTACTTGGTCCGACACTCTCTCACACTATGTCTGCCTTGGTCGTCCTCTAAACGTTGTTTCTTTTGACTCGACGGGTATCGAGAGTACTGGATGTGGAATAGACCATGTTCGTCTTTCACTGCCTTGCCGCCTGAACGGAATGTTGGTAAGCTTGACCACATCGGTCGGATTTTGACCAATACAAATGCAGCGTTTATTTCCCTGCTATAGAGTTTAATAGCTTCATTAATTGTACTTGTATGAAGATTATATTTTACAGGAGTAATAATATACGTAATAGACTAACTTTTGTGAATGTCCCCACAAATCAAACGATTTCTTTAACTCGTGGATCGCGTGTATAAACATGACACATCTCCTGAGTATTTGGACCCCAACCCAAGAAACGAAATAAAGTAAACAAATGATGACCACATGATGAAACTAACGACGAACCCCCACCGAGATCATAACGGCGTGCGTGACTCTTGAGCAATTTCCCCTTTTCTGGATTCTAGTTTCTACTACAGCAGTACACAGTACTGTATCCAATTTTACGATAGCCCCAACTTACTCTCGTCACTTGCTTTTGTCCAATCCTATTCCAACTTTCCTTCCCTCCCTCACAAATTCATATATTCTCCCCTCGAATGGAAAGTAGAAGCAATTTTCAATTTCATATATTCTCTTCCTCTTTAAGTTCCCCTTTTCTTTATATACTTCTACTTCTCTCTTTCTCTTTCCATGGAGGCTGAGGCTGTGTCTATATCAGTGTCAACAACAATGGAGGGTTTTAATGGGCTTTTGAGGTTAACCGGTTGTGTCAAGAATTACGATTGGGGCCGGAACGGGAAGGAATCTTGTGTGGCACGACTCTATGGGCTCAATACTGGGGGCAAAATCTATGAGGACCAGCCCTACGCTGAATTTTGGATGGGGACCCACGACTCCGGGCCGTCTTATGTAGTAGAAGAAGGAAGAAGAACAACTAATGGATTTGCTAATGGTGGAGAAAGAGAAAAGCTTACTTTACAAGATTGGATTGAAAAGAACCCTAGTGTTCTTGGTCAAACTGTTCTTCACAAGTGGGGTACCCACCTCCCTTTTCTCTTCAAGGTGACTTTTTGATTTTTACTGTGATATTGTTAAATAATGCAAACTAATTACTTGGTAGCCAGCAATTTATGAATCTTTGGTACTTGGACTAGATAAGGAACCTGTTTTTTTCCTGCTTTTGCTTTTAATTTGCTCAAAGTCTTGATTTTTATTATGATATTGATCAAATAATGCAAAATAAATACTGGGTTGTCAGCAAAGTATAAATCTTTGATACTTGGACTAGATAAAGAACCAATTTTTTTCTGCTATTGATCAATTCAAGGGCTTTGCTTTATAGGTATTATCCGTTGCAAAAGCTTTGTCTATACAAGCCCATCCTGATAAGGATTTAGCCACTCTTCTGCATAAGGAGCAGCCACTTGTTTACAAGGATGACAATCATAAACCTGAGATGGCTTTGGCGTTGACCGAATTTGAGGCCTTGTGTGGCTTTACAAGTCTTGAGGTAGTTTTTTGTTTGTAAATTTGGAGTTGTTTTAGGTTTATCTAGTTTGGAGTAATGCATATATCTGATGCTTTTAAATTATCAACTCCCTGCAAAAAGTTCCAGTAGAGATAAGTAACTTGTTTTACTGGATATATTTGGTAATTATTGGTGCAGTCTAGACTCTAGAGGCTTGTAATGATAGAGAATTGCTCTCCAGCTTATTGGGAAAATATTCATTCTAAGAGCATGGTGGGGGCTCTAAGCGGATTGTAGGGTTCTATGAATTAATTAAAAATTGATGTTGAGTTTTTAAATCTTGAAAATTTGCTTTATTTGCCTTTTCCCTTTTCAGTATTATTATCTGGACCTTGTTGTTTTTCCAACAACTGGAAGGAATAAAGTAAGGGGAAAGGTCCCAATTAGCTTCTTTTGTCTTGTATAAATAAAATATTGCTAATTACTTGTTCTGCTCTAGTTAGAGCATGTGTATAATAACTAACATGTGTATGTTTCATTATTCTCCTCCTGTTATATCATCTGTACTGCAAAATTTGGTAGTAGCAAGTCTATAAAGATCTAGAGGTGGGGCTTGGCCACTGATGTAATTAATAGAGTATTTTATCATGTGGTTGACAAAAACCTTACCTTTTGACTTGAGATGATCGAGTGGACCTACACTCCATAACTGTTTGGAAGAAGAATTAAAAATACTAGATGTGAATTTGATGACTTTTTTCCAGGAGCTTAAAGTGATTGTTCAGACTGTGCCTGAGATTGTTGAAGTGGTTGGTGATGCGCCTGCAAAGCGAGTATTAGACTTGAACGAGGATGATGGAGAGGAGAAAGTTAAATTAGTGCTCAGAAAATTATTTACGGAGATGATGTCCGCTAACAAGGATGTGATCACCGAAGTTATTGCCAAGCTGATTAGTCGTCTGCACATTAAAAATAAGGTAAACTCTGATTGCTCCATGATTATATGAAAGTTCATGATTCTTTTATTTTTCTTTTGATGTTATTTAACTCTCTTTCTGCGCTTCTACATGGTAGTGACTCATTGATGTGGCAGTCTGGAAAGTTATGCTCTTCATTGTCTTAGTTAATCATTTGTGTCTTATTACACAATTCTCTACCCATCTCTCAATCAAAAAACACTATCACAATGCCTTCCCAGATTAAATTTGGATTTTTACGTGTTTGTTTGCATATTCTTGAAGAACGTGGAACTTGTCCTTACTTAACAGTTGAATTTCTATCTAAGCACTGAATTCTTCTCTTTTAGGGTAACTTATGGTCCTATCCTCAGAGTTAAAACAGATTTTTTTGGCTTTTATCCCCAAAACAGAATGTCCTGCCTATTTTCTTTTATGACGCATGCTCAGCTGATTATTGAGAAAAGCCGGCTATCAAATTAATATGTAATTGGGAACTCTGCTTCTTTAACTCAAATTTTATGAAGGGTTAACTCATATACCCCATTCTTCCGGTTGTGTAGCACATGGGTCATTTCTGTCTTAACCTGGAACACATAAGATATTCTTATGCAAGTGATTTGCTGAAGATTAACCACATATTTTCTTGTTTTCTCCTCGAGCATATCTGGAACTGCTGCTGTTTAAATTCATGTTGTACGTTGTTGTTTATTAAAGAAGTTGCTTACACTTTGATGTTTAGGCAGGGCAGCTGACGGACAAAGAACAACTGGTCCTAAGACTTGAGAAGCAGTATCCAACTGATGTTGGTGTTTTAGCTGCCTTCTTGTTTAATTATGTGAAGCTCAATCCCGGTGAAGCTTTATATTTAGGGGCAAATGAACCCCATGCATATGTATATGGTGAGTGTGTCGAATGCATGGCAACCTCAGACAATGTGGTACGTGCTGGTCTAACTCCCAAGCACCGGGATGTTACAACTCTCTGTTCAATGCTCACATATAGACAGGTATCGTCAGAGCCATATTAAAGGCGCTCTTTCATTCTCCATGTTTTATTAACCTTTTTCATATAGTTTGAGACTGAAGTTCATTTGAAGGTGAATTTCCTTAAGATTGATCATAGTATAAGATCCCAAGATCCACCAAGATAGTGCTATATCCATATTCAAATCACTTGTCTCTTTGATTGAGGCATATAAGTTCATAAACCAACAATACTTGTGGAAACTAATAAGCAACATTTAGAATATGGAAGGCAACAGGCTAGATGTTTGGCAAGACTACCGAACATGCAAGTTACATGGCATTCTGTATCTCTTGATCTATGAACTAAAATTAGTGTTTTCTGTTACAGCGTTACCCTGAAATTCTGCAAGGTACAAAACTAAATCCGTTCACAATGAGATACCTCCCTCCCTTTGATGAATTTGAGGTGGATCGTTGCATTCTTCCCCAACAATCAACTGTTGTCTTTCCTTCTTCTTCTGGTCCATCCATTTTTGTGGTCATGGGAGGAGAGGGAACAATGACCACATCAGCAGAAGAAACTGTTGCTGAAGGTGATGTCCTATTTGCACCTGCAAATACTAATATTACCATTGCAACCTCCTCTGGTTTGCACTTGTATAGAGCAGGAGTAAACAGCAGATTTTTTTGAGGAATAATAGCTACGTGTGCTGGCTCATAAATATAGTGAATCTGTGTTATATTGGCTGCTCCACTTTGTAATATTAGCATGTGCAGGTATATTACCGCTTTTATTAATGTAGTGTTGTAAGCAAAAACTATCATTGGAAGGGTGGAAATTTTGCTCTACTTTCTTTGTTTCTTCATGGTCTAATTTCAACTTTTGAGAACAGAGATGGTAAGCATGAGAAAAGTACAAATGCGAGAAAAATAAATGTACTCAAGCATGCAAACTTGGACTAGGGGTGCGCAATGATTTGGTAGTCTTAAATGTTGGTCGTATTCTTCTGTTACTTTCAACACTGTTTTTGGTTGTGCAAGAATCTTTGCTGATATATTGTTGTTACCTGCTGCGATTCAGCCAGTGTCTGATGGACTTTTGGCTGTTTCATTCATCTCTTTCGGGTAGCAGAATAATAGCTGCACCACAGTTAACGGTCACCGGTAGCAAATGCCAATAATTCATAAAAAGAGAAGCCAAAGAAATCCTTGAATGGAATGAAAAATACTTTGTCACACTGAAAAGTGAATGCATATCACTTGAGGGTGGACATCTTGGAAGCAAAGCTTATAAGCGGTACCGATTCAAAAGAGCTACAGCTGATGAACAATCAAGCGGATCAAACCGTCAATGATCTTGATCGTTGATCTGGCATCATTAGAGCCGTACTTATTCATCCCTGAGGCTATTCTTTCTAAGAAAAATAATACAGAACTACTGTTTCTGTCCTGTTAGTATCTTATTGAAGAGCATCTATATCCAATAGATCTCCAAAACCGATAAAAAGTACAAATTCAATCCTATTCTAAACCTCTCAATTGTCCATCATATCATGATTGAATCACGGGCCAAGGCAGTGGTTCTCGAAAATATCCGGAAGTAACATGGGGGCAATTTCCCTTCATTATTGTGTCCCAGCTTTATTTAAGCCGTTTAACCATGATAGAATCGATTGTGCACCCTTTGTCCATGAGCAATCTAACATCATATCATGAGCAACCCCTTCAATACAGACTGTCGGGACGTCATAAAACCTTCCTGTTTCATTGAGTCCCTCTATGTCCTGAGAAAACCACATCATTCATGCGTTACTCTCGGAACACTTGAGCTATTTAAGACTTTTTTTTTTTTGAAATACCTGGAGATTCACAGCATTTTGTAACAAATTGGACTGTCTAAAATTGTCAAAGAACTTACCACAATGAAATCATCCTTTGCACCCACTACGAGTACTTTAAATGCAGGATCCTCGAGTCGAGGGACAGGAAGAGATGCGTTGAGCTTTCTTAGATCAAACAAAGGCATCCTTGAGCTTTCCGTCATTAGCTGTTGGTAACTGGAAAAAAAGAAGAAAAAAAGAAGAAGAAACAAATGTTGCCGTAAGAAACAATATTGTATACGCTATCCAATAAATCAAGGTATTATTCCAACTGTATATAAAACTAAACCTTCAAGATTGAGATACAAGCAAGCTTACTGACATAATCTACGAACTCCATAGAACAATATGTTCACATGAACTCAATGACTTAACTTAGGGAATGCCCATTAATGGATTGTTGATAAGGAGGAATCCTCAAGCTGACAGTAGACTAGTATATGCACCAGTAACCAGGTCTATACAAATAGACAAGGAATAACTTTAGTTCAAACTACTGATATTTGGGAAAGTGGTAGGAGTAACTCAAATGGGTAGCATGTTCAAAAACTAACTTCTTTTTGCTACTCTTTGATTGTCCAATAGTACACAGAGACATCTTCAAAATTATGTCAGGCAAACATATTAATATGTTTTATGAAAAAGATTGTCTACTTTAACTCATTTTCTTCTTTCATTTGATATCCAAAAAAGTAATAACCATCTAAGTTATCATTGACTGACCGCACAACCAGCTGATCGTCCATTGCTGCTGAGAAAAATGTTTCTTTACAAAGAGGTAAAGAATTTTGAAAAGCTTTGGCTGCCAGGCTCCGAGTTACCTGCTCGAAGTATCAAACTCACCAATTTGAAAATCACAAAAATGCAGGAATTAAAAAAAGAAGAAAAATGCAGAAATATTTTATGCACATAATAGGATATAACCACTTACTGATTATACCATTGATAGTATAGAGAGAAAATTTGAAACAGGAAACAAGTTGAAGCTGAAGTGGCTTCAATAGTATATGTATATGCCTTTGTAAATGCTAGCAAAGGCAATTACTTTGATAGTTCATAGCTGAGACAAGTGTGTATAGGTTTCTTTCAAATTAAATAGACAAACCTTGAAAGCAGCAATAGGCTTGGAAAAGAGATATCGCCATACTAAACCGCTGAATACAATAAAAGAGAAACAAGTTAATGAGTGGAAATAAAATTCGTATTGGGAGACAAGCTTCATACAGTACAGGAGGTCACCTATTACCCGAAGGGGGTACTGAGCAAACGAGCACAGCTCCAGCAAGACTGGGCAATAAGCTTTTATTTTCTGAATCAGATCCTGTAGCACCAAAAAGTAAACAAATATCTGTTTGAGTAAAAACAACCACTTTAATGAACTTTCTTTTTTTTTTTATAAGATAACCACCTTAGGGAACATTCTTTTTATAAGATAACCACTTTTAAGGAACATACAGATTTGCTCTCATTGATATGAGATGTCCGAGAAGCAGCTTAAGCGGTTAATGTGCTTTATGATACAAGTAGAGAAAGCACCTTAAATGATACTTCAGGGACCAGAAACCTAGGCCTACAATGTAACACATCAACAAACACACAAATTCAAACTTTTTTTTCATATGTGAATATTATGAGGTAAGTTCATGCGGGCACCAAGAGGGGGACAGCAAGTTCATGTGGGCACCAAGAGGGGGACAGCACGGCACAGAGCTATTCAACCTAATGACTAATGAGAGTAAACCTCAGGCAATGGCTGAACCGCAGCAGTAATGAGAGTAAACCTGAAGACGTATGATGTCCTAATACCATGCTGCTCTATTAATCAACTACACCTCAATTGCAAACTTGTTGGTTGTCGACTTTATGAATCCTTTATAACCATTCTGTTCGATTCAAACCCAAGTGATCTTGGAGAATTACGTATTTAACTCTTCTATTATTTGATAATGACCTTTTTTTAATACTTTGAAAAGGAAGTTTCGATGTCATTGTGCAGGTCTGTGCACAATAAAGTTTCCGTAGTTTGTGTAAAGTGCATAATCTTGTATTTACCATGAAATATTTCAGAAAAATCTAGAAGCATGAAGGTGAAAGTGTAGATTCCCACGCAAAAACATTCTTTTTTAAGGGAAAGAAAACACTCACACCACTCTTTCACCTGCCTACACTGAACAGAGTTTGGATCCCCACCCTAATATCATGCTTTCTTGAAGAAGTGAAATTTAATACGACAAACATGAAGCCACACAACTCTGTGCGGTCCGGCAAATCTCTCACGATCTGAGTTTAGTTTGACATCATATAGCCTAACTTACAACTCAACACAAATTTCCACTTAGGAATAACCTAGACTATGCTTAAACAAATTTCCTGAATGAAAGAGATAAATAGCAACATATCTGATTCTATTTTCATTTTGTTTATGGCCAAAACTAAGAGTTGCCTAAATTAGCGAAATAATGTTTTGCATAAGAAGTGGTTCACCTCACAATTTCAAATGTCTCAAACCACAACTACAAGTAAGCAAAGACTCTTATCAGAACCAGACCCCCATTCTTAAGATCCTGCGTGGATCTTCTTCCTTTTGAGGAACTTGAGTTAATAACATGAATAACTTTCATTGGAACTAATCTATGAAATAACGGGTAATCCTATAAATGTAGTATGCCTTAGCTTGGAAACAATAAAGCAAACACGATTACCTTTTACTGCTTCACTTCTAATATTTGCAATGTAATACTGAACAATAAGCCCCCCAAATGAATGTCCAAGCAATACTGGTGGCAACTCGATCTCTTTGTGGATGAAGTCAGCTATATCACCTGCATGCGTCTACTGAAAGAACCAAAGTACAGAATTATAAGGCACTGAAGACCATTTCAGTAATGTACTAAGAGAAACTTGAATGAGAATGTCGGCTCAGCTCAAGGTCATTACTCTAGTAATTTCCTACTTTCCATTTGACACTCAACTAAATCTCTAAACAGAGAGAAATGTCTAATACCTGGAGCGTACCTGCAACTGCTGCAGCAGGTGAATCACTTTCTCCCTGTCAAAAAGGTAGAAATATATTAATAAAGTATATTTGCTACTTTGATAGGGTTCATTAGAGACGGATCTAGAATTTTTAGAACATGGGTGCACCACTAAAAAAAGGAGAAGTAAAAAGTATTAGGTGGAAATTAATTTCTGTTCCTCTAGGTAAATAACTCAATATTCAATCAAGTGCATCATTCAACCTTTTTGGGCTATGGAGGCCAACGGATAATATTAGATAAATTCTAGAAAATAGAATAGTAGAATACCTACTTTGGTGAAGAGACCATAGGTTCACGTGCTCCATACATTGGGCATCAAATTCGCCCCTGGTTGCATTGCTATTTGCCATTTACATGATAATGTATCATCACAAAATACTAGGGGAATCCATTTAAATAAATACATTAAAGCCAACAAGAATTTTATTTAGGTGGTTGTGAACTTCTTCCTAAATTTACCAGGTCTTTTTTCTAAGATAAACAGTAGCCGGATCAATCAACCAAACAGCAAGTAATTCAGTCGGCTAATCGGTCATCAGTATAAAATTAAACATTATCTGGATATTAAAAAGAATTTAAGCAGTTAAACCTACAGCCTAAAAAGAAAGTTAAAGCCACAATATTCATCATATTCGGGATTCAAAATACCATAATCGAGCTACTATATAACAGACCTAGTACTGGCAAATATATGAAAGTCTTAACCTTTTTTAGCAAAATAATCAAATTTTAAATTCTATATTCTTTAGTCCATGTAATTGCAGTTGTTGAAAACATAGAGTACCTGACCCAGCAAGCTGAGAGCGTAACAATCATATCCATTTTGGGAAAAGAAAGGAAGCCAATGTTCAGCCCAGCACCAAGCTGCATGAAAACTTCCATGAATAAATACTAACGGTGGGTTATGAGATCTTTTCTGTTCCTCATCTGGGTCACTGAATTGAAGTCCTTTCTGGTAGAGAACCTCCATGTTTAGTCCAGATGGGAGCTTGTGAAAAAGACGGGATTGTCCCTGCTTCAGTTCATAAGGAACCTTCATTTTGTAATCTCTAGTTAGAACAGCACGAGTTCTGGTTGTTAATCTGGTTTGAGGAAATTTGGGAAGAATCAAAGTGCAGAGCGTAGCCATTGTTTCTCCAACTGCTCTGATACTCTTTCCTCTGTCGCAGTTTATCGCTTGCAATTTTTTTGTTTCTTTATTATCCCTCGGTTTTTTAATATAACAATTACACAAGAATTGATAACGTTACTCTTTCCTCAACTTTATTGATTTTTCTTGATTATGTATTTCACTGAATATTGATAAAAATAGACATTTGTACTTACTTTCATTTGTCATCTTAGTCCCTATTGTCAATGAAATTTCGTATCTTAGTCCCTATTGTCAATGAAATTTCGTCCAGATACTTATAATTGTTTAAAGTACACTTTGATCATTGACGAGCATGCGTGACAACTTGATGGCTGAGTTGTACAAGATGTGCATATTTCACGCCGCGTGAATATAGAAAATTTAGATTAAAAATAATTAAAATAAGAAGAAAAAGAAAGTAGGAATTAAAAACAAAAATATACTACTCCACGTTTCTTCTAGTTTTCACCCCATCCCTCCCCTATTTTTTTTCTATATCTCTCTCTGCTTTTCGTTCTTTTCCCGGTTCCTGCCCTATTTCTTTTTCTTTTTCTTCCCTTCTCATTCTTCCCCTTCCCCAGCCCCATTTCTTTTTCTTCTTTTTTTAAATATTTTTTATAGATATGTTTTCCTTTGCATGATCTAGTTAATTATCTGTCTGTCATTGTAGGTTTACTTTGAGAATATTTGTTTTCAGTGCAAAATCTTTAATTTGATTGATAGACATTTTTATTTTTCATTATTCTTGTATGGATAAAATTAAATATGATGGAGTATAATACTAATAATGGATGGGAAGTGATGAGTGAAGGAATATAGATGGACGAAAATGGCGAAAAAAGTGACGGAGTTGGGTTGCTACTATGGTTGGCAAGCTGGGTTTTGAAAAGGAAAAAAAAATGGTGGAGATAAAGTATTTAGGTAGAGGTGGAATAAAGTATTTGGGAATCAAAGAGTGTTCATAGTGTTTTATGCTGGCCAAGAAATTTTCACATGATGGCAGTGATGACAGTGATAGCATAAGTGTTTAGCTAAAAAGCGGAATTTCGGTTAAAGCCTTAATTTAGAAAAACTCGGGCTATTGATAAATAAAAGAAAGTAATTTTTGCCAACAATAAGATAACAAAGTAAATCAATGTATTCAGATTGTATTTCGTGTGTTTACAATTGACCCATTTTTTCCTTTTTATAGTTATCTTGGAAATATACGTTTTGCTTTTGTCATAATAAGGCCATTATAGACAATTAAACACATTAAATGCTACGTTACATAATCATTGTATTTTAATACAGATTCTCTAACGTTTTTAGTATTTAATGCTCATTAAATACTGTATCTGTACTCTCTTGTGCTGTCAGATTCATTCTCCTTAATTCTTGGACTTAAATAGGTACGAGTGTTGAATCTTTTGAGTATCCGCTCGTGCCTCCTCTTATGCCTATGCTCGTATCTGTTGCAACTCGTGCCTCTTTGTCAATCATAACTCTTTGACCAGTCTACATGTCATGACACGTCATCTTCCAATCACTTTAATATGTAAACTCAATTTTTCCCAATACAGATAGTTGTCACGCCCCAAACTAGGGGAGGCACGACTGACACTCGATACTGTATTCGATCGAGTTAGCCACTAAATATACTAGCTAACTAAACTGGGGGCCTAACAGATTGGGCAGCACAACATCTGAAATACTAAGCCTGGACCATTAAGATCATGACCTGAATAACAATAAGCGATATAAACAAAGGTAGACGAGCCAAAATAATAAAGTACTAGCTGGCCGACGAGGCCGCGATTGGAGACATACATGCCTACACACATATATATACATGTCAAGCCTATGGGCTGGAGATTGAAAGCTACAAAAAGAAACCCAGAATACTGTATCCACAATAGCCTCTAAGAGTGTCATAAGCACTGTCGGAACAAGGCCTCAACTATACCCAAACTATATACAAAAGTAACCATCCTATGAAAGCTCCAGGAAGAGGTGGAGCTTACCAACTCACAGCTGAACCCCGAAATCCTAGCGGAGGGGTCGATTAGAGTCCCTACCTGGACCTGCACGCACGAAACAAAAATGCAGTGTCCCCAGGCAACGGGACATCAGTACGAATAAAAATATACTGGTATGTAAGGCAGAAAGTAGAATCATACATAGTTGATGTAAAAAAAATAATAGTGAAACCACCTGACACTGAAACTCTTATAGCCTCCATGACCGACATCCGACCTCATAGTAATCAATTATGCATGGTATGCTCGTGTAAGCGTATGTCGTGAAAACATATATATTGATGCAAATGCATGACATACCCAACCAAATGCTAGCAATGGCGGTCTCTCCTGGTAGCTGACCAGTATCATATTGCCAACCTGTGGTCATCTGTACAATATATATAGTTTTTCGGGCAAATAGGCCCCTTACCTCCGATTATAGCTCGAAATCCATGCATAATATGAAATGTATGATATGAACTTTGAATGCACATAATAGGCCATAACAAGAACTTAGTCAATCTTGGCTCATAGGTACTCTTATCCTCATGATCTCATAATCACTTTCGTATTGCATACAATTGTCTCGTGGAACCTCATATGTTTTCTTTGAATAAATAAGCTTGAAAACTTAACTCGACTTTTAGAAGATAACTTAACTCTAAAGATGTTCATAAAAAGCTTAAGGTGCTTCACTTAGTCCTTATACCTGGTTTCTTGATAACTAGTAAAGGAAAGTATATCAAAAATCAAGTGTTTTAATAGTTTAAACGTAAAATTTATATTTGAGATTTTTGGAAATCGATATGTCACTTTAGAGATTTTAAAATATACTTTAATAAGGAAGAAGGACTGATCGTAAATACTACATGCCTTTATTTTGTTGAGTCACTCAACCCAAAGGCGAATAAGAATTCATATATATAGACATATGGATAAGAAAACCGACAAAATGACATATATAGATGTCGAATACTCTAATTAACCGAACGAGTGGAATATCAACCTAATAGCATCATGAAAATACTTCAGCTACGATCCCAATGCCTTTCACAGAAGGTCTTTCTAGCAATAGAATAGTAAAATATACATTTGACGTCTTAGGAATTTCCAAGAATTCGTGCAAAAAAGGAAGGACAGAGCTTAGCCTTAACATACCTTCCCAACGAACGTCCGAATGTCTGTAGTTCCTTCACGAAAGTTGTTCCTTACGTCCTAAGCTTCGCAAAAACTATATATATGCAGCTTATACGCACCTATAAATAGTTCATAATTGAGTTTAAATCGGCAGATTTGCCATATGGCCCTAACTTGACGAAACGTCCGTAGAACTTTGTAAAAACGATCATAAAAGAGTCCCAAGATGTTTACCTTGGAAAATCAAGTATAAAGCCTGAAGAACCAGCAAGAACAACAAATTCCTATCTTCCAAACACAGCTAATAGAAGGGGGAAACGATTGCAAAGCGTAGAGATTGAGTTTCTAGGCACGGGACAAATTTTAACGATAGAAATCATTAAAAACGTACCTTAATCACTCAAGAACACCATGGAACCCTCTATTCAGCTCCCTCACTGTTTTGGGACGAAAATAAAATGTTTTGGGGTCTTACAAGTCGGATTTGTCGACTTATACCACTTGTTTGACCCGACTCGGTTCGCGACCCGGTTTCAACCTGGACAGTCCGGGGTAAAACAGTCATAACATTTTACTCCAATGTCCGTTTGATGTGAGGTTTTTTTGGTTGCAAACTAGACTTGTAGACCTTCAATTTGATAGGTTGTGAGTCCCATAACACATTATATATTGGGATAAATGATCTGATACATTTGACTCAAAGTTTAGAAAAATTATTAGAGAAATTTACGATATCCTTTGCCGACCTTTACTTCGCAACTTGCTTGACTCCAAAACTTAACATGTGACCCGTGTGATATTATAATACCTCATAACACACTATTCTTAGCATATTAGAGACTCTTAGTCTTATCCCACAGGTGCAAGTTAACTTAAACCTTCCGAACGCGTGGGGTGCTACCCGAGCCATTTCTTTAACCACGAACCTTTGTTTAAAGGATTCCTTTGACCTAAAGCTTTAGTTAGTTCCTTGATATTACCACACATTTTTAGTTTTATTCTCCCAATGTGCTATACCCAATCGTATATACCTAATATAACCATGCCACATTACGTATATTACGTAAGAGAAGAGAAAAAAAACACATGGGGTCTCACAGTCTCCCTCCCTTAAGAATATTTGTCCGCGAATGGATCAAATCAATTCCTTGGTTTCATTTTTTTCCCGCTAATACGTTATTTGCGAGGCTATATTTGTTACATTTGCAAAGCATAAATCAAATTATGAAGATTCCAACTACTAGGCTTTGTATAGCTATCTCGCAATAAGAAATTTAAATTGCACTTTCTTGTCATTTAATAATCCAATTAAGTGTTGTAAAGAAATAATTGCCAATTATTTAAATGCGACTCACCTTAAGTCGTAAATAGGTAGGGGTACTTCTTCCTCATTTCCTCCTCAGCTTCTCAGGCCATTTCCTCGATGTTGTTATTTCGCCATAAAACTTTCACGGAAGCCACTTCTTTAGTTCGAAGTTTTCTTACCTGCCGATCTAAAATAGCTACTGGTACCTCTGCGTAAGATAAGTCTTCAGCAATGTGAATATCCTCAATGGGTGTAATACGTGAAGGATCTCCAATGCACTTCCGCAACATAGATACATGAAACACAGAATGGACTGCTCCCAATACTGAAGGCAAATCAAGCTCGTATGCCACCCTACCAATCCTCCGAATAATCTTATACGGTCCAACATACCTGGGGCTGAGCTTCCCCTTCTTTCCAAATCGCATGACGCCCTTCATAGGCGATACTTTCAGGAAAACCCAATCTTCTACATCAAACTCTAAGTCTCGTCGTCGAACATCTGCATAAGACTTCTGCCGACTTTGTGTTGTACGCAACCGGTCTCTAATAAGTTTTACCTTTTCCATTGCTTGCTGGACTAAATTAGGACCTAGAAACTCTGCTTCCCCGACCTCGAACCAACCGATCGATGACCTACACTTCCGCCCGTATAGTGCTTCATAAGGGGCCATCT
Source organism: Nicotiana tabacum (assembly GCF_000715075.1). Taxonomy (NCBI): domain Eukaryota; kingdom Viridiplantae; phylum Streptophyta; class Magnoliopsida; order Solanales; family Solanaceae; genus Nicotiana; species Nicotiana tabacum. The sequence continues at coordinate 125,350,610 of NC_134082.1, forward strand.
GAATACTAGCTTGGAAGCTGTTATTATAAGCGAACTCAATAAGAGGTAGATGATCATCCCAACTTCCTTTAAAATCTAGCACGCAGGCACGTAACATATCCTTAACTGTCTGAATAGTACGCTCTGCATGTCCATCAATTTGCTGATGAAAAGTTGTGCTAAGATTTACCTGCATGCCTAGACCTTTCTGAAAAGATTTCCAAAAATGTGCTGTAAATTAAGCCCCTCAATCAGAGATAATAGATAATGGTACCCCGTGAAGGCGCACAATCTCCCGAATGTAAAGCTTGGCACAATCCTCGGCTGAATATGTCGTCCTGACTGGCAGAAAATGAGCAGATTTTGTAAGCCTATCAATAATTACCCAAATAGAATCATACCTCCGTGGAGTGCGAGGCAAAACAGTGATGAAGTCCATATTTATCATGTCCCATTTCCATAATGGAAGTTCAATACACTGAGTTAGGCCTCCAGGCCTCTGATGTTCGGCTTTAACTTGCTGGCAGTTAGGACATTGGGCTACCATCTCTGTGATATCGTTTTTCGTTCCATTCCACCAATAGATCTGTCGAAGGTCCCGATACATCTTTGTCGCTCCGGGGTGAACTGCATATCTAGAATAATGGGCCTCCGAAAGAATCTTGGCACGAGCTCTCCGACTGTCGGTACACATAAGCGGCCCTGGTATCTAAGGACTCCATCTCCAGTTAGCTCAAATAAAGGTTGTCACTGCTGTGGAATACTTTCCCTCAGTTTTATAAGCTCAGGATCCTCGTGTTGTCGCTCTTTCACTTCAGTAACAAAAGAAGATTTTGCTGTATTCTGAACGAGAATGCGTCCACCCTCTGCATCACCAAATGCACCTGCAAATTAGCTAGCTGGCATAGATATTTGGTCATCTTGATCTTATCAGCTTTAACATGGCTTAGACTGCCCATGGACTTCCAGCTAAGGGCATCAGCAACAATATTAGCTTTGCCGGGATGATATAAAATATTAACATCATAGTCCTTTAGTAATTCTAGCCATCTTCTTTGTCGTAGGTTCAGCTCCCTCTGTTTAAATAAATACTGAAGGCTCTGGTGGTCAGTGAAAACATCAATATGAACCCCATATAGATAATGCCGCCAAATCTTTAGGGCGAAGACAACTGCGGCTAACTCAAGATCATGCGTAGGATAGTTCTGTTCATATTTCTGCAATTGTATGGAGGAGTACACGATAACCTTACCATGTTGCATAAGAACACAACCTAGGCTAATTCTCGAGGCATCACAATAGACAACATAACCCTCGGTTCCATCCGGAAGAGTCAAGATAGGTGTCGTCGTAAGCCTTTTCTTTAGCTCCTGAAAACTTTGTTCACATGCCTCAGTCCACTGAAACTTAGCTCCCTTATGTGTCAGCTTCGTCAATGGTGCAGAAATAGAGGAAAATCCTTCCACAAACCTTCGGTAATACCCTGTCAAGCCTAAAAAGCTACGAACCTCTATCGGATTCAAGGGCCTCGGCCAAGTTATCACAGCTTCAATCTTTTGGCCATCAACCTTGATATTATCGCTGGTAATAACATGACCAAGAAAAGCTACAGAAGTTAGCCAAAATTCATATTTAGAGAATTTAGCATATAACCTGTAGTCCTGGAGAGTCCGCAATAAAGCTCGCAAGTGGTCTGCATGCTCGGCTTCCGATCGTGAATATATCAAGATATCATCAATAAACACAATCACAAATTCATCCAAGAATGGTTTGAATACCCGGTTCATAAGATCCATAAAGGTTGCTGGGGCATTTGTAAGCCCAAAAGACATGACAAGGAATTCAAAATGGCCATACCTCGTCCTAAATGTTGTTTTTGGGATATCAATATCCCTGACTTGTAGCTGATTATAACCGGATCGAAAGTCGATCTTTGAAAAGCATTTGGCACCTTGTAACTGGTCGAACAAGTCATCAACCCATGGAATAGGATACTTATTCTTGATAGTGACTTTATTTAGTTTCCTGTAGTCAATACACATTCGCAAGAAGCCATCTTTCTTTCGAACAAAGAGCACCGGAGCACCCCATGGGGATGCACTTGGCCTAATAAAGCCTTTATCGAGCAAGTCCTTCAGTTGTTCCTTCAATTCCCTTAGCTCTGCATGAGCCATTCTGTATGGAGGAATGGATATAGGTTGCGCATCAGGAAGCAAATCTATAGCGAAATCGATTTCCCTTTCGGGGGAATTCCTGGAAGCTCGTCAGGGAATACCGTCGGGAATTCATTCACCATAGGAACCGATTGAAGAGTCGCTGGCTCCTTATCTATATCCCGGACATGAACCAGATGGTATATACAGCCTTTAGCAATAAACTTCCGAGCCCTAAGGTATGAAATAAACTTACCTTTGGGCGTGGCTGCATTACTTTTCCATTCAAGGTCAGGCTCACCCGGAAAATGAAATCGGACCAACTTTGCACGACAATCAATATTAGCATAACAAGCTGCCATCCAATCCATACCCATAATGACATCGGAGTCTAGTATAACCAATTCCACTAAATCAACAGAAGTTGGACGGTCATTAATTAACACTGTACAACCTCGATAGACATGATTAACAACAATAGAGTCGCCAACTGGCGTAGACACCTCAATTGGTTGTGGCAACAACTCAGATCTCATGTCAAGCTTACCAGCAATAAATGGAGTAATATATGAAAATGTAGAGCCGGGATCTATAAATGCATAAATGGCATGAGAATGTATTGTCAATATACCTGTGACAACATCTGGGGATGCCTCTGAATCCTGTCGGCCTATGAGTGCATAAAAGCAGTTCTGGCCACCACTAGAACCTGAGGTGTCTCCTCCACCTCTCCCCCTACCACGTCCCTGAGTAGACTGTGGACCTGGTCGGGGAGCACAGACTGAGGGAGAAGAGGCTGCTGTGGATCCTGAAGGCTGAGCTAGTACACCTCTGCCTAACCTCGGGCACCGGCTAATAAAATGTCCTATCTGCCCATAATGATAACATGCACTCGAACCTTGTCTACACTGCCCGGTGTGCAGCTTACCGCACTGAGTACATGGAGGAATAGGCTGTCTCATTTGTGCGGAACGCTCCTGTTAACGGCTCTCAGGCTGGCCTGAGCTCTACCCCGATCCTGACTGAATATAACGACCAAACTGCTGGCCATGCATCTATGGTGGGAAACTACCTGCTGATCGAGGTGGATATCGATGGAGTGGGGGCTTGAAATCACCCCGTGTCTCCCTATAAGGCCCCATAGTACGAGCCCTCTTACTCTGCTCCCTATCCCTGCGAGTATCACGAATCCGACGGGAAAGGTCCTCTGTAGTCTGAGCAAAAGCTTGTATGCGGGAAATATCTACATCATCCAATAGGGATGCTACTCTACAGTCTCTAATCAGATGACCCCCCAAACCATCCACATTATGATGACCTCTAGCCCTCATGGTACGTACAATATCTGGTGCATACCTCGCCAAAGAATTAAACTTATGGCTATAATCCCTCACACTCATATCCCCATGCTTCAGGCTAAGAAACTGGTCAAGACGGGCCTCCCGAACCTCCCGTGGAAAATAATGGGCTAAAAAAGCCTCAGAGAAGTCCTCCCACTCTGCCGGCGGAGCATCAGGTCCTCTAGATCTCTCACATGCCTCATACCATAGGACGGCTACATCACGTAGTCAAAAAGAAGCCAACTCCACAGCCTCGGTGACGGAGGCATGCATTACCCTCAATACTCTATACATTTGGTCTATAAAGTCTTGGGGATCTTCAGTGGAACTGGATCTTGTAAATAATGGAGGGGACAAGTAAAGAAACTCTCGTACCGTCGAGCTTCCTGTCCGATCTCTTCGGGCATCTGCTCCTGACTCTAGCTGTCGCTCATGAATAGAAACCATCCTAGTCAGCAACTAAACTGCCTCCCTCATCCCCTGCTCCCCAGTCTCTGATGGCGGAATAACAGGTGCTAGAGGTCATGTGTCTCTAGCTACCTCAAGTACTAATATCACTGGTGAGGCTGGGGCTACTGCATCTCCCTGGGCTCCAACAAGTGCTGGGGAAGCTGAAAATAGGGGTACTGGAGACTCACTGTGTGCCTCTAAGGAAAATCTATCCCTTTGACCCGATGGGGAACGACTGGTACCTTCCCTCGGATTCATACCTATCTCTCGATGTGCCATCTCCTAAGCGTAGGTAGCCAGTAAGATAAGAAACACAAAGCACGATTTAGATTTCATATGTTCTTATAACTTCGCTCTATAGCACGATCTATTGATTGAAAGAAACATAACCATTCCTAAATGCCTCATAGCCTCCTGATTATAAATGTGGTGCACAATACACCCATAAGCAAAACTCTACTAGACACGGCTTGTGGACTCCCTGAGACACGACCTGCTCTGATACCAAGTTTGTCACGCCCCAAACTAGGGGAGGCACGACTGGCACTCGATACTGTATTCGATCGAGTTAGCCACTAAACATACTAGCTAACTAAACTGGAGCCCCAACAGATTGGGCAACACAACATCTGAAATACGAAGCCTGGACCATTAAGGTCATGACCTGAATAACAATAAGCCATATAAACAAAGGTAGACGAGCCAAAATAATAAAGTACTAGCTGGTCGACGAGGCCGCGATTGGAGACATACATGCCTACACACATATATATACATGCCAAGCCCATGGGCTGGAGACTAAAAGCTACAAAAAGAAACCCAGAATACTGAATCCACAATAGCCTCTAAGAGTGTCATAAGCATTGTCGGTACAAGGCCCTAACTATACCCAAACTATACATAAAAGTAACCATCCTATGAAAGCTCCAGGAAGAGGTGGAGCTTACCAACTCATAGCTGAACCCCAAAATCCTAGCGGAGGAGTCGATCAGAGTCCTTACCTGGACCTGCACGCACGAAACAAAAATGCAGCGTCCCCAGGCAACGGGACATCAGTACGAATAAAAATGTACCGGTATGTAAGGCAGAAAGTAGAATCATACATAGCTGATGTAAAAAAAATAATAGTGAAACCACCTAACACTGAAACTCTTATAGCCTCCATGACCGACATCCGACCTCATAGTAATCAATTATGCATGGTATGCTCGTGTAAGCGTATGTCATGAATACATATATATTGATACAAATGCATGACATACCCAACCAAATTCTAGCAATGGCGGTCTCTCCCGATAGCTAACCGGTATCATATTGGCCAACCTGTGGCCATCTGTACAATATATATAGTTTTTTTGGGTAAATAGGCCCCTTACCTCCGATTATAGCTCGAAATCCATGCATAATATGCAATGTATTATATGAACTTTGAATGCACATAATAGGCCATAACAAGAACTTAGTCAATCTTGGCTCATAAGTACTCTTATCCTCATGATCTCATAATCACCTTCGTATCGCATACAATTGTCTCGTGGAACCTCATATGTTTTCTTTGAATAAATAAGCTTGAAAACTTAACTCGACTTTTAGAAGATAACTTAACTCTAAAGATGTTCATAAAAAGCTTAAGGTGCTTCACTTAGTCCTTATACCTGATTTCTTGATAATTAGTAAAGGAAAGTATATCAAAAATCAAGTGTTTTAATAGTTTAAACGTAAAATTTATATTTGAGATTTTTGGAAATCGATGTGTCACTTTAGAGATTTTAAAATATGCTTTAATAAGGAAGTAGGACTGATCGTAAATACTACATGCCTTTATTTTGTTTAGTCACCCAACCCAAAGACGAATAAGAATTCATATATATAGACATATGGATAAGAAAACCAACAAAATGCCATATATATAGATGTCCAATACCCTAATTAACCGAACGAGTGGAATATCAACCTAATAGCATCATGAAAATACTTCAGCTACGATCCCAATGCCTTTCACAGAAGGTCTTTCTAGCAATAGAATAGTAAAATATCACATTTGACATCTTAGGAATTTCCAAGAATTCGTGCAAAAAAGGAAGGACAGAGCTTAGCCTTAACATACCTTCCCAACGAATGTCTGAATGCATGTAGTTCCTTCACGAAAGTTGTTCCTTACATCCTAAGCTTCGCAAACACTATATATATGCAGCTTATACGCACCTATAAACCGTTCATAATTGAGTTTAAATCGGCAGATTTGCCATATGGCCCCAACTTGACGAAACGTCCGTAGAACTTTGTAAAAATGATCATATAAGAGTCCCAGGATGTTTACCTTGGAAAATCAAGTATAAAGTCTGAAGAACCAGCAAGAACAACAAATTCCTATCTTCCAAAAATAGCTCCAAACCCAGCTAATAGAAGGAGGAAATGATTGCAAAGCATAGAGATTGAGTTTCTAGGCACGGGGACAAACTTTAACGGTAGAAATCGTTAAAAACGTACCTTAATCACTCAAGAACACCATGGAACCCTCTATTCAGCTCCCTCACGGTTTTGGGACGAAAATAAAATGTTTTGGGGTCTTACAAGTCGGATTTGCCGACTTATACCACTTGTTTGACCCGACTCGGTCCGCGACCCGATTTCAGCCTGGACAGTCCGGGGTAAAACAGTCATAACACTTTACTCCAATGTCCGTTTGATGTGAGATTTTTTTTGTTGCGAACTAGACTTGTAGACCTTCAATTTGATAGGTTGTGGGTCCAATAACTCATTATATATTTGGAGAAATGATCTGATACATTTGACCCAAAGTTTAAAAAAATTATTAGAGAAATTTACGATAACCTTTGCCGACCTTTATTTCGCAACTTGCTTGACTCCCAAACTTAACATGTGACCTGTGTGATATTATAATACCTCATAACACACTATTCTTAGCATATTATACACTCTTAGTCTTATCCCACAGGTGCAAGTTAACTTAAACCTTCCGAACGCGCGGGGTGCTACCCAAGCCATTTCTTTAACCACGAACCTTTGTTTAAAGGATTCCTTTGACCTAAAACTTTAGTTAGTTCCTTGATATTACCACACATTTTTAGTCTTATTCTCCCAATGTGCTATACCCAATCATATATACCTAATATAATCATGACACGTCATCTTCCAATCACTTTAATATGTAAACTCAATTTTTCCCATACAGATAGCCCCCCCACTTGCCATTTATTCATCAATTGAATATTTGGGAAGTGGAATTCATTAAAACGGGAACTTTTGTCACCATTAATGCTATAGCAGAATCAACGGTTCATTTGTCACTTCCATAATGCTCTTCACGCGTGGCACCCCTTTTACTGGTTCTGCAACTTTGCAACACTTTTTAGGGCTTTTTCACGTCTTCACTAACCATGAAGCGTCAGTTCTCATTACAACTTTTCCATCATTGCACTTTTTCCTTTGACGGTTGCTTCACAGTATAAATATAGTTTTCTTCTTTGTCTTTATCACATAAAGTTCTCAAAATATTCATTTCTTGAATCTCTATTTGTTTCTTCCTCGTACTATCATGTCTTCATCAAACTCTAACCCTAGAAGGGTCCCCATAGTTGATAACTTCCCTAATGCCCTCAGTAGGAATAGAAGAGGAGGTAGGCTTCGTAATTTAGGATCTTTATCCTTGCGTGGTTCTTCTCTTCCTTCGCCTAGTTCTGGCCCCTCTTCTAGAATTAGGGGTTCTCTTTCACAAAGATCTTCTTCTAAGAGGTAAAGAATCTTCTGAACCTCTTCGTGAACCTCTAGTAGAGGAGATAGTTCCTGCGGAACTATCTTTCTATAATGACAGAGAATCTCTTAGAAATCAAGTATCTTCTTTAGATCGTGCTGATATCTATCCCACTCAAATCACTGAAGGTTTGATTTCTTTAGTTCGTAGAGACTGCCATTGGAGTCATGACTTTCCTATCATTATTCCCAATCCGAATCAAAGAATTACCTCTTACTTAACCGGTTTTTCCTTTGTCTATACGTACCCTTTCACATTAGGATTCAAACCAGCTATTGATCTTGTTACTCTCGAGTTTTGTCGTTTCTTTGATGTTTGCTTAGGTCAAATTGGCCCAATAATATGGAGGGTTGTTGCCTGTTTGAGGTATTTGACCAACATATCCAGTGTGCCTTTTATTTTCCCACATCTAATTCATCTTTACTCCCCTAGACTCTTTCGCAATGGTGTTTTTACACTAGTAGCCAGGAGCAAAAGAGTTCTAGTTAGCCCTGAAGATGACAAAGACCGTGGCTGGTATGCCAAGTTTGTTGCTGCCCCCACTGTTGGTTTAGTGGGTGATGAAAACGTTCCCTTCCTTGAGAAATGGAATTTTGTACGTGAGTCTTCTAACTTTCTCGTACCTTTTTCGTCAATTTTGTTTATTTTTCTAATTTTACTTTTCTTTTCTAGCAACCATGGGAGTTGTGGAAGATGTTTCCAATTTCTGTGATTGGGCAGGAAGGCTGTTGAGTATTACACCAATGGATGGTAGATCTTGGAAGACCCTTTCCCAATGTTTTGGTTGGAAAGTAAAAACTCATGCTAAGAGCTTTTATTTTATTTTACATATTGTTTTTTCCCGAACTTATCTCAATCCTTCTTTCTATCAGGATTTGCTATTCGAGGAGTTACTGCTGAGGCGGTTGCGACTTCTCGTATCTCTTTGGAAAGGGCTCAAGAAATAATTCTGGGCTCTTCATCGAAAAGAAAAACCGTTGATGACCAAGATTTCGAAGAAGAGGACGACGTGGGTTCCTTGGTAACAAGGTCACAGGCTCGTAGACACATTATTTCCGATGATGAAGCAGAAGCATCCCCCCACCATTCTATTCCTCTTACCGAATCTATTGAAGCCCTGGTAGTGATCCCTGATGATGTTGATGATGCTCCCACTGCTGCTCATGATTCTGTTGAGCAGCTTTTTGACCGCGGGTTTGGTAGTGAAAGTTTAGGTCCCGTTTCTGATGAAGCTCCCTTGGCTTCTTTTTCTCCTCCCATTCCTATGACTCCTACTTTGCCGATTATAGTTGCTTTCATTCCTCCCCTGGTTGTTTTTACTACTTCTATTGTTCCTCCTTCTACAATTCCTCATCCACCTGCTCACCGTGTTGAGGCTGGCTCCTCAAGTTGGAGTGGTGCTATGAGGCAAGTAATTATTGAAGTCCCCGCTGAGGGCAACCTTTTAAGGAAATCGGGTCAAGCATATGTGTGGCTAAAGCCTTTAATTGGTCATGTTGAGAGAGCCAAGCTAGAAAGTCATAGTTCTTTGACTTTGATGAATGACAATGTGCATGTTTCTTTAAAGGTATTCCCTTTTTCTAACTTTTACTTTGTCATTTTTCTACCTTTGGGATTCTCATTTCCTTCCCTTTCCCCCTTTTTAGGCCAATCTTATCGGCACGGAGATGATGAAAAGGGTTACCTCTTAGAGCAGTTAGTGCGTTATTACCAATTGGAGGCATATAATTGGAAGGAACAGTATGAAAGTCTTCAGATCGACGTGGAGTACTTAGAAGAAAGTAAAAGTACCTTGGAGTAGTAGGTGCAGGCTTTGACTTCGGAATTGGCAGCTGAAAAGGCTTCCTCCAGTCAAGCAGACAAAGAAAAGGCTTGTCTTGAAACTTTTTTTTCCGAGCAGCTTTCCAAGGCAAGTGAAGATATTAGAGAGTTAAAGGCTCTCTTGGATGCATAAGAAGCCTATGTTGGTGAACTCGTGTAGAATTTGACTCAAGCCCAAGAAGACTTCTGGGTTTCTTCTGATAAGGTTTGTTCCTTAGAAAATTCCCACGCCTCTCTTCAATCTTCTTATGAATCTGCCTTGGCTGAAAATGAAAAGCTAAAGAACAAAATCGCTGACTGGGAAAGAGATTATGAGATCCTTGAAGATAAGTCTGCCATTGAAGTGAGTTGGGCATTTTTGAATTCTCGCCGTGATACCCTTGTTGAAGCTAGCCAATAGAATTTTAACTTGGAATCTGAGTTAGCTAAGATCAATGAAACTATTGAGAAAACTCAGCAGAACCAAGATTTTTCTTCTCCCCTGGTCGAAGCTTCCGCAAATATTGAAGATGATACGGGTATCCCCACTCCTTCAAGCCAAGTTTAACCCGCTGCTGTTGATGTACCTGCTTCAGTTCCTTTATCTTCTCAGTGACAAGTTTAAGTTGTTTGAATTCCTTTGTGTCTCTTTTTTTTCTTTTTGGAAAATTGTGGTTAAAATCCTTGGTCTCATTTGAGGGTTTGTTTTGGAAACTTAAGTCCCCAGACCTTTTATGGGGCAATATGTATAAACAATTTTCAGTTTATGACCATGTTCATACTTAGTCTAAGCTTTTTAATATTAAGAAGTTTTTCGTTACTATTTGGACTTCTGTTTTGTTTATTCTTGCCTTTATTTCTAAGGACTTACTGAATAACTTGCATTTTTACTCTTCAAAAAATGCTTTTGTTAACTTCATAAATACTTAAATTAATCATGAATTTTATAAAAGAGGGCCCTTTTATATTCGACACTTAATGAAGAAGACGTCTCAACTTAATAACGGTGTTAATATACGATAAAAGAAATAGGGATACATATGTTTCTTGAAATAACTTTGACAAGTTTTTATTTGAACTTTGTCTAGTTTTGAATAACACTTTACATGTATTTGAATTATATCTATAACTTTCTCGTAATTGTTTTTCTTATAACAGATTTAAAAAAGAAAAATAAACACGAGGTTTTTATTTATAACTCGTTTCAGTACATTGCCTTTACCCTAGCTATGGTAAGGTCTTTCTTTAGGCTTAGCTCGTGCTATGTACTTGACTCATTCATTGAGTGAACTTTTCACGCTTGATCTTTGATTATTTTCCAATCTTCTTTGCCTTCTTTATACACATGCCTGTGTATATTGTATAGTCCCCCAAGTGTTTGAGCGTTGAAGTATGAAGCCTCGAACACTTGATTGTTCCTCTCATTTGGTCCTTTCCCTGATAAGGAAAAACATACGGGACTCGGAGGTGCGATTATAGATGATGACTGCTTAGCCCGTTTGAATTTCTATCAGAATAATTATAACCATAAACTGGGAAGTTTAATTTATTCCATGTGCCTTGCAGGTCGTGACTCATCATTTAGTACGGGCTAGCTCTTTGCCTATCATCTAAAATTGTTAGTAAAATTTAACAATTCAAAAATTAAATTTTAAAATACGGATCCTAACCGTGGGTATTCCTTAGAAATAGTATCTCTCCAGGTGAACAACATTCCAATGTGAAGGTAGTATCTTGCCATCCATTGTTTCCAGCTCGTATGCTCCTTTACCTGCAATATCATGAATCCTATAGGGTCCTTCCCATGTTGGACTTAATTTCCCTGCATTAGCTGCCTTCATAGATTGAAAAACCTTTTTGAGCATGAAGTCCCCAATTTTGAAGAATCTTAGGTGTGCTTTTCGGTTGTAGTATCGTTCTATGACCTGCTTTTGTGCTGCCATTCTTATCAGTGCAGCTTCCCTTTTTCCTTCAAGTAGATCAAGATTTATGCACATTTCTTCGTTATTAGACTCTTCTGACGCTTGCGTAAATCTTGTACTTGGCTCTCCTATCTCAACTGGAATTAAAGTTTCAACTCCGTAAACCAATGGAATTGGTGTTTCTCCTGTACTTGTTTTTGCTGTTGTGCGGTATGCCCATAAACACCAGGTAACACTTCTGGATAATTACCTTTGGACTCCTCTAAACGTTTCTTTAAATTGTTGATAATGATTTTGTTTGTTGACTCAGCTTGCCCATTACCCACCGGATGATAAGGTGTGGATGTAATTCTTTTGATCTGCCAACTTTGAAAGAACTCTGTGATTTGTGTGCTTATAAATTGAGGGCCATTGTCGCATATGATTTCCTTTGGTACACCAAATCAGCATATGATTTTCCGCCAAATGAAATATTTAACTTCTTTTTCACGCACCTGTTTGAATGCTCCTACTTCCACCCATTTAGTAAAATAGTCAGTGAGTACGAGCAAAAATTTTACCTGTCCTTTTTCTTGTGGTAGTGGACCCACGATATCCATCTCCCATTTCATAAACGGACACGGTGCAGTGAACGGATGTAGCAACTCTGCAGGTCTATGCATATTATTACCGTACCTTTGGCATTTATCACATTTAGCCATGAAACTTTCCGCTTCTTCTTCCATTTTGAGCCAATAATAACTTGCCCTGATTAGGGTCCTTACCAGTGATCTTCCTCCTGCGTGATTCCCACAATGCCCCTTGTGTATTTCTCTCATCACGTATTCTGTCTGAGAAGGTCTGAGGCATCTTACTAAGGGACCACCGAACATTTTCCGATAAAGATTGCCTTGCTTTAAGCAATATCGAGCAGCCTTTTTTCGAAGCGCGTGTTCTTTCCTTTTGTCTTCAGGAACGATACCATTTTGCAAAGGCAACAATCTCGTTCCTCCAATCCCAGGTTAAGTTGTTAAAATTTACCTCATTTTTATCTGGATCGAGCACCGAATGAAACAAATGTATTACAGAAGCATTTTCATTGCTTGCCACGTCTGTTGAGATGCGAGATTAGCTAAGGCATCCGCCTCAATATTTTCATCTCTTGGTATTAGCGTAACCTTACAGGTTTTGAATTGCCTGATTAGATCCCGTACCTTCTCTAAATACCGTTGCATTCGTGCTTCCCTAGCGGTATAAGTCCCCAGCATTTGGTTAACCACGAGCTGCGAATCACTCTTGATTACAATCTAATTAATGCCAAGTTCTTGTGCTAGTTCTCTGCAATCACTTCCTCATACTCTGCCTCATTGTTAGTTATAGAATGACATTTAATGGCTTGTCGAATGGTTTCACCCGTAGGTAGTACCAAAACGATCCCTAAGCCTGTACCCTTTATATTAGATGAACCGTCAGAAAATAAGGTCCAAATTCCTGGGTTAGCTCTGTTGAGCACCTACAACTCTTTTTCTGCTTCTAATTGCACCCCTTGGCCAAAATCAGCCACGAAATCAGCTAACACTTGAGATTTTATAGCAGTTCTAGGTTGGTATGTGATATCATATTCACTGAATTCTATAGCCCACTTGGAAAAACTACCTGACAACTCATGCTTGTGTAATATATTGCGTAATGGATAAGCAGTTACTACAGCAATAGGATGACATTGAAAATAAGGCTATAATTTTCTAGATTCCATGATTAATGCAACTGCAAGCTTTTCTAATTGAGAATACCGCGTCTCCGCATCTAATAAAGATTTGCTAACATAATAGATCAGAAATTGTTTACCTTGGTCCTCTCGGACTAAAACAACACATACCGCTACTTCTAAGACGACAAGGTAGATGAGTAGTCTTTCCCCAACCTTTGATTTTGCGAGCAGTGGCGGATTTGATAAGTATGTCTTCAATTTTGAGTGCCTGTTGACATTTCTCATTCCATTCGAAATGATCTTGCTTTTTAAGAGCTGAAAAGAATTTAAAACACTTTTATGATGATTTAGAAATGAATCTTCCCAAGGCTGCAATTCTTCCTGTCAACCTCTGCACTTCTTTTTTACTTGTAAGTACTATATTAATGAAAATTAGACTCGCCATGTGGGTCTATTAAATGGCGACACGTGTCAGCAAAGTTTGAAGAAAAGTGAAGAATGACATGTAAAGATGATATGTGAAATACCCCCGGGACCGAACATACTCGTACTGTGCCTGTTAGCCTCGGAACTGATCATCATGAAATAGCCCAGATCAGGTGCGGGAGAATATCTTATAATTACAAATGAGTAAGGAATAAATTAATCCCGGATTATATGGATTTTACCATCATTACACCATCAGTTACAAATCAATTATTAATAAATGTAATAAATGATTGTAGCGGTCAGAACAAGGCAATCAATTACGAGATTGACTCAACAGGCACGAGATTGACTCAACAGACACGATATTGACTCATTAATTACAGAATTAACTCATTAGTTATGGAATTTACTCATCAGTTACGGAATTCCAACATTTACACAGCTGTTACAAATCTTTCAAAAGTAATAGATGGATTGAGTAAATGCTCATAATGGATCCATAATTCAAGGAGACTAGTTACTTAGATTTAGCCCTATAAATAGACATACTTTTACCACCATCAGAGAAATCTAATTTTCTTCTCTACAATTTTATACATTGTAATTCATAGCATCTTGTTCCCAAGTTAGTCATAGTCGGCCCTTCAAGCTCTGTTCGCCTCATTATCCTATCAAGGATCATTCAATAAGAATTCTTTCTTCTCTGCTTTATTTTTATTATATTATCTGTCATTGATATTTCCCACTTCTCTATCACGTTGTATTAACGAAATTTTATATCTTTTGGATTGAATCGGTTGCTTGTGGCCCGTCATATAAAATTATTGCTTTGACCTTGAAAACCATTTTTTAGGTTAAACAAGTATGTCAGGGATTTCTTCAATGGCCTTAATCTGTGTGGGATTCACTTCAATATCACGGTTAGAGACAAAAAAAACCTAAAAACTTACCTGATGCAACACTGAATGCACACTTCTCAGGATTAATTTCATATTAAATTTTCGCAAAATCTGAAATGCATCAGACAAGTGTGATATATGATTCCCTCAATGTTGAGTTTTGACGAGCATCTCGTCTATATAGACTTCCATAGTTTTTCCCAAATGTTCTTGAAACATTTTAGTCACTAGTCTTTGATATGTTGCACCAGCATTTTTGAGACCAAAAGGCATTACTTTATAACAGTAAGTCCCTCTGTCAGTTATGAAGGAAGTTTTTTCTCCATCTATCGGATCCATTTTGATCTGATTGTATCCTGAATACGCATCTAAAAAACTTAATAATTCATGTCCTGTAGTAGCATCAATTAGTTGATCTATATGCGGTAGTGGAAAAGAATCTTTAGGACAGGCTTTGTTAAGGTCTGTGTAATCTACACAAACTCGCCACTTACCATTCTTCTTCAGTACCACAACAATATTGGCTAACCATTTAGGATACTTTACCTCACGGATAGACCCAATCTTTAGTAATTTTTGAACCTCATCTTGAATCACCTAATTTTTGAAAGTTCCTTGCTTTCTCTTCTTTTGTTTGATAGGAGAATACGATGGGTCTTCATTTAATTTGTGAGTCATTACCTCCGGTGGTATTCCTGTCATATCAGAGTGGGACCAAGAAAAATAATCCACGTTAGTTTTCAAAAATTCAATCAACTTACCTTTCATGTCCTGACTTAGATTGGCCCCTACGTAAACTTTCCTATCAGGCCATTGTGCAAATAACACCACAACCTCTAGTTCTTGAATTATTGTCTTGATATTTTCATTTTTCTCTGGTTCTTGAATGGTATCTGGCCTTGAGTCCACGTCTGTTCACCCTTGTTCAGTTGAGGTTTGTGTTGTGGTACCCTCAACTGAATTCTGTAATTGCTATTTTTCTTCGTTTCTCGTACTTGAATCCGCTATAGAGTTGATGTTCTTGTATGTACGTTGGTCCCCATGGATTTGACGTATTTCCCATGGTGATGGAAATTTAATAACTTGATGCAAGGTTGACGGAACGGTATCTATCTCATGGATCCATGGTCTCCCAAGGATCATATTGTAAGCCATCTCCATATCTACTACCTGAAACTTTGTATCTTTGACAACTCCTTCTGCGAATGTAATAAGTATTACCTCTCCTTTTGTCACGATACTAGAATTGTCGAATCCAGCTAGAGTATGCGCCTTTGGTATTAATTTATCTTCAGCTTGCATCTCACGTTATACTCTTAACAGAATAATGTTCACGAAACTACCTGGATTAATCAAAACTAATTTTACATTAGTATCATATACAAGTAGAGATATTACCAGTGCATCGTTATGAGGAGACAATACACCATCCACATCTGCATCATCAAACGTAATGTTTTTTCCTCTAAGACATGTCGCACCCGCTTCCCTTGGGTAATTGTGACTTTGGAAATTTTATTGGTTGTTGTGTACGTCACACCATTGATGTCTTCACCTCCACTTATAACGTTGACGGTCCTTTTGGGAGAAGGTGGTTTAGGGGGCTCCTACCTATTCTTCATGTATGCTTTCTTACCTTTCTCACTGAGTAACTTGGTGAGATAACCCTGTTTTAATAAATGATCAACTTCACTTTGTAAAAACCTACAGTCTGTCGTTTTATGCCCGTGATCGTTGTGAAATTCGCACCAATGATTAGGACTGCACCTATTTGGATTCGATATCATCTCTTTTGGCCATCGTACCTTGTCACCCATGCTTCTCAAAACAGCTACGAGCTCGGAAGTGCTCACATTGAAATTATAACTGCCAAACCTCGCCTTCAAGTTTCTATCATCATCTCGTGACTCACGCGTGTTTTGATCATTCCTAAATCTTGATGACGAACCCGACTCTCTATTCCTCGACCTGTGATTGTACCTTTGATTGTCCTATTTTGACCGTGAGTCTTTTCCCACTGGTCCCATGTATGGTTCATACTTGTTTTTACCGTACCTTTTTTCGATTTCCGCCCGTCTCGAACTTACCTTTTCTTTTTGAGACCGTGAGATAATATCTTCCTCTATCCTTAGCTTCGTGCTATACCTATTGTAAACATCATTCCATGCTGTAGCTGGGAATTCAGGAAGACTTTCCTTGAGTCGCCTCGTAGCTTCTGAGCTTTTTTCATTCAAATTACTTGTGAAGGCTATAACTGCCCAATTGCTAGGTACACGTGGTAATGTCATTCTTTCACGTTGGAATCTGTCCACGAACTCTCTAAGCAATTCTGAATCCCCTTGCTTGATTTTGAAAATAACTTCCATTCTTTTTTGACTTTTTGAGCTCCCGAGTGTGCTTTGATGAAAGAATCTGCAAGCTCAGCAAAAGAATTTATAGAATTTTCGGGTAAAAGAGAATACCATGTTAATGCACCATTTGTGAGTGTTTCATCGAATTTCTTGACCAATACTGATTCGATCTTCTGTTTGGTCAAGTCGTTGCCTTTTACGCCTGCTGTGAATGCAGTCACGTGGTCTCATGGATCAGTTGTTCCATCGTATTTTGGAATATTTGGTATTTTGAATTTCTTTGGAACTGGGAGGGGAGCAGCACTTGGCTTCTAGGGTTGTCGCGAATATTTATCCATATCTATCCCTTTGATTACGGGCGGCACCCCGGGTATTTACTCTATGCAGTCACTTTGCTCCTTGGCTGAATTAACAAGCCTAGAGCGAGGGTTATCCAAAGTGTTGTTATTTGGAATGGGTGTGGGTGGTGCAGCTGGTAACTGGCTAGCAAAAGCCTCAAGAGCTTTATTGACATGTTCAACAATTAGTTTTTGCAAAGCTTCATCGATAGCTTCAACATTTTCAAATTGAGCGTTTCCATTTGCATGAGATCTATCAGGAGTGCCTTCTCGAGACCGCCAAGGAGAGCTTTGGGAAGAAGGGACCGGGATGTGATTATCCTGTAAATTTCCCTAAAGTTGTTGGTTTTCTTGGTTTCCTTGAATGTTGTCATTATTGTTCGACATGGTTGATGCAACAAGGAAAGTTAAACTAAAAAAGAATAGATTATCAGATTCCCGGTAACAGAACCAATTTGTTTAACCAAAAAGTGGAATTTTGGTTAAAGCCTTAATTTAGAAGAACTCGAGTTACTGATATCAAAGAATGAATAAAGGAAAGTGATTTTTGCCAACAATAAGATAACAAAGTAAACTAATGTATTCAGATTGTATTTCGTGTGTTTACAATTGACCCATTCTTTCCTTTTTATAGCTATCTTGGAAATATGTGTTTTGTTTTTGTCAAAATAAGGTCATTATAGACAATTAAAGACATTAAATGCTACGTTACATAATTATTGTATTTTAATACAGATTCTCTAATGGTTTTAGTACTTAATGCTCATTAAATACTGTATTATTACTCTCTTGTGCTGTCAGATTCATTCTCCTTAATTTTTGGACTTAAATAGGTACGAGCGTTGAATCTTTTGAGTATCCGCCTGTGCCTCCTCTTATGCCTCTGCTCGTATCTGTTGCAACTCGTGCCTCTTTGCCAATTATAACTCTTTGACCAGTCTACGTATCATGACACGTCATCTTCCAATCACTTTAATATGTAAACTCAATTTTTTCCAATACAATAAGGAAAAGGTGATGGCGAAGAAGAACGAGAAAAAGAAAACAAAAAGCTAAGAAGAAGAAGAAGATAGAAGGATTATTTCTTTTTCATGTAAAACTAAAAAGAAAAGGTGATGTAGCGTAATTTTATCTGACGTGGATTCTAGCATCATGCAATTGAGAGTCATGCATCGTCAGAGGGGTCTAAGATATCGCTTTGTAACAACTATAAGTGCCTACATAAAACCTCGTTGAATATAGGGATCGGAATGACAAATGTCAACAAGTATAAGTGTCTAGCAGGATATTCTGCCTATTGATAACAAAAGCACCTTCCATCTTAAGTTGATTGTCTATGAAGGATTAGCTTCTTAGTAAAGAGGTTATTAAAGGTAATAATTCAAACAGTAATATTGGAAAAAACAAATTAAGTATACACGAGTCAATAATCAGGTGGTGCACTGGTTATTACCTCCCATTCAATAATTACGAGTGAAATGAAAAAATAAATAACGATAATTGCTCAAGATAGCGGCTCGGGTGTGCACCAAGTCAAATATCTAGGTTCTTTCCTAGGGAGTTGGTACACCATGTAATTTTAATTTGCAAAATTTAGTTCTAACCTTACAGAAACAAATCAAGGAACAAAACGAGCGAATAGAACACCTCCGGGAATTCCTATCTATCCTGCGAGAATGATATGCATAACCGTTGCAGCACCAGAATTTAAATAGAAGACGACACAGTAAGTCGAATCGACACTAATAAGTGTCCAAAAACAGGTTCGAAAACCAAATCGAGGTGATTCCGAATATGATTGAAGGAGTCAGAAGAATAACGTCGGACCTTCCGGGAACTGAGGAGTAAAATTTACATTCGAAATAATACAAAGCTTTGAATATAGGAAGACACGTTCATTCAATTGAAAGTCAAAAACAGGTCCAGAGATCAAGTGTATGTGATTCTTGGGTGATTCGAATCTAAATGCAAAAATCTAAAAAACAGGTCCGAGCAAAGAGATACGAGATTTTCTTCACAGGCTGGAAAAGATCCGGCTCTACCAGAACAGGCAAGGAATTACCTTGCTAAATTGTAAAATTTCACAGGAGAAGAATGAAGAATAGGAAGAACATGGTAAAACACCCACGAGATTGCTTACAAAGATACCACACCTAACAACTGAAAAAGAAGAGATAGCTGCATGATGGAATAGACATGAGGAAGGAAGGTTCATTAATAATCTTGGACAATTATACAAATATTTTCAGAAGCAATCATTGAACCGAAGGCATCAGAAGCCACGAGGTCAAATGCTGAAGAACTAGAAATTATCATTGGCTTCCCAAATAGGAAGGTTTACGTTGGTCGAGACTCGACACCGAATTTAAAGGTATGGTGATTAAACTTTTACATGCTAACAAAAATTGCTTTGCTTGCCTCTATGCTAACATAGCAAGTGTACCACTGGAGGAAAAGTTTTATATGCTCAATATTGACTCGCGGTATAATCCTGTCAAGCAAAAGAAGAAACTAGAGTCAAATCATAAAAGATAAAGTTACAGATCTTTGAAAGATCGGTTTAGTCCGAAAAGTCGAATCATTCGAACTTGCTATCTAACAACAACGCATCATTACTTTCAAAATTTCGAGGAGAAAGATGATTGTCGGTATACCAAATTATCTCGGATCTCTCGGTAAATGCAATTTTAATTCAAGAAGATAAAGGTACACATTCTCCTATCTATTATAAAATTCTCTTAGATACGGAAACTACATATCTACATTTTGATAAGTTGGCATTAATTGTAGTTTCCCTAAATCTAAGGCCTTATTTTCAATGTCATTCAATTCCCGTAGTCACTATATTTTCATTACGCAATATTTTGCATAAACATGAACTGTCAGGAAGGCTAGCTAAATGAGTAGTCGAACTAAGTGAATATGATATTGTTTATCAGCCATGTACGACTATAAAATCACAAATTTAGCAGATTTCGTGATTAATTTTAACTCGAACATATTACCCGAACATGTTATTTCTGGGATAATTCTCGGGATCTGGACCTTCTACACAATTAGGTCCACAAGTACTAAACTTCCCGAGTTAGGGGCAATGCTTAATGCCTATCAGGGAAAGTAGTTAGATAATTCATAAAAGTTATTTTATTACTAACAACAAAACCGAGTATGAAGCATATGTTACAGGGCTTAAATTAGCCGTGGGGACTCAGAGCAAAAATATTGATTTAACGATTGATCAAATCCAAGAAAACTATGTAGCCCAAGAAAATCGAGCCGGATGTGTTAGTCTCAGATCTACTGCTTATATCACTGACCTAGAAAGCAACTCCGGGCACTTATTGAGAAATATCGTTTCCGGATCAAACAGTCTCGGGATCAAGCCATCTCTTATTTAGGCGATTCCTGATCTATCCTCAATTAGAATGAAAATGAGGTAAGCCTGACTAATTTAATTTGGAATTGGCATAATAAATTCATTTATTACTTGTAGAATGGGACTTTACCCAAAGATAAGCATGATCTCGATAACTCTGAGTGTGTCTCATCCCGTACTACCTGCCTTGTTGGAGGAGAATTATATTTGAGAATATTCAAGGCTCCAAAAGCTAAAATGCCACATGGACCAAACAAATATGATGCGAGAAATTTATAAAAAAAGCAGTGAAAATTGCTCCGGTAATAAGGATTCAAATCAAAAACTCATCAAAGTCAGTATGAATAGCTCAAATCAAGATATGGCATGATCCTCGACAACATTTTGGAACCTCCATAGTTCCCGGCCAGAGTACAAAATATTTGATAAAAAGAGCTTCGGTACCGTCCCTATATTGGAACTGGACCATCTGAAAGTCCATCAATATCGAAATTAACTATCATACCGGGGACTAGAAAAATCAAAATTCAAGTCAAGCCTAAGGTCTACCCAACAAATCGAAAGTTAAGAGCAAAGTCACGAGCCAAAAACACAAGCATGACTCGAAAACCTTTGAAAACATATTCGTAAATATAAACGAATGTTTAAAAAAAGGTTAAAGGCAGAATATTAGTTACGGGTAAAAATGCACATCTTTGTATTTACTCAAAAACTGTTGTAACTGAAAACAGTTACGGATGAAAAAGCATTACCCTTGTATTCATTTGAAAACTGTTATCAATAAAAATAGTTATGGGTAAAAATTCATACCCTTATATTTAAAACTGTTGTAAACAAAAATAGTTATCTCCTTGTACTAATTCAAAAAAAACTGTTGCAAAAGAAAAATAGTTACGAGTGCAAGCTTATATCGAATCTGTTAAAAAAAAAACAGTTGCAAAATGAGTTATAGACGATACACAAACACATGTGAAATGTTATGAAAGTTAAATGTAAAAACTTTATTCAAAACATTGTTAAAGAAAAACATGTGAAAATTCCTATCTCTCTTTTGTATATTTACACCATTATGAAGTTGAGAAGTCTTCTTCATTAAGTGTCGTTCATAAAAGGGCCCTCTTTTATAATTCGTGTTTATTTAAAAAGTCACGGAGCATTGAAGCATTTTTAATGCAGAGTTAAAGGGTGAAACAAAAACCCAAACATTAAAATAGGCAGAAAATAAAGTCGAAATATATATATCAAACTTTGCAAACATAAGGCACAGATTTGTCTTCAAACCCCGAAACAAGACAGGGGTAAACCAACCGATTATTGACGAAAAGAACATAAGTGACAGAGTTATCATCTGAATATCTAAGTTCTGCACTCTTTTTGCTTCGTCCGATTTTTGTCCCTATTGAGTTTTTATGGCAAGATTTTTAATGAGGCAGAGGCAAGGATGAAAAGGATAAATCTTCCACTTCCCGGTCACATCATAGTGAGTAACCGGAAAGTGGGGGGACTATCTGTATTAGTGATAATTAGACTCTCCATGTGGGTCTATTAAATGGCGACACGTGTCAGCAAAGTTTGAAGAAAAGTGAAGAATGACATGTAAAGATGATATGAGAAACACCCCCGGGAACGAACATACTCGTACCGTTCCTGTTAGCCTCGGAACTGATCATCATGAAATAGTCGGGATCAAGTGTGGGAGAATATCTTATAATTACAAATGAGGAAGGAATAAATTAATCCCGGATTATATGGGTTTTACCATCATTACACCATCAGTTACAAATCAATTATTAATAAATGCAATAAATAATTGTAGCGGTCAGAACAAGGCAATCAATTACGAGATTGACTCAACAGACACGGGATTGACTCAACAGACATGAGATTGACTCATTAATTACGGAATTAACTCATCAGTTATGGAATTAACTCATCAGTTACGGAATTCCAACATTTACACAGCTGTTACAAATCTTTCAAGAGTAATAGATGGATTGAGTAAATGCTCATAATGGATCCATAATTCAAGGAGACTAGTTACTTAGATTTAGCCTTATACATAGACATACTTTTACCACCATCAGAGAAATCTAATTTTCTTCTCTACAATTTTATACATTGTAATTCATAGCATCTTGTTCCCAAGTTAGCCATAGTTCGGCCCTTCAAGCTCTGTTCACCTCATTATCCTATCAAGGATCATTCAATAAGAATTCTTTCTTCTCTGCTTTATTTTTATTATATTATCTGTCATTAATATTTCCCACTTCTCTATCACGTTGTATTAACGAAATTTTATATCTTTCGGATTGAATCGGTTGTTTGTGGCCCGTCATATAAAATTATTGCTTTGACCTTGAAAACCATTTTTTTGGTTAAACAAGTACGTCAGGGATTTATTCAATGGCCTTAATCTGTGTGGGATTCACTTCAATACCACGGGTAGAGACAAAAAAACCTAAAAACTTACCTGATGCAACACCGAATGCACACTTCTCAGGATTTAATTTCATATTAAATTTTCGCAAAATCTGAAATGCATCAGACAAGTGTGATATATGATTCCCTGAATGTTGAGTTTTGACAAACATGTCGTCTATATAGACTTACATAGTTTTCCCCAAATGTTCTTGAAACATTTTAGTCACTACTCTTTGATATGTTGCACCAACATTTTTGAGACCAAAAGGCATTACTTTATAATAGTAAGTCCCTCTGTCAGTTATGAAGGAAGTTTTTTCTTCATCTATCAGATCCAATTTGATCTGATTATATCCTTAATACGCATCTAAAAAACTTAATAATTCATGTCCTGTAGTAGCATCAATTAGTTGATCTATATGCGGTAGTAGAAAAGAATCTTTAGGACAGGCTTTGTTAAGGTCTGTGTAATCTACACAAACTCGCCACTTACCATTCTTCTTCAGTACCACAACAGTATTGGCTAACCATTTAGGATACTTTACCTCCCGGATAGACCCAATCTTTAGTAATTTTTGAACCTCATCTTGAATCACCTAATTTTTGAAAGTTCCTTGCTTTCTCTTCTTTTGTTTGAAAGGAGAATACAATGGGTCTTCATTTAATTTGTGAGTTATTACCTCCGGTGGTATTCCTGTCATATCATAGTGGGACCAAGCAAAATAATCCACGTTAGTTTTCAAAAATTCAATCAACTTACCTTTCATGCCCTGACTTAGATTGGCCCCTACGTAAACTTTCCTATCAGGCCATTGTGCAAATAACACCACACCCCTAGTTCTTCAATTATTGTCTTGATATTTTCATTTTCCTCTGATTCTTGAATGGTATCTGGCCTTGAGTCCACATCCGTTCGCCCTTGTTCAGTTGAGGTTTGTGTTGTGGTACCCTCAACTGGATTCTGTAATTGCTATTTTTCTTCGTTTCTCGTACTTGAATCTGCTACAGAATTGATGCTTCTGGAATGTACGTTGGTCCCCACGGATTTGACATATTTCCCATGGTGATGGAAATTTAATAACTTGATGCAAGGTTGACGGAACGGTATCTATCTCATGGATCCATGGTCTCCCAAGGATCATATTGTAAGCCATCTCCATATCTACTACCTGAAACTTTGTATCTTTGACAACTCCTTCTGCGAATGTAATAAGTATTACCTCTTCTTTTGTCACGATACTAGAATTGTCGAATCTAGCTAGAGTATGCGCCTTTGGTATTAATTTATCTTCAGCTTGCATCTCACGTTATACTCTTAATAGAATAATGTTCACGAAACTACCTGGATCAATCAAAACTCGTTTTACATTAGTATCATGTACAAGTAGAGATACTACCAATGCATCGTTATGAGGAGACAATACGTCATCCACATCTGCATCATCAAACGTAATGCTTTTTTTCCTCTAAGACATGTCGCACCCGCTTCCCTT